>NC_088209.1:37888842-38211627 GCF_037126465.1 Ornithodoros turicata | reverse complement strand
TGCTATGCGGTGAAGTTCATTTTTAAGAGTGTAGGGTTCTCGCTTCATATTCGAAGAGAGACAGGGGGCGTGCGCTCCTTTATTGCAATTGTCGTATATCCAAATTGAGATAAAAAGCCGTACGCCCCCATCTCTTTCGGAATCAGAAGCGATAACCCTATCATTCGTGGCAATGGTTGGCGCACGGCGTGCTATGCGGTTCTATCTTCTAGTGTATCTTCAGTTCTATCTTTTGAGTGTAGGAAGGTGATATTTGCGTGACTGTTGATTTTTTTCTGTGTCTTCGAAGAGGAATATACACTCGAAAAACAGATAGCACGCACATAGCACGCTCTTAGCTTATCACCATCCCGAATGACATCATTCGTCGACTAATTGGTTAAAAACGGGGGCGTACGCCTTTTTGGAACACTTATGCAATTCAAAAAAAGGCGTACGCCCCGCTCTTTCCACAAATCGGGAGCGATAGAGGTATCATTCTGTGCAGTGGTTGGTCTTCACCGCATAGCACGCTGTGCGCCAACTATTGCCAAGAATGATAGGGTTATCGCTTCCGATTCGAAGAGAAATGGGGGCGTACGCCTTTTTGTGACAGTTACCATCAGTTTCACTGAAAGGTGTACACCTTCCGTTTTCAACAAATCAAAGGAGATGATGGTTGACTGGGAGCGTGCTGTGCGGTGAAGTTCTGTTTTAAGAGCGCACTTTACATTGCGTTATTCGTCACAAACGGCTTGCGCTTCCCACACTCTTAAAGATGAACTTCACTGCATAGCACGCTCCTAGCCAACCATAATCTGGAATGATATCGTTATCAGCTCTGATTTGTTTAAAACGGGAGGCGTACACTCTTTTTGTGACAATTGTGAACAGCATAAGTGTCACAAAAAAGGCGTACGCCTCTCGTTTTCAACGATACCATTCGTGATGATGGTTGGCTAGGAGGTGCTATGCGGTGAAGTTCATTTTTAAGAGTGTAAGAGAGAGCGATGTATAATTCAGCTATAGAATAGTTGTACAACGCGATGGAAATTCAGCCACGCGCAAAACACTGCATGTTCAGTATGCCATACAATTTCCTATGCAGAGATCACGTTCAGTGTCCCCCAGGAACCCCCTGCCTCCACCCCAGCCAACAACACCAGCATGCTTCACCCTATGTGCCACACTGCAGACTCCCCTGCGCATTTTTCGAAATAACAACTCCTCCAAAACGCAATCTGCCTTTCTTAATATATTCTGCGAACGCAATGCAACGCACTGAGTGACGGTAAATGATATCCGCATGGAAATCGTGCGCGCTTATACATTTTTTTTTTCCTTTCCAGCACTCTCCCACCCTTCAAAGACACATAATAAATAGTGCGCAAGAAGGAAGAGAGGGGCGCTTCCATCACGGCTCTTCATCCCGAGAGATATGCCTTCCTCGGACCTTAGAAATCTAGGCCCGGTAATTCACAAACATTTACCAAATGATCGCGTTCTACGAATCCGAGGGACCGATTTGCATAGGCGCTAATCAAAAACGGCGACTTTCAATGCAGCTCGGCTAATGACGTCCCACGTGATGATTATGGTGATGAGCTTCATCAGCAGATGCCCCGGATGAAGAGTTCCTCTCTCTCTCTCTCCCTCTCTCCCTTACGGTTTCGCCTGTTCGCTGTCCCTCTGGGACGCGTTAGGGACTGTAAAGAAAGCGCACGAGAGAAAAGTGGAGGATTGGAGTTTTCGTGCCGTATATGAGACATCTGCGAAGCTCTTTGGAGAGTTGTTCTCTAAGCGCGTGATGGGAGGAGAGAGGTGCGCATGCGCTGTTCGAGCGGACGAGGTTTCTGAAAGGCTAGAGACGAGAAATTTTGCTGCTATTGATCCGTACTATGGAGCTTATGGTATAGCTTGCTACTCGTTATGCGGCGTAACGTCTATGCATATCATATTCAATGCGAACTCTTAACGCAAGGTGGTGACGGTGGTGACGGCCTATTTAAAACATGGTGGTGGTGACTGTGAAAGGGCCCGCCGTTGTCGGCCTCACAGAGGTGGGTATAACGTCACGACTGGCACCCAGGGGAATCTGCGTCCTGGGCCGACTTCTAAGGGAACTGGGCCGACATATGTCTGGAAGCGGCTATGGAAAACACAGGAAAAACCCCAGACAGCACAGCCGGCACCGGGATTCGAACCCGGGTACCTTCGCCGCATAACAGGCTCTTAGCCAACCATCATCCCAAATGATATCGTTCTCTTCATTGATTGGTTGAAAACAGGAAGTGTTCGCCTGTTTTTGTGACACTTATGCAGTAATGATGCGTCTGGCAGGTGATGCGCATTCTTCGAATCTCCCAAACCGGCTGTACTGTCTGAGGTTTTCCCCTGGGTTTTCCGGCAGACTTTTCAGACGAGAACGTCGGCACAGTTCCCCCTGAAGTCGGACCAGGACGCATACTAACCCCCCTGTTCCCCACTCCCTCCTGCTGTTCTCTCTCCGTCCGTCCTCATCTGTATGTCGCTCATCGCCACAGTTGCTTCGCGGCACTAACACGATTTTTTTTTAAAAAATCGATGTACATTGATGTTTGAGAGAAGAATATCGGCTTTTTTATCGATATATACGTATATAGCGATATTTTCGATTTATCGATATTTTCGATACCAGATAAAAATCGATACCTCAAAAACATCTCAATAACGTCAATGGGGAAAATATCAATAATATTGATAAAATATCGATGTCGTTCCATTCCTACTCTCTACGAATGATATGACACGTGTGTGTGTAATGACAAAAAAAAACGTTAATAATTGCATAAAGTTTCCACGACCTTACGTGTTTTTTTATTTTCTTCCGTTTTCTCGCCTCCACTGCGCGTTGATTCGTTTAATGCCGCAATAAAAAAAAAAGAAATCATTCAGGTGAAGAAACGTGACCCGATCCCTCTTTTTGGAGAAAATTAAGGCAACTGGAATATTAACGAAAGAGGAACAAACGAATTACCCTAATTTCTACCCGCTCAAAAGCGAACTCGAATCTTGAATAACTTAATCGCAACGTTTCTCGAATCGATTTTCATGTCGTGAATTCTGACTCAAAATTTAATCTTGGAAAAGACGACGGCCTGTAGAGCCATTGTGATTAGACCGAAACTTAACGTCGTATGTTTTTTGCTGTGCATGTTTTATAGTACTAACTACTATAGTATTACAGTCAAACTCCTTTACAACGAAACTCAGGGGATAGCAAAAAAAAAAAATTCGCAGTAAAGGTATTTTCGTTAAAAAGGTGTTCGCTATAAAGGAGTTTGACTGTATAAGATATTGAGCTCCTCGAGCAAAGTGAAATTGTGAGGCTTCCCTTTTATTTGTCACCTGTGACGTCTGGTTATTAAAGACGATATACTATAACGCGAGAAAGGAAGTAAATAACAAATCATGACCTCGTACTATACCTGGGTAGTAATGTCATTAATGAATTACTTTTTCTGGTAATTTGTAATGTAATGCATTACTTTTGACATTATTTAATTTGTAATGTAACTTAATTACATTTGGGCAGTAATTTTAATGACATTACGTATTACTTTTTACAAAAGAGTCGAGTGTGTGTTCTGTGTTGGCACTTGGCAGAAAGAGGGTTGCGCACTGGCGAGTTAAAAGAATTCCAACGCCCACTATATGAAAGGTGACACGCGCAATCGGCACAGAATAAAATATGTCTCGTTTTTACAACGTAGTATTGTCTGACAATGAATTTCCACATCCCCGATATCGTTACGATTAAACTCGCAGTCATGACTTTGTAATGGCATTACTTTTTCGTAGTAATTGTAATGTAATTTCATTAAATTCTAACTGGAGTAATGAGTAATGTAATTTAATTACATTTTAGAAGTAATTTACCCAGGTATGCACCCAAACAGGAGAAACGAGATTGCCCGAAGGTGGCATATTACCAAGCCCATGTAATGGCAAGGCGATTGTGATTTGTGTTGGGCGTCTTGTTCTGTCATTGATGTACAGTCGACCCCCGTTTATCCGGACTTCATTTATCCGGATCCCGCGGTATCCGGACAAAAGGCACGGGAACGGATTTTCCTCCATGTATTTTGTTCTCGTTTATCCGGACTTCAGCTTCCGGACTCGGACAAGAATTCCAGGGAACGAAAGTCGGAAATTCTTGTAATCCAGCTTCAGTTATCCGGACTACGGTGAGTAACAGGAGACGCTGACCCCGCTTCGTCACCCTTTTCGCTGTGTTGGGGTTGTTCCTGTTACACGTCAGGGACCTACATTCCTCCGTAGGGGAGACAACTGCGGACGATGACCCCCTTTCCTCTTTGTGTGCGTTGGGTCACGTTGACCAGTCCAGTCATTTGGAAATATCTCGAGCAACTGTCCGGTTCTAGAGGGGAAAACTCCAACCCGAGGGCCTGCTGCTTACGGCCCGTTGGCGGATGAAGACATTCCCCTAGCTGAGCTGCGATCCCTGATGCAGAAGCTCACTGCGACTGCCGTACATGATGCTGCGATTTCTGACTATGTTGACGTTGATAAGGCTGATGACGCGTGTGCAGCTATGACTGATGACGGTGTGATTGATGCTGTTGCCTCCGATGATGTGCAGCAAGACGGTGCCGATGACATCAGTGAGAAACAAGGCTCCGACATTGACACTTTGCGTCCGCACTGACATTCTTCGAGCAGCGCAACAGCGTAGCTCAACTCCATGCAATTAGCAAAAGTTTGCAGGAATCGAGTGCCTACACTACTATGTAACAGCTGTCATTGACGAGATTTCTGTGTTTTAATTAAGCCTTGCTCTGTAGGACGTTTCTATTCGGCCGTTTCATTTATCCGGATGCCCCGGTATCCGGACGATTTCGCCGGGAACGGCACCGTCCGGATAAACGGGGGTCGACTGTATAAGTGTAGCCTTTGCACTTTTTTACCTTTATGGGGGTACTGCAGAGTCGTGAAGGTGTTGTAAATGCATCTGTTGGACTACGATACGCCGCACCATGACGAAAATATTTGTAACTGAAACGTTTATCCTTGCGAGCGTCGACCAATGACTCTTACTTGGATCTGGTTGCAGTTAGAATTCGTTACCAACACTCGTCTATTAACATTTTGCATGCCTTGGAGCCCCTTCTTCGTTCGTTCTTTTCTTTTCACTCTTTCTTTCTTTCTTTTTTTTTTCTATCACATTGTCACGAGACCTTCACGCGAAATTTGTGCTTGAAACATTACGAAGACAAGACGATAATGATAAATACTGAACGCGTCACCAGCGTGCTCATCAGCCTTCATTGACTAACTAGTTGATTGATCAATCGATCTATCTATCAATTACCTCTGAGCTCCGCGTTTCATTTCCGTTTCGTTTTTTCGTCTTTTCCTTTTTTTTTTTTTTTCTTCTCGGAATTAGTTACCGGTAGTTCGACGAACAATTGAAATAGGGCAGCCGTCGAAAAAGCCCGGCAGCGGCTGCTTTCCATCGGTATACCACAGCAGTATTAAAGTATCATTCGGCGCGCTTTACGTGTTCCTATGAACAAGAATTACTTCGCCTGCTGGTTTGTTTAAGAAACCACACCAAACAGTGTGAGGATTAAGATCAATACCAAAGACGCTTTACGAAATAGCACCATCTGAAGAACTCAAAGGTGATTCGAGAAACACGCGGATGTACTAAAAAAAAAAAAAGAATTTTTGTTTTTTGAAAAAGCGGCGCTGCTTCTTTCATTCGTTCCTTCGCTGCGCTAAGTAGGTTTCATATTGCACCTCTCTCTCTCTCTATCTCTCTCTCTCTCTCTCTCATATCGCACCTCGCCAACCAATGAGAGATGGCGTTAGGAGCGAAGATTCTCTTCGAGGAATACGACGAGCGGGCGCGATGAGATTTTCTTTTATTTTTTATTTTTTTCATTTTCTTTATGTGCGCAGGGGGCTGAAACAATCTGATATTCCGACGAAAAAGTCACACGGCCGCATTACACAAAAGACGGCTCCGATCCCCCAACCCCGAACTGCAGAGAAACGAGGCCGAATATATATATATTCGGAACCAGAAGAAGAAAAAAAACGTATCAGGAGGAAGAAAGTGATTGTAGCAGAAAGAAGTATCAAGCACAGTGAGCTTCGAAGAAAGAGAAGAGGCAGAAGGAGAAAAGGGCAAGCCAGGAATTTTATAAGGGCGTAACCCCTGGGAGAATGCTGCCAGCCGCGGAATCTAAAACAATCGGCCGCTTCCATTCTGCCTTATTGTTCGTCTTCTCTCTTTTTTTTTATCCTCTTTGTATTCTCCATGTGAAGCCCCCGATTCCGCAGCCGCTCAGATCTTTCAGTGCGATTTCATGCGTTCTCCTTTGTCTGAGAGAGAAAAATAAAAATAAATTTATCGATAGATGCGAAGTGCTTCGCCTAACGTGCCGAAAAATGATGAATATAATAGCGAGTGCTCTCAGCGCTATATCCTTATAGTACAGTGCATTCTCAACAACCTTTCTTGCTCCGCACCCCTTTAGCACCCCTTTAGCCGTTCAGCAAAGCGTTGAAGGGAGGCTCCTCACCGAAAACGTGTTCACGTGACAGTGGGACGTCAATCCGTACCGTATGATATTTCAGTAGACATAATTTCTCATCCCCAGGGGGCACAGATGGTCAGAACACGAATATTTTCCTTTGAGTGATTCGGCGCTTCTCCGCGGAAGACCGGTCTAGCAACACTGAGCTTCAGCTCACCGGTATTCTTCGCGTGCGCCTTTCCGTGTATTC
Source organism: Ornithodoros turicata (assembly GCF_037126465.1). NCBI lineage: Eukaryota > Metazoa > Arthropoda > Arachnida > Ixodida > Argasidae > Ornithodoros > Ornithodoros turicata. The sequence continues at coordinate 38,204,853 of NC_088209.1, read as the reverse complement.
ACACGAGCGACATTCCCCAGAATACTCCTGCGGAAGATGCGAAAAACGTCATAGCTTTCTGCTGTCACGTGAGCGCGAGCGCTCAACGTCGTGTCTTCACGTGCACTGAAAACGATGAGGAATACCCTGCGAAAGAGCCACGGGATATTCCGTAGCAGACGACAGAAAAACACGATGACGGTGTCGTCTGCTAAGTGTCGTCTGCTAAACGCGCAGTACGCCACTCCCAATATTCCGCACCGTGTGAATGCTCACATAACACGAGACGGAACTTCGTCTCTGTAAGCAGTGTTTGTGCTTTTCACCATCACCATCACCATCTGTTTGTGCTTTTTCTTCCACTAGAATATTCCGTGAGGATGTCGCTCGTGTGAATACACGGTTTCTGTAGGTTTTGTCCTACCGGTGGAGAGTATACTTTACAACGAAATCGACGAAGCAGATGACTCATCATCCATGTCGCACGAAGAAGTTACCAAGCGCGTGCCCCAAACTAAGTAAACTACGATAGGTAAACAGTCGACGGTCCGCACGAGACTACCGGTGACGTCACGCAGGGTACAGGCCAACACCACCCATATAGAGAATGCCTGCGCATTGCCTCCTCTCCCTCTTTCAATTAAGAGTCAGGATTCGTCTGCTACTGCGATTGACCGTTCTGCTATAATTCAAGAACTCGTAAATGATTGCATCTAACCTGGAACCTGCAGACCTAAATATTTAGACATATTTAGCTTTCCAGAAAATCGTTCACGGCGCTAAGGGTTTGCAGTTTCGTGAACGTGGTGGAAAAATAAAAAAGAAAATAAAAACGGAAACAATACGTTGTCCTCATGGAAGCGGCATAGTTACGTAGATAAGAGCAGTGCTGAGCTCGCAACTGGGGTTTACATTTCGCAAACGTGCAGCTGTATACCTGGCAACACTGTACCTGTACTGTATACCTGTAAGCTGGCAACACTGGATGACGTTTGAATAACAGTGGCGTTGTCCGCCCGATACAAAGGGCATAGCCGTCATCATCATCATCGCCGCTTCCCTTTCCAGGCCGTCCCCCTCTCGCAATCTTTTCGTACGAATCTTCCCCATATCTTCATATAGAAGCAGGAATCTGAACTTGCTCGTACGTCCCGAGTGTCAACGTCAGTAATAACGCTATCGTAATCATTGTCAACAATAACCAACACTTCAAAGCCCGCTTGATACATGGACAACAACAGCAACAACAATACCAGGTTCGTTGTCTCCCTAGTTTCGCTGCTAGATGACCTCCCCTCAGAAAACGAGGACGAAAGGGAAACTCGCGGTGACCCCGAGGGAATTTTGACTCAACCTTCCTCCCTTCGAGAACAACGAGGCGAAACAAAAGCTCCTGCAAATTGTAGGTAAATCGGATTGTGTGCGGAGACCCCAACAAACGTCCCCCCTCTTAAAATTTTGATCAGACGGCTTCCCGCTCGGAGGAGGACAATCCGGAGCATCCACATTAACTATTGAAGGGCCAATTAGGAACCAAATTTGAGGCGCCGTTCGAGATTCGCGAACGTTTAAACGTCACTTTTCCTGTCCGAAGCCATCCACAATTTAAACTGCCGCGCTTACCTTCTACTTTTAACGGCGCCTCTCTCACAATAATCCGGCCCATTGTTCTGTTGGGGAGCACAAATCCAATTTGGAGCGTCATTTGTCTTACACCACGGCGGGGAGGACGGCGGACCTGAACTGGTCGTTTCCATGAGGCGGCACGCGCGCTTCTGCCATATATATTCCGGGGAGGTCAGCGCACAGGGTTATATCGTCTACCTCGCAGGAATTCCAAAATCCTTTGCTCCTTTCCCCGAGATATTTCTTTAATCGTGGATTCCTGCCTTTTCCTGGCACGGGGTCACTCTGTGGATTTAATCGCCCTTCGGGGCAGCCCGAGTTGAATCATTGGAGGGACGCAGTAGCTCTTCCGGACGGATTACACGCACTGGGAAATGTTATTTGCTAATGTATAATGGTCTGTACCGATTGCGATGCGATGCTCCTTTATTGCTATGGTGCCTCTGACTGAGCGTCCACCGATATATACGGTTCGGATGAGTCGAGAGCTGCTGCGATAGAATATAAAAAGGGTCTGCTCCTGGGTTGCTAGCGGACGTGTAAGAAGATTCAGATGTGTGCCGTGAAACATGATCGTATACAAAGTCTTTGTCGTTAGTGCAGGACAGGTGTGTTTCAGGGAAGGGTCTGTGAAGTTCAAGGAAGTTCTGTTGAAAACGCGCCTTCTGGTCGTACGGTATGGATGAGCTCTGTGATGTTTTTGTTTTTCCTCTTAGCTCCTGGTGCGGGCCTGTTTTGATACGTCTCACCATTCCATTCTCATGCATAAACATCTAAGAACAAACTGGTGCAAGATTAGGCTAGTTGGTGCGACATGAAGTAACACAGTAGCGCAGAAGAATATGCAGGGACATCCATAAGAACAGCCCAGGTTCGCGCAGCAATGTTAACCGCCACATTACACTCACAACGTTGTCTTCCAACGCCTTCGAAACAAACTCGTGTAAAAATGAAAAAATGGGTAGGAAGAAACGGGCTGCTGTAAGGTGATGCATGATGTAAAACCCCGAGACTAGGGAACACGAAGGGACAGACACAAACACGAAGTCTTGAGAGACTTCGAGACTTGAGACTTCGTGTTTGTGCCTGTCCCTTCGTGTTCCCTAGTCTCGGGGTTATACATCATGCAAACTCATGTAGCTTACATAAAACTTCGAAGGTTACACTTGTACATCTTATTCCCAACTGAAAATCCTCAAAGCGCGCTAAATTGTGACCTCAGCAATGATCACTGGTACTTGCGGAGACATGATATACTACCTTCCACAAAGCTATGCACAGACTATGGTAAGCAGTGGAGGCGGTAGTAGAGGCAATAGGTTTCCTCTCTTATCTTGTTTTCCACACTTGTGCGCGTCACGTTTTCGGGGAATATACAGGAGGAAGACGGGGAACTACTATGGAGCCATACGATGGGTGTGCCCGTACTATACGTCACATGTTGCCTAAGACGGGTTGGTAAGACCGTTGTCTTTCCCTTAGACACGTTTTTGTCATTTGCATTAATTCGCATTACGTCCCGCAGCATATAAACCCTATTTCTTTTAATACGTACATAAATACGTACACACAACAAATACGCAGGTATGCTCGTAGTAGGTGCACTCGTATCGTTGATATAAGGTCAATATAAAAGCGACTAACAATACTACGGTACAACGGTCATCCTGCTGAAGTGCGAGCGACGAAAGGATGAGACGAGATGTGAAAGCACAACCTTCGCACACACCTACCTGCAGAGACGCACACGCCGCGGCTACGCGGTCGCTAATTACCATGGCAACCGATGCATCGCACGCGTTGAGGCGCAGGTGCGCCGTGACTTCAGGCGCGCGAGCGGTGGATGGGTGTTCCGAAACGTCGATTTTACACAAAAATTAAGTTATGTCAAGTATGTGAAGTCATTTCATGCAAAGGCTGTGTAGTTTCTCAACAAAAGAACGCGTCTCCTGACTTCTGGTCTTCATGCTACGTCACGTCGGCGTATTTTAACGATACAGGGATATGTCTCCTGGCCTTTGATCTTCGTATTATGTCAAGTTGGTGTACTTGATCACTACAAGTACGTTTCTCCTGGCTTTTTGTCTTCATATTATATTAAATCGGTGTATTTTGTCTATTCAGGTATTCAAGAACATGTCTTCTGGATTTTGGTCTTCGTGATACATCAAGGCGGTGTATCTTATCAATGCAAGAACATGTCTTCTAGATTTTGGCGTTCATGTTACATCAAGACGGTGTGTTTTATCAATACAAGAGCATGCCCCATGCCTCCCATCCTATCTTCGACCCCTGAAGTGTTGGATACTTGAGACTTCGCACACTAGTCATTTCTGTGTGATGCGCTGTGATGGCTTCTAGTCGCTCGAAGGAAGACCGATTTTGCTGGCCCTCTGCGGCCTCTTCGGGATTTTGGAGCTCGAAGGCTCCAACTTCCCGTCTTATGTACATTATTAGTGAGAGTACCCAGGACAGAGGCATCGTGCTTAGTAAAGTGCAGGGTAGACTGAAACGAGAATAACCCTCCATGAAATAGACCGATACAGCCACCGTGCCAGCGATTGTGAGGGTGGTGCAGTACCAGGCAGTTACTTTTTGTATTATTTTCTCTCGTGCATGCGTTTTCTATGAGTTACGAACGACTCGGCGGTGCCCATCACATACAACAACTAGGTACCAGTACCTCGAGTGGGTACCAGTGCACATCCTCCCTTCACTGAGATAAAGTCAACGAGTACCTGTCCTATGTTGTCTTGGATATGTCTTGGTATGAAGAACAGAAACAACCTCGCGGGTTGCATTACCAAGGCCTCGTCCACGTTGTTAATGCAAAATGCATTCTACAAACTGTGAATGAAGTCAACGAAAGTGTGTCTGTCTGTCAGTGACATCTCCTTTAAAGCGTGCTTTCACTGCACCACCGCAGCGTATGCAGGAGAAGCAACAAAGCACTATATTCTGGCTCTCCTAGCGAGCAGGTGTAATGTTGCTGCGCGGTTGTAATCAACTTGTGACGTTGCTGTACCGGGGTTTTCGGATTTGTTTACGTTCATACCTTGTGCGAACAGGCCGCTTTGCACACGAAGAGGCCCTTTCTTACCGTTTTACGTGGCGTTTTTAAGGCATTCGGCAAATTTCTGTGTTTCTTTGCCAGACTCACTTCAGGCATAATGTTATGTTTCTTTTAAGCATAGATTTCAAGTCATCGTACACCGCTAATCATTTCATTTGTTCTTTCAATAAACATTTCGATATTTGTAGGGATATTTGTAGCTCATCAGGGAAAAATAAAGTTATACATCTAAATGATGTGTTGAAATGAGTGTAGCTTGGTGCAACTCAATTACGATTTAGAGTAACTAGTCGCAATGAAGTTGTAAACTGCCATTTAATTACTTTATGAGCGTGTAATTGTAACTGCAATTCAATTATGTCTGAAAAAAAAATTTTTTTTTCAGGTTTGTGTAGGACGTATTCTGCACGCGCAATATTTGGCGAAGACCTCTGCAGTTTTTATTGCTGTTTTTTAAATCGTCGATTGTCTTAAAGTTGAACTGAACTGACGCAGTGAACTTTATTACTCGCGAACTAACGCGTAGTCATCTGCGTGCCGAAAAGTCGCGCACGCTGCCACATCGCAATTGAGTTCGTGAATCATGCTGCCAATTACGTCATATTTGACTTCGTCATTGTCCTACCCGCTGCATCGCAATTAAGGACTCAATCAGTGAAAACAATATCTTCACGTACAGAAGATAAAAGAGAACAGTCCCTCGCAATGCTCATGGCGTAGCTTTATTCTCCCATATCTATTGAGATAATGTCATTAACAATGGCACGCATGCGTCCAAACGTGACTCTGCCTATACGCACGCCTTAAGTGGGGGCCATCGGATTACTTTTGTTCGCGGGTGCGTTCGACGTGTTCACTCGTTTTATGCATTAAGAGCCTGTTGCGCGGCCATCTTACATATCACTCCGACATGTTCATGAGCTCAATTCACGGTGACAGAGAGCTGTGGAGTTGGTGTGGACGTGTACCAAATTTTTTTACGCTGTTCCATTTATTTGATTTGGTCATTTTCCGAAAGGGCGACACATTTACGAGTCGCGAACGAAGTAGATTACATGAGTAATGCTCTTCGTTATTAAAATGTGTAAGAGCCAAATCACTGCCCCTCCCAAAGTGATAATCACGTCCACAGTACGTGATTCATATTGGGGGGGGGGGGGGGAACTTGCTACGTGACTTTGTGACACGAACTCATATGCTGTATACTGTATTATAGGTATACGCCGTACTGCGCGTAATTTATAGAAAGGAGCAGATTGACTCTTCATGAACTTAATTCGCGGACGTTTTCACAGGATAGGATAATTGAGGCCTGGCCCTCACATCTTTCAGATAGTAAGTAATTGATGTATTGATCTCGCGTGGTCTATATAATGTCAACTCCACGACTCGTGTAGACGACTATAGTTAACTATAGATAAATATAGCTAAATATTGAGCTCAATGAAGATCTTGTCATCTTGGGAGAAATATAGAACGCGTGCTGAGCATGAGGACGACAACAACAAGAAACCGTAATCAGTTTAGAAATATCAAGTGGGCAACGGGCATAATGTGCGGGTCCAGAAGCGGATCCTTAACACATGAATACATTAAATGCACATGTACCCTCTGTTGCCAAGCCTGTGTGTCCCGAGACCGTGGGTTGCGAGCAAGGCTATGTGAAATTATACATAGGGAGTGACTTTTTCGGGTTAAATGCCTTGCTCAGATAAAATCTCAGATAGGTATTAGTCGGGCTATAATTATGCCTCCAGGTGTTATCGGGTGTTTTTGTTTCTCCTCTTGTGTATTAATTCCTTTCCTAATAGGTATTTCTTTTTTTCCTTTTTTTTTTTTTGTGTGTGTGGGTGATCTACCAGCACTAATCCCCGAAGGCATGGACATACATGGGTGGTATTTCTGGGAACGTAAGTGACGCATTCTTACATGTGTTACACGTAGCGACCTATGTATCTCTGTTCGTCTTCAGTGGAAACATCACTAGAGGATTTCATAGTGATTGGAATTCGGGTAGAAATCGGATTTAACCCGAATTGCTCGGAGGTCACGTCGTGGGGGGGGGGGGGGGGGGGAAGAGGGGAATAACCGTGCGGAATCAGGTTTAACCCGAAAAAGTCACTCTTTAATTATGCACAAACCAGTTACAACGTAAAAGTTGGCAACGATATCCGGAGTTGACGAAAAGGAAGCATGATGAACACCGCGAGCTCATTATAAGAGTACGAAACGGAATTTCACTGGCAACATCATGGCTCCAAAAATCCAGCAGGGAAGTTTAATGTTTTTTTCTCCAGTGTGAGCTCAAAATTAAGCCCCATATGGCTCTTCGTATTCTCAGCATATCTGTGAAGCGGCTATATACCTGCGTCCAATATGTGAGGCGTGGAAGTGTGCATAAACACTCCAAGGCTCCGGCAATCCACCGTCCCGTTCCGGATGAGCAATCGCTCAACCTTGCCAGGCTGTATTATACTCGGCACTTTCACACTGGATCCGCGAAACGAGATTATGCTCGCATCCTAATCGAATCATGGTCGAGACCGAGGGAGAGAGCAAAGTGCACGGCAAATTTCCTCTTCCCCGCCGCACGCGCAGAGCGGCCACCTTCGAGTGTCGGCAGACTCTAAGAAAAATACGGGCTCATTGGTGTTCCTTTTCTAATCCGCAAGCCCTTGTTCCCTTAATTCAATTAAGCCGCCGCTGCCGCTGTCCGCCGGCTTTGTTTTCGCTGTCCCTCGCATAAAATGACGGTCCCAAAATCCCTCAAGGCCGGCATGCTTCTCGAAACGGGCTAAAATTCAATCTCGTTGGCCATGCCAAGGCAAATGGCGAGCGGTAATCTTGTTACCCGATTGGACTAAAGTCTCCTGTGTCGTTTCGAGTCTGATTTGTGCGGCTAAGTCTGGCGCTCGAGATTTTTATGTCTGTCGTCTTCTTTCTGGGTCCCCGACTGCACGCAGGCGCTGGTCACGCTTGTCCCGGAAAGAAAGACAAGAGGAATGCGTGAGCGAATCAAATTAGAGAGCTATGTGTTACGGCAAAGGATAGTTTCGCTCCTGAGTGATTCAGTGCGGTTGGCTGGAGGAGGGATTATTAGAATCGCGCCAATATTCGTTCCTTTTCATTTCGTTAACTCGAAGGGGCACAAAAATTTCTCTCTCCTCGCGGAATGAAAGACGCCGTTACCTTGACATCAACATAAAAGGAACGGGATTCATCGGTTGCGTCGTTCGGGATTTATGATCGATAGAAGAAAAAAATGCAATTGACGCTTTTTCCTTTTCCTCTCTTGCTCACGAATAAAAACGCAATTGACGCTTTCCCTTTATCCTTCTCTTTCTCAATAAGTACGACAATGCCGAGCGGGCTCCCATTGGTCTCCTCGGACGATTTGTCCAATCATCGCGGGGGATCGTTGGCGGAGACCAATTCGTGGCCTCTCTACACTCTTAAAAATGAACTTCACCGCATAGCACGCTCCTAGCCAACCATCATCTCGAATGATATCGTTATCTGCCCTGATTTGTTGAAAACGGGAGGCGTACGCCTTTTCTGTGACACTTATGCTGTTCATAATTGTCACAGAAAAGGGAGTACGCCTCCAGTTTTCAACAAATCAGGGCAGATAACGATATCATTCGAGATGGTGGTTGGCTACTGGCGTGCTATGCGGTGAAGTTCATTTTTAAGAGTGTTGGGTGACACAAGCGAAAGGAAACGCGTGATAGTGATAGAACAACACTCTTAAAAATGAACTTCACCGCATAGCACGCTCCTAGCCAACCATTATCTCGAATGATATCGTTATCTGTCCTGATTTGTTGAAAACAGGGGGCGTACGCCTTTTCTGTGGCAATTATGAACAGCATAAGTGTCACAAAAAAGGCGTACGCCTCCCGTTTTCAACAAATCAGGGCAGATAACGATATCATTTGAGATGATGGTTGGCTAGGAACGTGCTATGCGGTGAAGTTCATTTTTAAGAGTGAACTGAGTGAACCTACACATGCGCTGGTAGCACTCGATGACAGAGATGATGATGTACGTACAGGGTTGCCCGTGATGAAGTACTAGGTTTGTAATGATAAAATCAATAAAGTAAGTGTGTGGAGGCTGAACTATAGTTGGAGGACGTATTATGCGTTAAACGTTTATATAGAAACTGCCACTTGGTCCAACTCTTTGTGAATGGTTAGCAATTTTTTTTTAAATGCTGTTTTAACATCTTTAAAACCCTATACCGCTCGTTATATGCCTCGTGCCCCGGCGGGAGGGGGGTGTATGTTTAATAGAAAGAAAATATAAAAGGAAAAAATGTCAGCCAGGCTAATGCCGGCTTGCTATTCCACAAAAAAATAAAAAGAAAAAGAACAGAAACTTAAAATAAACATTTAAAAGAGCTTAGTAGCAGATACGATATTTATTTCGGCCGCGTTTTTAATATCTCGAAGCATAACATGAATTGCCGTCCTTTCAGTTTATATAAATACAATATAATATGTAACATAATATAACATTAATATTGTGATCTGTCACCACCGCCTTCTCGAGGAGCATAAGCTTCGAACTGACTTTCGTACTTAAATCTTCAAAGCCTGTATAATATAATGTGAATATACATTCGAAAATAAATTTCAAAGCATAACCGACGCCCTAATAACTCAAGAAAATTGGGAAATAGGGTATTGACAACGCATGAGAAAGAGCGATTTTTCAGTTTTCGTAACTTACTTAAATAAATCTGGAAACTGAATATGTTCAACACGATTTTTAAGCACCCAAACATCGTCTTCTAAAGTTTAGGCGTCTACCATTATTGCGGTGTTTTCTGAAGCGTATTGCATACCCCTGTACAATTACATGTTATATATACAGGGTGTTTCAGTTAAATCCCCGGGCTAAACAATTCGCGAACCGGTGCACCAATCGAATGAGCGGGAGGCACTTATTATTTAAATAAAAATTCAAATGAGTTTCGTGAAAAAAGCTAACTTCTAAAGCAGGGCGCCGTCGGCATTAAAATGGGGACTACTCCTTCTGGGACCTTCAGTATATACCTTTTAGAGAAAAACCTACCACCGAAGCGGGTCGTTTGTTGCAGTAATTAATTGGTTTCGGTTTACGTATTTTTGTCGCGGCTGGTCGCGGCGAGGCGCAAAAGGACGTAATTCATTGGTGGACATGGGAGTGAAAGAGCGTCCTTTTGCGCTTCACCGCGACCAGCCGCGGCAAAAATATGTAAACCGAAACCAATTAATCACTGCAACAAATGACCCGCTTCGGTTGCAGATTTTTCTCTAAAAGGTATATACTGAAGGTCCCAGAAGGGGTAGTACCCATTTTAATGCCGACGGCGCCCTGCTTTAGAAGTTACGTTTTTTCACGAAACTCATTTGAATTTTTATTTAAATAATGACCGCCCCCCACTCACTCACACGGTGCGCAGCTTGTAGGTGGTATCGGACAGATACTTGTAAAAAAGAAAGTTCTTCTATTGGTGCACCCGTTCGCGAATTATTTAGCCCGGGGATTTAACTGAAACACCCTGTATATAGCGTTACACTGATGAAGGTGTCTTCTTAAGAGTGGCTCACCTGTGTGAATATATGTGTGCTTTTTCATGTCCGACTTCTGGTGGAAGCGCTTGCCGCAGTACTCGCACGGGTAAGGTCGAGTGTCCGAATGAATAAGCAGATGCGTAGACAGAGTCGAAGAGCGCTTGAAAGTCTTGCCGCACTGCTTGCATTCGAACGTACGCTCAGACGTGTGCACGGCTCGATGCTGGCTTAAGCTCACTTCGTGGCCGAACGTCTTGTTGCACAGCTCACAAGCGAACGGCCTCTTACCGCTGTGCGACCTCCGTGCATGCACTTCCAGGCCGTGCGCTGTGGAGAACATCTTGTCGCACTTTAGACACGAGTACACGTCCGACAGAGACGACCCCACCAGGCTGTGGTGAAGGTGGTGCAGGTGGTGGTGGTGATGATGCCCTAGTAGTCCGGGACTGCCCATGGGCGACGGACTCAGCCTCGGGGTGAGGTCTAGGACTCGCGAGGCGGCGCTGGATGTCTGGTGGGAAACGAGACTGGCCTCGCTCGATGCAGGACTGACGGAAGCGACGGAGCTCAATGCCGTGGATTTGGTGCCCGCGGGTGAACTGGTGCTGTTTGGAACCGAGTGTTCGGATGATAAGGAAGGAAGGGGTGGGGGCACGTCGGGAAAGAGCCACGGACGTCCCATCCGTAAGTCGCAGGTGAATGCGGTAAAACTGAAGGGTCGAAGCTGGAAGGCGGACAGAGTGTGTGGACTGAATAGCTTGTTGCTGTCAAGATGTTTTCCAGCTGTGGAAAGGGGGAAAAAGAAAAGGCGTTCATTACAATGATGAACAGGTATCGATAGCTCACATTCAACGTAACTCCACGTCAAATAATACAATACACGACATACGGAATACACGATATCTTTCAAGCATATGTATAGTCTGCCACAAGAAAGCTTGTGTCATTAAATAAGTAACTTCAGTGTTGAATTTTTGTACTGTTTGTGCCTTACGTGTGGACGTTCACGGGATTCTTCATCTTCTTTTATTTGTGCTGTTAAGCGGTGGCTTTCTTAGAATGCAGCAGGCATTATGACATCACAACCTAAGTGCTACTCATTCCGTATTTGTGACTCTTTTGTCTATTTGTCACTCTCTGCTTATTTATGACTCTTTGCTTATTGGAACTTGCTTTTCATAACACTGCGCATGCATGATATGGAATTAATATTAATGTTGCAGACCATTGGACAACACACAAAATAAAACTTAATAATTCGCTTCTACGTCGGTTGTGCCATACAAAAGATTACTGACAATATTTATCATTTCCGCTTAGTACTGCTAAACATACAAATGACCACATTGAACAATCCACACATAAACTGGGGTACTGTATATAACAGTCAAGTGTGTCCCACTTTGCAGGCCGTGATGTCTTTCACATCTGCACAGAATCACCAACAGTAAGAGTACCCATGAATTTAACACCTCTTCGCAACAACCCATCCCGCTCCAGTGCTGAGTACCCCACTTCACATTATTGGAAACAACGCACGCTGTCTCTGAAGCTTGGAACGCCGCCGCGGCTTCAGTTTCCTCCTCCCCCCCCCCCCCTCCTCCCCCTCCACGCTAATCACGCAGACGGGGCGAAACTTTTCTCCCGCAGCTCCCCGAATGAAATTAGTGCCGGTGTGTATCATTCGCCTGGGCCGAGGTACCCACAGGCCCGACGGCAACGGTAAGCCTATCCGGCGGACCGCTGCCCCGGGGCCCGATGGAGCCACTCGGACTGCCGCTGATTGTTCCCGACGTATTGATCCCTGATTTATTGTGAAGGAAATCGGAGGCAGCGTTCGCTTGCGGGTATCACTCTGCATCGACGCGGTGTCTGCTGTGTTTGGGGCTTTCGATGGTTGGCGTATTGTGTGGATTGCAACTTGCAGTGGAGGGTTATATAGTCTGGTGGGATTTCGGCAGTGGTTTTGAGTCAATGTTAAGTGGTTCTATATAGGCCGGTTGCATTATAAAGACGTAGCTTCGCAGCATAGCACGTTATGCGCCAGCCACTGCCCAGGCATGATAGGGTTATCGCTTCCGCTTTTTTATTTGTTTTTTTTTTATTTGTTTACGTCAAGGGCCCTTCGGGCATTACATGACGGAGGGGTAAAAATTAACTTTTCGTACACAATTCATACACTGCAAGATTAAATACAACAGGATAAAAACGAAATACAAGACAATACACAGGAGGCCGTTCCGATGAAGAAATGTTCTAGTGCCGTGTTCCTTCAACTTTTGTCCCAAGCCGTACACGTACAGTGCTGGACAAAAGTTTACGACGGAACACGCTCCGGCGCATTCCTTCCTTCTAGAGTTACATACTAGCAGCGAATAGTACCGTACGGACTTACAGACATGCCCACAGCCAAGTCACGTGATTGCAATTCCGTACGCTACCATTCGCTGCGAGCGTGTCACTTCTGAAGAAGGAATGTGCCGGATCTGTGTTCCGTAGACTTTTGTTCGCCTAGTTTTCCACGTATGTATTTAGCATCATGCAAATGGTTTCTCGATGGAGGGGGGGGGGGGGTCGGATATGTTTATTCAGAAAAAAATGAAAGGGAAAGGTCAGCCAAACGGAGGTGGGCTTGCTATTCCAAAATAAAAGGAAAGGGGGAGAAAAGAAAAGAAAAAGAAGAAAAGAAACGGAGAAAAGGGAAAGAAAACAAAAGGAAAAGGAAATGAAGGAAAGAAAAGGAAAAGAGAAAGGAAGAACAGAAAACTAAAACTGAAAAATCACACACACGGTCACAAGACGTTGACAAGGTTCGAAGCGTGGAGAAAGCAGAGGAGCGCAGTGGTGACTGCCCACTGGGCCTTTCTCGATGCTCACTCCTTCCATAGCACAGTAACTGTGCCCAAAGGTATAACAAAATAAAAATAGAGGTATTCTTCTACAGTGGTAGAGTGCTTGCCGATTACAAACTGTAGGGTACATCTAAGGTACATAAAAAAACAACATAGAAAAGCATGGTGGAGGTCAATGCCAAAATCTGCAATTCAGCGAGTTCCACCAAATTTGCTCTCTTGTCTTACTCCGGGGCAAGATCCTCTAAACAAGCCTGGCTCGAAATTGCGCCAGACTCAGCACTACGCTTCGCTGAATCTCCGTCAGGCAGAGCCCTATAAAATAGGGAGAAAGGCAGTGCGGGAACGAGAGTATGTAACGGAAGAGATTGATTGGATTGGTCGTGTGTCTGCTTCCTGTCGCACGCGGTTGCCTGCAGCTATTGACACAACATTAGAAAGAGCGCAGAGAAGAAAGGGGAGTGACATAAAACGCAGACGACAGAAGACAGCAGCGCTCCTCGCGGGCAATCTGCGACACTACTCTGGCCTGATTTTCAAGCCGGGATCCACGTATATAGCTATATATATTCATTCGCGGGCTTTATCGAAAGATAATATTATTGTACGACGCAAAATTGAAGCACGCTGGCGAGCTCTGCGAGATGCGAGGGGGATTGGGGTGGGGGGGGGGGGGAGAGTGAGATGAAGTCCTGGTAGTCTTGCCCTTGCTTCATGTGTGCACATGTGGCCCCCTCTCGGTGATCGTTGGTTCGAACAAATATCGGGACAATTTGGGTTTGGTGCAAGCTGTGCTGTCTAAGGCGCATGCTGTCTTTTCCGTTTGTCATCTGTTATTCTTGTTGCCATCCCATAACTTAATAATACTTTTTTTCTGTTTTTGTCTAGATATTGAAAGGTTCGTCGTGGTTCACCGTTCAGTTCTGTACTCGAGCCTCTATCACTCCAAGTGTCATCTCTGTTACAGGGTGTGCAGGCTAACGTGCACCGGTGTCTGAAAAAAACACGGTGCGTCATAAGCGAATGAAAACTGGAGAATATTGTGAGGAGTCGCGTGTTCTAATCGCTTGTATTTTTTCATGGTGGCTGATTAAATAGTTAGGCGCAATTAATTTGTTAAATTTTTAATTATTCGTCTTAGTGCCGAGATGTGAATTGGAAAGTTGTATAGCGTGTCGGGAAGCACCTATCGCAGTGAGGCTTGTGCAGTGACGTCTCGTGTGGTCACGTGACATTTAAAAAAATATTGCCCCACCGGAGTCAGAGTACGGGGGGACATGCCATTAGTTTTTGCGGACTGCATCCAATTACGAGAGGAAATTGTAAAAAGAAAAGCGGCTGCCTCATTCGGCCCGCGGTAAGGTGACTGTGACGCATCCCCATGTTTTCCCATGTCACGTGGCTCCAAGGGGCTCAAAGGCTACGCGTGACGTCATGTGCACAAGCCTCAATGAGGTTCAGTCTAGCTCTCAAGTGCATTTTTATTCATTTTATCTCTATATTGGTAGTTTAAAAGTTTCTCACACTCACAAACCTCATACCTTCTTGGTATAACCCACCTACTTTATTTCTTCTTCTTCTTCTTCTTCTTTCTTATTTCTACTTTTTCTTCTTTCTTATTTCTTAATTTTCTTTATTTATATATTTCTTATTCCTTCCTATTTCTTTCTTTCTCTATTTCTTTTCTTTTCTTTTCTTTTTATTTATTTATTATTTCTTAATTTTATTTATTTATTTATTTCTGGAATAGCAAGCCGACGTCTCGTTTGGCTGACCTTTCCCACGTTTTTTTTTTTTTTCCTTTTCGTCTAATAAATATATCCCACCCCCCACCTACCTTCTTTTCGTTCTTTCTTTTTGTTTCACGGAATAGCAAGCCGACATACTGTTTGGCTGACCTTTCCTCCCTTTTTTTTCTTTGTTCTAATAAATATATCCACCCACCCCCCATCTACTTTAGGTAGTCAACCAGTCTTAACCGTTGCGCATGTTACTTCGACGAGTTATGCAACGTTACAGCCACTTCCAGGTCACGTGGTCGCTGAAGCTGTTACAAAGAGCAAGTCTTACAGCAACTTCTCGTCCACACGACCATAAATTACATTCTGGGCTCCCCGTCCACAATGACTCGCTCTTGCAAACAGAATCCACAGCTTATAAATCTGCGACCCGCGCCTTTGAGAAAGCGAAATAAAAGTGTCCGGGCAAATCACTTGCGCTCTGCAGCAACAGGATACCGTGGATTAAGTATCGATATGAAGAGCTATCTACACAGAGAGCCGACCGTGTGTCACTTTATCGTGCACGTCTGTCGTTTGTATAGGAGCGTGGGAGAGATTTATTCGCGGCTGGACCTGGCCGTCTTTATCAGTGATGTGGAAATTGCGTTTGAAGTTGCCACGTGATATTGCTAGAGAAGTTTATTAGGTTTCGCGTGAAATCAAGTGGCTCAGGTAAAAAGGTCGGCCGGGCTTTTAGAACAGAATGCGTCTACTGAACAGGAAACTCTCAACAGCACTGTTTCAACTGTTTTCCTGTTTCGGAAATGTGTTAGTTCGTTTTTATTTCTACAATGTCTGATGGCGTTTCATCTGCCTATATTACTACGCTTCCATGTCCGTCTCTGCTTTTATGTACTCTCTGTTTATTTGCATGCCGGCTTTGCATGCGTCAGTTTAACATGATCAACCCGTTTTTAGGGGTGCTGCCGTCGTCGTGCACATGTGTGTGTGAATGATTTTGTATAAGAACAGCCACAGCTGAGTTCAACCCTCGACCTACTGGAACATAGCGACCATGTCAATTTGGAAGCTAGCGGTGGCGCTTGTTATCAGCTCGTTTATTGTTTCATCAATTGCTATAATACCTTATAGTTAACCCTTAGGATTTTTGTACGATCCGTGCATGTCCCACATGAGATGCGTCCTTGCAAAAGTTGTAAACTGATTATCATCATCATTCTATTTGTTTTGATGGGAACTGAAACCTCTTGTGTTGCTGTCGTCTGCTATTCAATCATGATGGAGATTTCGCGGGCCGATGTGTGGCGCCCCTAGCGGATCATGCGGACGTGCAGTACGGGCTCCTGCAATGGAGTTGCCGATTATGACATGGTCGCTATAACCTAGTAGGTCGTGGTTCAACCTATGAACTGCACGTTAAAGCACTGCCGTATACGTTTGTTCCTATTGACTGTAGACGCTATGACAAAGGAAGCTATCCAGTCCAAGCTCCGTAATGATTTATATACGTCAGCCACTTCAAAGGAACAGCTGGATTGGCTTATTGCGTTTTCGAGGCTGTTCATGTGAACACATTACGATACACAGGGTAGTGGACCGTAAAAGTTTACCCGTTGTTGTATTCCGTGTTCAGCAATTTCTGAATGTGCGTAGAACATTGTGTCGTCTACGTCTTGGCAAGTTTGAAAGTGGTTGTGCGTCGTAGTGCAAAGTTATAATGCAAAGTGTACGCGCCTCGTAGTTGTCAAAACTGTCAAAATGGCGATGCTGCAAGCAGCAGTTGAGAATCTGCTCCCCAGGCGGCGACGTGATGCGCAACACTCAATCGGCTGGTATCGCAGTGAGCTGTTCTGCAATACAAGCCACTTCAGTGTTATGCGTCTGGGGAGCAGACTTTCAACTGCTCTTCGCAATACCGTCATCAGGGTAATTCTGACTTCCAGATAACTACACATTTCACAATACAACTCTGCACCGAGATGTCAATCACTTTGAAATTCCCCACGACTGAACCGCTTTCACAGCTGTATGTACAGACAAAGCAATGAAAGCTGTACATTGCATGATTAAACTTTTATAGGTGGTATTAAATATCTGTGACGACACGGCGCCTTTATCATAGGGATCGCTTGATCTTATGAAGAGAGATTTTGATGGCAAGAGAGATGCTAGCTAACATTAATTACTATACAATCGCTGTATCACAGACACCATGACCCGTGTATTCACGCGAGTGACATTCCAATGAAATATTGTATTGTAAAAGCAAAAGAGCTGCTCACGAGAGGAGTTCAGCCGCGACTCATGCTGAGCATTTGCACAGCGCCTAAATATAGGAAGTGACGTAACGCGCACATAGCAGACGTCACCGACGGTCCTGTCGTCTGCTATAGAATATCATGTGGCGAAGTCCCAGGATATTCTCCATGGTTAGAGAAGCACGAGAAGACATGACGTTAAACGGTCACGTGTAGCAGCAGAGAACTGCGATGTTTTTACGCACCTTCCGCTGGAATATTGTAGGGAATGTCGCTTGTGGGAGCACTCGGGACGTCACGATATCTTCCAGAAAAAAAAGAAAAAAAAGTGTACTTACGGGTTGTAGATCCGGTATCGGAAGGAGGGTAGAGATGGAGGAAGGGCCATAGTGGTGGTGGAGGGTCTGCCCGAAGTCCCAAAGGCCACAGTGGCGGCACCAATGGGTCCATGGGCCACCCGCTGCCAGGTCGCATCAACCCAGGTAGGGACGGCATCCCACCTGTGATAGGATGCAACAAGTTCCCGTCAGCCTCCGTCACGTCTTTCGTTCGTTTCTTTTTCCGCGCAGCTTTTTAAGCTGCTCTGACCAGGCACGAAGTGCACTCTATAGATGAGCAGAACCTCACCGCATAGCATGCTGTGCGCCAACCACTGCCACGAATGATAGGGTTATCGCTTCCGACTCGAAGAGATGGGATGTAGGCCTTTTTTTTTTGTGTGTGTGACTGACAATCACATATCTGCGTTAAGTGTCGCAAAACGGCGTACGCCTTCCGTTATCAACAAATCTGGAGAGAGGACGATGTCATTCGGGACGATGGTTCGCTAAGAGGGTGTTATGCAGTGAAGTTCTGGTTTTAGAGTGTAGTCCGTTTCCGTCTATACCGTCTGCGTCTATACCGAACGCAGAACTTCACAAAAGAGTTGCTTAAGGCCGACCACTTGATTGGTCGGTTACGAAAGAAAAATGTGGGGATGTTATAAATAAGGCGACGACTGCACGAACGATAGCGTTGTCACTCTTAATCTGAGAAGAGAGAATTTCACACTCGTACATACACTCTTAGAAATCAACTTCACCGCATAGCACGCTCCTAACCAACCATGATCATTAAAAACGGGAGGCGTACATCGTTTTTATGACACTTACGCTGTTCATAATTGTCATAAAAAAGGCGTATTCCTCCCGCTTTCAACAAATCAGGGCCGGTAACGACATCATTCGAGATGATGGTCGGCTAGGAGCGCGCTATGCGGTGAAGTTCATTTCGAAGAGTGTACGCTTCATAATACGCTTGGAACCGACGGCTACACAAAATGATGTCGTTATCTTTCCTGATTCGTTGACGATTTGACAATAGGCAGCATACGCCCCTTTGTGGTTTAATATGTGCCTCTCTGCCGCTCTCTCCTGCACTCTTAAAAATTAACTTCACCGCATAGCACGGTCCTAGCCAACCATTATCTCGAATGATATCGTTATCTGCCCTGATTTGTTGAAAACGGGGGGCGTACGCCATTTCTGTGACACTTATGCTGTTCATAATTGTCACAGAAAAGGTGTATGCCCCCTGTTTTCAACAAATCAGGGCAGATAACCATATCATTCGAGATAATGGTTGGCTAAGAGCGTGCCATGCGGTGAAGTTCATTTTTAAGAGTGTGGAATCAGCAGCTAAGGAAAAAAAACACACACACAACTTCACTGCATAGCTCCCCCTTGCCAGCCACCATCCCGAACGATTCTCATCCTCTCCTGTTGAAAACAGGAGATGAACACCTCTTTCGTGTGTGCGATACTTACGTACACTCTTAGAAATAAACTTCGCCACATAGCACGCTCCTAGCCAACCGTAATCCCGAATGGCAACGTTCTCGCCCCTGATTGGTTGAAAACGGGAGGCGGAGCCTATTCTGTGTCGTGCATAATGACACAAAATAGGCTCCTCCTCCCGTTTTCAACAAACCAGCAGCAAGAACGTTGTCATTCGGGATTACGGTTGGCTAGGAGCGTGCTATGTGGTGAAGTTCATTTTTAAGAGTGTAGTTATGTTGACTGGCACAAAAAGGCGTACGCCGTGCCGTTTCCACAAACCAGGTGTGATGGCGGTGTCATTATGGCGCTACGTTCATGTTCAATGCCCATTGATTTCAACGATGATTGAAGAGTGCTCGTGTCAGTGGTATAAAACTACCGTTGAAATACGACCACCAATACGCTGTTTTTTGACAACACGTCTAGTCACATTCATATTGCAATTCAAACGCGCTTCCTCGTACCGTTATCGATTTCCCTCGCAGTATATTCTCTCTCTCTCTCTCTCTCTCTGGAGCGATATGAACCCACCCCCTATTAAAGCCCTGGACAAAAGAACAACCCCGACCGCATCCCACCACAACATCGATTCATCTTATAGCTTCACACCCAATAATAGAGAGTGGCTCTCGCCCCTTCTTCAAGCGGAATAAGTGTAAGAAGAGTAACGCCATTTGGAGCTACTCCATTTCACGATCTGGTGTAGTGGATGTCCAGACAGATTGGACGATCAAATATTCACGTCCCCCTCAATAGAGACGTTGTTTCCGAACCAGTACCGCTTCCCGGTGTCGGTGTCCATTTTTTACGCCCCCGAAAACTTCTTCTAATGTATGACGGCAGTTTTGACATTTGTGAGTGCCTCGATCGTCTTTAGTAGCGGTTGTTCCTGTGCGCAGACGTTCGAGGTACGGAAGAAACGCGTTCCATCGCATGATTGGTTTGGATTGAATCGCTCGAAATCGTGTAATGCGACTTCTGCAACTACAAATTTCATCGTTCATTCGTGCACACTATAGAAGAACACAACATCGCCGCATGACATGTTTCTGAACCAACTGCATTTGACAATGATATCCTTGCTTTTTTTCCTGATTTGTTAAAGTATGGGAGGCGTACGCCTTTTCGGAGGTAATTTGGATATATGTTAACAGTCATAAGAAGGTCGACGACGAGCTCTTTCCTCAAATCGGAACCGATATTATACAGCACAATTACCTGCACAAAGCCTGTTAGGAGCTTCACAAAATATAACCATATATAAGGTAACTTGCGGTCTTCACTTGTCTACAACAAAACCAACTGTGTCTTTCTTACATGGGGTGAAACCCACTGTTGTCATATTCACTTTCTTACATGGGCTTTTGCGGGTATATAGGCAGCGCTTAGGAGTGCTATGAGAACCGACTGAGTATCCAATCCGATTTTATTATTAAGTATACCTAGTTTAACTTTCTGCGTGCCATAAAATCAAATCATAAAAACTTCTTTTTTGGTGCGGCAGTCTACATTCAACCACGACGGGCGGGTCTGCAAGTATATTTTCCCGCATAGTACGCCTTAGTGAGGCGAAGTGTTCTTTACAGGACAGCCTATGTTCACGACAAAATAATAACTATCGAAAACATTTATGATTAGAGATATTTTCGTGCTTCTTTCCGGCATGCAGTACTATGGATGCGCGCACCGTTCCTGGATGAAACATTTCACCTTCTCTTCTTCTTTTTCTTTTTTTCTTTTTTTTTTTAATTCGGCTGGAGACGAATTCTTCGTGGAGCGTTTGCATCGAACCGTCCTGACTCCCCGAATGAACCGAGCAACAAAGCCGTTTTCTATCTTGTCTGTAACCTTGTTACACACACCGTCACTCAGAAACAAAAAGCGGGGACGAGGTTTTCTTCTAAAAATCATCGCGCGACAAGTGCAAGGGGATCAAAGCCAACCACAGGGAAGCGCGCGTCGTCTTTTTAAATGAGGCTCGCGTCGTATACACTGCATCGCCCTTAAGCCTAAATCTTGCTAAAGCAGATCATAGTTTGATACGAAATCCGAGATTAAAGTTGACGGAAGAGACCGGGATAACGCCCAGGAAACAAGAAAGACGGGATCACAGCCGCCAGAAAAGACGGGAGGAAAACAAAAATATCGAAAGCGAAGAGTGTGAAAGGAGCAAACCGCAAAAACGGGGAGGGGGGAGTGGGGGGGGGGGGGGCTTTCTTTCTCACCACCGTCAAGCGGTTGGTGGGGGGGGGGGTATTAGAATGGGGAAATGATTTGTCTTTCGAGCTCCGGAACTCACCGCTGCAGGCTACAAATTAATTGTGGTCGCAGAAGGCTTTCATCTCCCGTCTGGGCTTTTCCTGGGTTAATCCTCTTTTGGCAGCAGAGCATTAACAAGCTTATTACGAAGCAGATTGGAATGCTGCCACAATGGTAATCTCGAATGGGGTGTTTCTTGGAGTGCGTGGATACTTGGGCGCTGCTACCGTTCTGCACATTTTCTCTTCTTTTTTTCTTTTTCTTTTTTACGCGGAGTGAAGACACGTTCATACTTGATGTACACTCCAAACAGAACTACACCACGTACACGCTCTTAGTCAATCATTATCCTGAATGATATCGTTCTGCCCCTTGATTGGTTAAAAACGGGAGGCGTACGCCTTTTTGGAACACTTACGCATTTCCAAAATAGGCGCACGCCCCCCACTTTCCACAAGCCGGGAGTGATAAAGATATCATACTGTGCAATGGTTGGCCTTCACCGTGCTGTGTGGTGAAGTTCCGTTTTAGAGCGTATAGAAAAAGTGTACTCTTCAAACAGAGCTTCACCACATAGCACGCTGAAGGCCAACCATTTCACAGAACGATTATCACTTATCACGGTTATCACTCCCGATTTGTGGAAAGCGCGCGGCATGCGCCTTTTTGTGACAAGGAGAGAGAAGAAAGTCATTCGGGGCGACGATTTGCTACACTCTTAAAACATGAACTTCACCACATAGCACGCTCCTAGCCAGTCATATCTCGAATGATATCGTTATCTGTCTTGATTTGTTGAAAACGGGAGGTGTACGCCTTTTTAGTGACAATTATGAACAGCATAACTGTCACAAAAAAGGCGTACCTCTCCCGTTTTCCGCAAATCGGGGCAGATAACGATATCATTCAAGATTATGGTTGGCTAGGAGCATGCTATGCGGTGCAGTTCATTTTTAAGAGTGTAGGAGCCTTTTATGTGGTGATGCTCCGTGGCAAGCCGCCATCGTCACCCACCACCGCCACCATCTGATTTTAGGCTGTACAGCATATACTGCGCAATCGTTCGCCTTCAGCGAGTTATCTAGTGAAATGCTCTTTTAGAAGAGTAATAATGTAGATTATATACTGTAAAGTTCTCTCTTCAAAACATAAGACCGACAAACAGGATGGAGAGGAAAATTAAGAATGTCTTATGGTTGATGCAATATATCCGATATAGCACAACATAGTCACAATGTCCGATAGTTTTCTCATCTTGATGTAACAAAACACGCGGAAATGTCTGGAATAATTGAACGTCGAGAACACACTATAATCGCAGCTGCGCTCTCGGTGTGTGCAGAAAACGGAAGACAGTAGGTGCACTCTTTTTTAAAGAAAAAAGTGCTGCACTCGTGCTGCACCAGTGCTTAGGTACACGCGAGGTGTATGACAAGAAAAAAATAATAAAAACGCGCACTCTTTGAAACCCAGGAAATACCCCACACTCTAAGAAAAAATGGTGTGAAGAGGTGGTAACTTCTATAGTTACCACCTATAGGTTAACATAGCGTCTGATAAAGGGTGTAAAAGGGTGGAAAGAGCAATTATCATATATCCAAATTGCTACAAAAAGGTGTACGCCCCCCCTCGCTCACCGAATGAGAAGCGGTAACCCTATCATTCGTATAGGTAACGGGTAGAACATTGCAACCTTTTAGGCACAACATATGCGACAACTATTATACCTCCTGAAAGGTGTAACTCATCCACCCTTTTTTCTGAGAGTGCCGACAGCACAGCCAGCACCGGGATTCGAACCCGGGTACCTCCCAGTCTCGACATGACATGACCAGCACAGCCACTCAGCCACTCTCTTTCTTTCTCTTTTTTCTTCTTTGAACCTTTTTTATTAGCCACTCTATCTGCAAAGAATGAGGTTGTGCACTCTAAAAAAGAGAACTTCACCGCATAGCACGCTGTGAGCCAACCATTGCCACGAATGATAGGGTTATCGCATCTGATTCGAAGAGAGAGGTGAGCGTACGCCTTTTTGTGGCAATTTGGATATATGAAATGAGTATGAAATATGAATGAGAAGTTCTGTTTTTAGAGTGTGCTTCTGAAAGCACTCTGAAACGAATGAACCTATTCAGAAACCCCTCGTGTGACCAATCACAGTTGTAAATAGTGTCACGGAGGTCGTTTTTTTGAATCGTGGCGCCACATGCTTGATTTCCACCACTGCCGAACGTGTCTAAAAGGCCCGCCCCTCTTCCCCGGGGACAACGATAGCGGCATGACTTGCGAACGTGACTGCATTATTAAAGTTTACAAGTCACTGCCGCGCATACAAAACGACGCGGTAAACATGTGTCGAGCTTTCCCGTCGTATAGATAAGAGGTCTAATAATTATTTTACAATCGCGCACTGATTAAATTAATCTGCGCGGCTGGGCCTCGAAGCTGCTTTTTCACTTCGTGACGCGGCATATATGCTGTAAATGAATTATATAGTGAAGTAACGTGGCAGTTAAATTCTCGTCGCCTTTTTGTGTATTCTGCAACATAGGCACGTAGATATGGAGAGTCGAACACATGAGCCATCCAGAATACGGGCATTTAATACTTGAGCTTGTGTAGAAAGGCGTACACTCTTAACAATGAACTTCACCGCATAGCACACTCCTAGCCAACCATAATCTCGAATGATATCGTTATCTGCCCTGATTTGCTGCAAACGGGGGGCGTACGCCATTTTTGTGACAATTATGAACAGCATAAGTGTCACAAAAAAGGCGTACGCCTACCGTTTTGAACAAATCAGGGCACGTAGCGATATCATTCGAGTTGATGGTTGGCTAGGAGCGTGCTATGCGGTGAAGTTCATTTTTAAGAGTGTATATGCTAAATACAAGACTTCATTACACATACAAGGCCACCCACAGATCAGAATGGTCACTACAGTGAACCTTCGCTAATTCTCGCTTCTTTTCTTTTTCCTTCCTTTTCTTTTTCGTTTGCCCCTTCCCCTTTTTTTTCGGAATAGCAAGCCGGCTCTTTGCCTGGCTAACCTTTCCTTTCTTTTTTTCTTAATAAACATATCCCCCCCCCCTTCGCTAATATGACCCCCGATAATCTGACATACGCGCTTTACGACCATACTCCTGGGAAACAATGCAGTGAAACCTCTGCAAATCCCCCCCCCCGTTAATATGACAATCCCACATTATGCCCAAAATTTTCGGGAACGACCATGGTCATATTAACGAGGGTTCACTGTACCATCAGAGTTATCATTTTTTTCATTTGAGGAGAGAATGGGGCGCACGCTTTTTTGTGACAATTAACGAAGATACACAAGTATGTCACAAAGTGTCAAAGTGTCTGAGGTCTCCGTGTTTCTCGGCTATACTGTAGCCACGCAAGTGTCACAAAAGAAATGTCACAGGCGTGTCAGCGGTGTATAGATGTGGATAGATGGAGCGAGGACAACAGGAAGGAGTGAGGAGACAGGGGGGTTAGTATGCGCCCTGGGCCGACTTCAGGGGGAACTGTGCCGACATTCGTCTGGAAAATCTTGGGAAAACCCAGGGAAAACCTCAGACAGCACAGCCGGTGGTGGGATTCGAACCCACCACCTCTCAGTCTTCAGCACGACCCTGGCTACAACCAACGAGCGGGACGCCCTTAACCCGCTCGGACATGCCGCTGGTGTGTTTTGATGCGCAAGATGCAGTGAACCCTCGTTATTATGACCATTCCCACATGTATGACCATACATTATGACCATTCCCGAAAATTTTGGTCATAACGCGGAATTGTCATATTAACGGGGGGGATTTGCAGAAGTTTCACTGCATTGCTAGCCAGGAGTATGGTCGTATAAAGCGCGTATGTCAGATTATCGGGGGTCATATTAACAAGGGTTCACTGTAATCAAATGTGCAGCAAATTCACATAAACAGCTTTTCTCTGTTTCTCGTACACACCATCGATTCCTTCCTTCCGTGCGGTAAAAAAAAAAAAAATGTGTATTGATGTCCCGTTTTGGAGGCGTGGAGAAAAAGTATACCACTTGTGCGCACAATGATTCCACGGCACTCAACCCTGTGGTTACATCGAACGCTAACTGTCCCCAATATGTGTTCCCGCAGGCATCGATTCACTTTATAATGACTCAATAACGTTAAGGAGGAGTGCGCCCGGCTATTGAATGGTGTGAAAGTGTCTGCCTCAAGTGAGACTGCGTTCGCGACTCTTTTCTCCATCCTGATTGATTGATTGATTTTTCTCCATCCTATACTCATGTATTCCTGTCAGTTTCGTGCACAGTAGCGACGCGAGTGGGGATTGTTTTTTTCTTTTTTTTTTAAGTCTTTCAATACTCAGGAGCGTATAGTTTTGAATCGCTCTAAGCAACAAAAACCATTGCTTATTATTATTAACCACTATTCCACAGGAAGTGGAGAAGTAGGGTATTTTGAATAAATAAATAAATAAACAATAACAACAACAAGTAAGTAAGTAATGGTGATGTATAGTGGGATGTTTCGCCGCTCAGGCGGCACCCTATCCCATTGCTTGGGGGGGAGAAGATGGTGAATGATGATGATGCTTGGTGGAAATTTAGTTCTGATTCGAGTGTAGATAAGCGAAAATAATGGTTCGAAGTGGTTTACTTTGTTACGCATGAACAACTTTGCGCGCCAATGCAAAAAAAAAAAAGGACAGTTCAATTGTATTTTAGTGAGGAAAAAAGACAAACATGGAGATGCTGACTCCCGTCAACACGAAAGCAATTGTCTGCAATGATAACGCTTTGTCACAGGGAACTTTGTGTCGTTTAGCCGCTTTATATCGAACGGTAGTGTCTTTGTTTAATGAAGAGACGCATCAACGTAGTAAACAAATCACATGCAACCGATCTCGTTCACTCTTTCTTTCTTTCTTTTTTTCTGTAACATATATTGCTTAATTTCCCCCATCACTTGGTGTCCAGAATGGTAAACGCGGCATCGACTATGGTTCAGCCCACACAGTCATTACAAGGCATAGTGAGGATGAAACGCGTAGACATCAGTGTTTGTATCGCTTTGTCCTACACTCTTAAAAATGAACTTCATGCATATCACGCTCCTAGCCAACCATCATCTCGAATGATATCGTTATCAGCCCTGATTTGTTGGCAACGGGAGGCGTACGCCTTTTTTGTGACAATTATGAACAGCGTAAGTGCCACAGAGAAGGCGTACGTCTCCCGTTTTCAACAAATCAGGGCAGATAACGATATCATTCGAGATTATGGTTGACTGGGAGCGTGCTATGCGGTGAAGTTCATAAGAGTGTATGTGTGTGTTCATACGCAATGTACAGCTGCATTCTGCCAAGCGTAATCCGCATTGATGCGTAATCGAGATCATTATTAAAATACACATTATAGTTAACGGCAATATCTATAGACATCAGGCAGGGCAGGCAGTTTATCTGTACACTTTTCCCGACAGGAAAACGCACTTAAATATTGCGAGACATCACTATATGATAAGATCCGTCGGCAGCTGACAAATAAGTTCAGAAAATGTCGATTTCTCGACGGTATCCCCCACCCCCTCTTTATTTATTTATTTATTTTTCTTTATCACATCACCATCACCGTCATCATCATCCCTTTTTCTGTTATCACATCACTATCCTCATCTTTATTTACAAGTGTCATCCTACATAGTAGGCCTCTTCGTTTTTGGGTTTTATTATTTTTCAAATTCGGGGGATAAAAGTCGGGTGATTTTTCTAGAGGAAATTCGGGGAAGAATCGGGCGTTTTCTGTCGCCGTTTTCTGTCGCGTGTTTTACGTTGTCGGTGAGTTTCCTGGTGAAACCGAAATCGTGTGAATCAAGCTGCCAAGAGATAATTTCAGGAATGAGCCACGGAATTCCGACATCTGCCCAAAAAAAGCCGGCCTTTGGTACTATATACCTATAGGACGTGATTGACAGGAGAACATTCAGGTGTTTTCGTGGGTGCTTAAAAATTGAGGTTCATGGCGTGATTCATCCCTTTCGTGGCTTACTATGAAGGTATATGAGGTTGGAACACCTCGCGGAATCCGGGGAGAAATCGGGCTATGCCCGAATTTTAGAAAATTGGTTCGGGGTGGAATAATCATGAAAAATCGGGTTTAACCCGAAAACGGAGAACCCTAGTATACTACGCTGAGTGAACCAGTTGGTCGGGATACCCTTTTTCCTACGAGTTCGGTTCAGCCTGTGACACTTATGTAACGATAATTGTCATAAAATAGCTTGCGCCGTCACGCTTTCCACAAATCAGGGAATTCTCTAGGGAATAGCAAGCCCACATCGTGGCTAACCTTTCCCTTCTCTTTTTTTTTTTTGTTACTTTGCATTAAACATATCCCCCCCCCCACACACACACACACAAATCAGGGGCGATAACGATACCATTATGTGCAAATGGTTGGCCAAGCGTCATTCAAAACGACATCGTTCTATTTCTCGATTTGTTGAAAATAAGGGGTTTACGCCTTTTTGTGTCAATTTTGATATGCTATGTTAATATATGTTGTCAATATATGTTACGTGTGTATTTATGTTAATATATGCTGTCAATATACGTTACGTGTGTATTTATGTTAATATATGTTGGTATATGTTAATTGTTACAAAAAAAAACACACTTTCAATTTTCGACAAATCTGGAAAGGGGACGATATGATTCTTGAATGCCAGTTCGGTCTGAACGTGATATGCGATGAGGTTCTGCTTTTAAAGTGCGCTTACACATTCCTCCTCGCAGTTCGTAGGTCGGGACCACATGCATCTTGAGACTCTCCAAGTGTGAAGGATTTGTACGAAATCGTACGATCTTACCGTAAATAGTTAGAAGGATTTACAAAATCGCAAATGTCATTAAATTTTAAGCAGTACACGCTTTTGACATAAGTGGCATCCTTTCGGCTATATACATTCAACATTATGAAAATGCGCTTATTTTTGACAAGAAGGACGAATGGTTAAGAAACAAGAAGCGAGCCATACATCTTTTTTTTTTTTTTACTTAACACGTTGATCGTGTTCTCTCTCTTTAATGCACGTACTTAAACATGAACTTCATATTCCTGAATATAGTAGTAATTAAGTAAGTAGTCCTCAATACCTTATGTGCGGATAAAATAAATTCAAGAACTCGGTCCCATCAGAGTATCTATCAAATAATACAAACATCAGTGCAAAATTAGCAAAATTTGTAGCACATTTCTTGAATCATATACTCGAAAATTTGGGAAAAGCATGCACACTCCGCGAGTATCTTGCTTTTTCTTTTTTCTTTTTTTTTCTCGCTTTTCGCTTTTGCAATTTGCTTTATTGTCGATTCGCACTCTAAACACCCCATCTCATCGTCATCATTTATTGTTGTTGTTGTTGTTGTTGTTGTTGTTTCACTCTAAAACAGCACGGTGCTGTTCCCGGGATGACTTTAAGAAGATAAAAGATAAAAAGATAAGATAAAGATAAGAAACAGATGCTGGTGGTGAGGGTGATGGTGAACGAGCTCGCCGTTGTCGACCTCACAGAGGTGGGCAACGACACGACTCACATCCTAAAAAACAGAACTTCACCGCATAGCACGTTCCGCGCCAATCATTGTCACGAATGAAAAGGGTTATCGCTCCTGCTTCGAAGAGAGAGGGAGATATATACGCTTTTAATTTGGATATATGATAATTGACACAAAAAGGCGTACGCCCACTCTCTCTTCAAATCAGGAGCGATAACCCTATCCTTCGTGGCAATATGGTTGGCGCACAACGTGCTATGTGGTGAAGTTCTGTTTTTAGGGAGTGAAGGAATAAACGAATGAATGAAGCAGTTTTATTATCCGGAATGGACTTGGACGGAGCACTTGGAATGCACTTTTTTTTCTTCTTTTTTTTTTCTTTTCTTTTTTTTCAAGACCAGATCTGCGGTTGCCATGGCACGTTGCTTATGCCAAAGCCACTGGCTTCTGGTGAATGACAAATTTGTGCATTCGTGTTAGCAATCTGTTAACAAGGTGCGCACTACATCTTCGCTTCTCCAACCGCAGCAAAGCTCAAACTAAATTTTAGGTGCGCGTTTTATATAAATCAAGTAAGCATACAGGACATCACACTTCGTGAGTTGCAACACAACCACGTCTTGCCGCATCAAAAAACGCACTCAGAGAGAGAGAGAAAGAGAGAGGGGCTAGCTCTTGCGACAACATACTCCACCACTTTTACGCGTGTTTACACTTTTTAATCGTGCCTATGATTCAGAATCCGGCATCAATACCTCAAAAGTACCAGACGATGACCACTAGCTCACCTGGAAAGGTGTGCTTCGGAGTGACCACGCGGAATGCTGACCCTCCAAACTCGCGTGCCGGAACAGGAAGCCGACTCGCCGATGAGCCCACGTTGGACACAAGGTGCGATGCCGCCGACGCACCCGACGATGAGACGCGCTCTTCTTTGCTGTTTGTCAAGAGTTCCGCTGCCTCTGGCGACTTTTCCATTGCCAGACGTCGTGTCAGCAGAGCCAGCGGGCCATGCCCGGTGTCCTCGCCACACCCGCCGTCGTATCCATTCATGGGACCCCGCTTGTGAGGTTTACTTCCGGAAGCGAACCTGCACCCCGCGCCATGAGCGTGAAAGCCGTGTCTTCGGACTCCGCCTCCGTACCGGTGCTCCTCCCACGGATCGGAAAAGCGCTCTCTGGCGTCCACTTCCTGTCCAATTGGCAGCCGTATGATAATCAGAGATGAGCTCCATTCGTTGATAAAGATACCCCTGGTGGTGCTCCTCGGATCGATTACTTTCGCTCTTGCCTTCTTCCACTTCCCCCTCATTCTTTTTCTCTTTTTTTTTCTTTTTTCGGTGGACGCCATTTTTATCTATCTTTCTGGTCCTCGTCTGGTTTCGGCAGAGCAAACGAGGCTCTGATTTCCTCTCCACCCTTGATGTCGGAGAGTAAAGATTGCACGGCGCCCTCACAAGTATATTCTTGCTTGATACGGCACCGGTGACCCGGTGACTTCATATATACACGAAAAACGACTGCACTTCGTGCCAGTTTGACTATACCGGAAAATGGTTCGTTACAATGTTCAGCATTCATTGACGACGGAATTGGTGATACTGTTGACAGAGTGGGCAGAACGGGAAAAATATTTCCCTTTGTACACTTTGTCAACAGTATCATCTTTCCAGGGCATTGCTATATCCTCTTTTGACGGTTTTTCCTTTCCTTCCCCCCCTTTTTTTTTTTCTTATTTCGTTTGTATAAGCAACATCGGAAAAAGTAAAAAGCAGATAAATCCAGTGACATTATCTGGCTTTTGCAGCGTACGAAATTCACATCGCGAAATTTTGGGGGTGCGGAATAAGAGGGTTGTACAGTATTTTCGTTTAAGTGGAAACAGATAGGACGAGGAGGGGGGGAGGGAAGAGAAACAGCAGAATCCTACGCTCTACATATATACAAGCACAACTACCTTCCCAATTTTTGAAAATCGGATATGCATGACTCTCTGGGACACGTTACCTTTATGTTGTGGTCACAGAAAGACGTACGCGCCGGTCTCTCTTCAAATCAGAAGCACGTTTCTCTTTGCCATTGATTACCTTATCAATTAATGAACGATTAATTTAAAAAATAAAAAAAAACGGTTTGGTTCTCACGCATTTGGACCTATGCCACTGCTACATAAAATTACTCACACACGCGCACACATTGGTAATGTTACTTTTCATTTCGACCCTGTGTTATACTACCGGTCAGTGATTTATCCAGCCCCCTCACTCATAATATTTTATTTATTTATTTATTTATTTATTTATTCAAGGAACGAAGGTCAAGACACATTACATGCGGGAGTGGAGTAACATAAACAAATTGTATATACATACACGCACGCACGCACTTAACATAAAGAACACCAAATACAATATTTGGAAACAAGAAAAGTGCCTGAAATTGCGCAGCAAAACTAAAACATCTTTTAAAAAACACATCAATATGAAAACAATATAGATATGGAATTTAATCGATGTCTATGAAGCCAAATATGGGATTACGGCACGATGCACGATCAGTTATGCAAGCTAATTCTGAGGGAAGACCGTTCCAATCGATAGGCGTCCTGCAGAAGAATGATTTAGAAAACATGTTTGTCCGACAATCGAAGCGTTGCGCTTTAAATTGATGGTCAAATCGTGGAAAAATTACAGTAGCTCGAGTTATAGGAGAAATACCAGGGGGAACATTATGAATGAAGAAACCCATGCAAGAGTGATATCCTCGCAAGCAAAACGATAGCTCAGGCGTAACCTTAAGACCTTAACCTTAAAACCTTAGAGGGTGTAACTCAAAATGTGCAGGGCGCACACTCTTTTGAGGTGTCTTTTAACACTCTCGTGACAGTTGGGGTGTATAACCCACGAGGCACAATAAAAGAAATGCCTGGTAAAATGTTAAAAGTTAAATATACACTCTTAAAAATGAACTTCGCCACATAGCACGCTCCTAGCCAACTATCACCTCGAATGATATCGTTATCAGCCCTGAGGCGTACGCCTTTTTTGTGACACTTATGCTGTTCATAATTGTCACAAAAAAGGCGTACGCCCCCCGTTTTCAACAAATCAGGGCAGATAACGATATCATTCGAGACGATGGCTGGCTAACAGCGTGCTATGCGGTGAAGTTCATTTTTAAGAGTGTATACGAATAAACGCACAACACACATAAAACACACACACACAAAACATAAACATTCAACGTAAAATTATTATGTTAAACGGGAGGCGTCCCCCTTTTTTGTGGCACTCATGCTGTTCATAATTGTCACGAAAAAAAGGCGTACGCCAGCCGTCTTCAACAAATCAGGGCAGATAACGACATTATTCGAGATGATGCACTCTTAAAAATGAACTTCACCACATTGCACGCTCTTAGCCAACCATCATCCCGAGTGACATCGTTCCCTTCCTTGATTTGTTGAGAAAGGGAGGCGTCCGCCTTTTTGTGACACTTATGCAGAAATGTTAATTGTCACAAAAAGGCGTACGCCTCCTGTTTTCAACAAATCATGTCAGAGAACGATGTCACTTGGGATGATGGTTGGCTTGGAGCGTGCTATGTGGTGAAGTTCATTTTTAAGAGTGTGGTTGGCTGGGAGCGTTCTATGCGATTAAGTTCATTTCTAAGAGCGTGCGGTTCACTTTCGAAGGATACATAAAAAAAAAGGCAAATGAATATCACGCATATCGACACATCGATGCAAGCTCGCCACTCAGTCAACGCCATGAAATGCAGTCATAGGTGACCCAGTCAGTGCCATCATTCATTATATACCCATAATGTCTTTCCCTGCTACTGAATATACGATAAATCGCGCGCTGAGGACGACGCCACACAATTTGGGTCGATGTTGCTTCCTAAATATGAATATGATGTTGTCACTCGGAATGGATCTTGGGAGAATCGCCCTTCAAACGATAACTCTATCCATTATTTGTAGAACGCGTGGCGTTATTATTGACGCTTTCTTCTCTTCTTTGTTTTTTTTTTTTTTTGTATTATATTTAGACGTGGTCGTATGTACAGGGTGTTTCAGTTAAATCCCCGTGCTAAATAATTCGCGAACGGGTGCACCGATCGAAGAACTTTCGTTTTTTACAAATATCTGTCCGATACCGCCTACAAGCTGCGCACCGTGTGAATGAGTGGGAAGCGCTC
This sequence comes from Ornithodoros turicata, assembly GCF_037126465.1. Lineage (NCBI taxonomy): Eukaryota > Metazoa > Arthropoda > Arachnida > Ixodida > Argasidae > Ornithodoros > Ornithodoros turicata. The sequence goes on along the minus strand of NC_088209.1, from coordinate 38,171,924 downwards.
ATTGTTTAAATAAAAATTCGAATGAGTTTCGTGAAAAAACGTAACTTCTAAAACAGGGCGCCGTCGGCATTAAAATGGGTACTACCCCTTTTGGGAACTTCAGTGGACACCCTTTTAGAGAAAAATCTGCCACCGAAGCGGGACATTTGTTGCAGTAATTAATTGGTTTCAGTTTACATATTTTTGTCGCGGCTGGTCGCGGCGAAGCGCAAAAGGACGTTATTTATTGGTAGGAAGGGGTTGCCTCAGGACAGAAGCCGCCGGTATTTCGAACAGAGACTGTTCTTCGGCGGCTTCTGTCCTGAGGCAACCCCTTCCTACATCTCTACCGGTTCGCTGGGTTTCTACCCATCTACGTTATTTATTGGTGTAATTCATTGATGGATAAGGAAGTGGAAGAGTGTCCCTATGCGCTTCGCCGCGAACAGCCGCGACGAAAATATGTAAACCGAAACCAATTAATTACTGCAACAAATGACCCGCTTCGGTGGGTCATTTTACTCTAAAAAGTATCCACTGAAGGTCCCAAAAGGGTTAGTACCCTATTTAACGCCGACGGCGCCCTGCTTTAGAAGTTCTGTTTTTCACGAAACTAATTTGAATTTTTATTAAAATAAAACATAACTATGTATAAGTATCACAAAAAGGTGTACTACTCCCGTTTCCAACAAATAACGGGGAAATGATGACGATGGTGATGAATGAAAAAAAAAATGGCTAGGAAGCAAGCGAGTTGGTGAAGATGATGCATAATGTAAAAACCCCGAGACTAGGGAACACGAAGGGAAGTCGTGTTGTGTCTGTCCCTTCGTGTTCCCTAGTCTCGGGGTTTTTACATTATGCATGACGATGGTGTTCGTGATGATGGTTGGCTAGGGACGCGTTATGCGGTAAAGTTATGTTTTAGGAGGGTAGGAGCCTGTAATGCGCCAAACTTCTGCTTGTTAAGAACTACTTCTACAACTGTACACTATGTTAGAAATGAACTTCACCGCATAGCACGCTCCTAGCCAACCATAATCTCGAATGATATCGCTATATGCCCTGACTTGTTGAAAACGGGAGGCGTACGCCTTTTTTGTGACACTTATGCTGTTCATAATTGTCACAAAAAAGGCGTACGCCTAACGTTTTCATCAAATCAGGGAAGACAACGATATCATTCGAGATGATGGTTGGCTAGGAGCGCGCTATGTGGTGAAGTTCATTTCTAAGAGTGTACTTATATCCTACAGTTGTAGAAACATAGAAACAAAATCGAGCCTGAAAATGCTTATCCTTAATTCGCCTTGCTTTTAGCAAATCAGTTCTCCCGCCGCTATCATCTCTCGATGCCGCAGGCTCGCTACAAATGAAATCTTTTCACACATTCACCGGGTCTTTTCACGCGATGTGTGTGACCCTGTTCAATCTTCGTTGTCATTTTTTTCCCCTCTCAATCGTCCGGGACGCACCACAGCATGTGGCCTCCATTGGCAGACGAGTTGAGCTGACAAAATGGCGTCGTCCGATTTAATGTGGCACTTCCCCTCGATGTGCCCGCACCCGATGTGGGATTGGGCGAATTGTCGTCTCCGCCTTAGTCAAACTTTCCCCAATCACTGCAGCGCACTCCCCGTTCAGGTGCCGCAGCAACCGCTCCAAAGCACATATTGATCCGCGCTTCGCCATCTTGAATCAAGTTATCAAATGCCCAACTCCATTCTGTTGAGTGTCGTGCGTTGATATAAGTCGTGTTTTTTTCCTTAATGTCTCAATGTCAGGATAAATGGTTTTCTCTTTACTTGTCAATTATGGAACCACTTGTCCTCCATATTCTACACATCTGCACGCGCAAATAGACCAAATAGACCTTTAACGAAGAATAGATCTTGAAAGCGATCTTCGCCGCATAGCACGCTCCTAATGTGAATAGACGCTCTCGGAATGGGACTTCACCGCATAGCACGTTGTGCGCCAGCCACTGCCACGGGTGATAGGGTTATCGTTTCTGATTTGAAGAGAGATCCAAATTGCTACAACAAGGCGTACGCCTCCTCTCTGTCTCTCATCAAATCAGAAGCGATAACCCTGTCATTCGTAGCAGTGGATGGCGCACAGCGTGCTATGCGGTAAAGTTCTGATCTAAGAGTGCACCATCCCAAAGGACATGATCCTGCTCCCTGATTTGTTGAAAACCAGATTTGTATTTGTTGAAGGCCAGATAAGTTAGTATAGAACGTTTAAACCCATCACTCTTAAAACAAAGCTTCACCACATAGCACGTTGAAGGGCAACCATTGTACAGAGTGATAATTAACATTTCTGCATAAGTGTCACAAAAAAGGCGTACGCCTCCCGTTTTCAACAAATCAGGAGAGAGAACGATGTCATTCGGGGTGATGATTGGCTATAGAAGCGTGCTATGTGGTGAAGTTCACCATCACTTCTGCGTGGCGAACAACGGCGAACCGATCCTGCACTCTTAAAAATGAACTTCACCGCATCGCACGCTCCTAGCCAACCATATTCTCGAATGATATCGTTATCTGCCCTGATTTGTTGAAAACGGTAGGCGTACGCCTTTTATGTGACAATTATGAACAGCATAAGTGTCACAAAAAAGGCGTACGCCTCCCGTTTTCAACAAATCAGGGCAGATAACGATATCATTCGAGATTATGGTTGGCTAGGAGCGTACTATGCGGTGAAGTTCATTTTTAAGAGTGTGCCATTCCCCCCTTCCCCCCTCAACTTCTTTCATGCTCAATATACATCCTGCGTTAGCGATGTTTGCTTTCTGGTCTAATTTACCTCGTCTTTCAAGTGGTGATGACCTCCTATATATATATGAAAGAGAAGGCACCCCACTAAACGAGCGACAGCTATTCAACGAAGAAAATGCCAGAGAGGAAATATAAACTGGTTGTCCCGATGAGTCAGGTATCGCACGCAGCCTTACGGGAGTCAAGTGGGCTTAAATAGATAGCTTTCAATTGAGGCCGCGCTCCCACCCTAATCAGGGCAGTAACGAACCTAATAGACTTCACGGAATACATGCGGCTCTTCCCCTGCTCTCTCTCTCTTTCAACAGCTCACTTGACAGATTTTTTTTTATGCATGTGTACGCAGCCGAAAATTCCGTTAATGTGAACACTGTCACATTAAGTGGATCGCCTTGCGAAATGAAATGCCGTGCTGCGGGTTGATGAGCGGACGTATATATTAGAACAAGAAATTGCGCTGGTAAGGACTGGTTCTTCTACTTCAAGATTAAGCGCAAACGGAACAAGGATAACGGAAGTTGACAGGACAGAGCGCTTGTCCTTACAGTTTCCTCTGTCCTTGTTTCGTTATCGATTAATTTTTAAAGCAAGATGAGTGAGGGCCATCTCGCGATGTCACACAGACAGGAAGAGAGTTTATGGTCCGCTGTTATTTCATTTAATTTTTTTTTTATAATCCCCGGGAGAACCCACAATGTTTTGTAGTTTCGGATTACGCAAGAGTAGGTGACGTCACCGGCGGTTTGGAACAGCGCGTATACCTTCCGTCTCCGCTCCCCGCTCCACTTTGGAAGACTTCGAGCAGCTGTGGTGAGGAGACGACCTTGGAGGGGCAGCGTTGCCAGACGGGTGGCAGATTGCGGGCAATAAATAAATAAGGAATATATATATAATAAATAAATAGTATAAAATAATAATTAAGAAAATTATTAATAATATATAATAATAAATTCTGAAGCCAAGTAGACCGCACCTTTAAAACAAACCTTATAATTACTGAAAGAAACGTCAGGATGCAAGTAACGGTGAATACACTTGACTCAATCCATACAACGCAGCGAAAAATTGCGTGGTATATTTGTCATATTTTGCTGAATTCCTGCTAGATGTGGCCAATGTCCTTCTGGGCTCCGCAGGCGACATCGATATCGACATTAGCACGCAGCTGCCGACGACCGACTGGCACGTTCAAAAGCGCGCGTGCTCACCGCGTAACGTTCCTTGCAACATTCGTTTCCGTAAATGCTGGAGACTGATCAGTTCCATGGATCTGTCGTCAGCCGACAAGAAGGACCGGTACCCTGGTCAGCCCACTGACCGACTTCGAAGGCCGAGCCGAAGACACTGGAGCCAATACCTGCAGGATTTAAATCACCAACTCGAAGCTGAAGCCACACAGTCCAAATGCAAGCCGTCTTCCAAAGGTTGGAAGCAAACGCCGGTATATGACGCCAGCAAGGGGATCAAACGAACGTACCTGGACTGCGTCGGCAGCGACGTACCAATCACCTTCCAGAAGAGACGCGACGTCGTGAACTCTCCGCAGCCGAGGCCTCGTACTACTATCCGTGGTCTTTCACCGCGGGAACCGTGGCGGGACGTATCCACTAAAACAATCAAGATGGCGCCTTGCAACGTCCGTCCCGTGAGTGGGCCCGGTCGAGCAGATCCCTGGCAATGGTCCGAAAGGCCAGGACGCGCAGGACGACAGACGATGGGGGATACCCCGTACGCACTTCAAGACGTTCAGCTCTCTGTTGGATCTAGCGAGACGGGAGCCAACACATTTCTTATAGAAGGGTCCAAAGAACACCACCCTCGGCCGAAAAACTGTGGGGAGCGTAAGGTGTGTCTTGCGCCGAGGAGAGCTCAGATGTCTGAAGAGTCCGTTCAGAAGGACGAACAGTACCCTATGGGAGCTTTACCTCAGTATTACGCGAGCGAAAGAAGCCCCGTTTTAAAACGAATGCCTGAGCCAGCGATACGCTCGACCGTGAGCACGAGACGTGCTGAACGGACTCAGATTAAGAGATGGACGACAAAGAACCAAGGGAAGTCTGTCAATATTGAAGAGCGCCCAAGAGAGTCACCTTCGACTGATAGCCTTAGCCTGACCCGTACGCCGCCCCGCAGCTCTGCCAGAACGTCGCAGAAGGTCGCTGAGGAACCTCAAGCTGTTTTCTCGATGCGCGAGACAGAGACGGAGGAAAAAAGTAAGACACGACCTTATCGTCGATCTCAACGTCCTGCAACTTCAGGTCAGGATGGTCCTGGTAGAAAAAGACAACAGGTCGAAGATTATTCTGACGCTACGGTGTGCGCCAAAGTGTCAGGACTGAAGGCCCCAAAACCTATTGGAAAGTCCTGGAGCACCACAGTCGAAGCGAGCACTTCAGAAAACAAAGAAATCCATAGGGCGAAACCCAAATGGACCGTACCGGACGATGCGACGAAGCATACCTTACACACTGCCGAAATCCACGATTGGAATTGCGGTGATGACATTCGAAACATCGTCTACGACATGGGCAGCATGGACGCGATTTCGCGCGACGCCCCACCTCCTCCTGTATCCGTGACTGTGAGCGACAACACTTTATTGGGGAAGAACGCCGCTGCTTCAACGGCTATTCCGGAAGACGTGGAACACGTTCTTATCACGAAAAAGGAGATATGCATCTACAATGGCGTTTTCCTGCTCATTCTCTTGACGATCGGTCTGCTTATACTGGCGCTGTACCCAAGAAGTTCAACACACGTCACGATATCATCAACGTCGCTCCGCAGCGAAACTGGCATCGGGCTATTCCCAGAGTCGTTCAGCTACGCAACGAAGCCGTCCATATTGCACTTACCGCAATCAAGACTGGCGGATAATTCCCAAAATCTTTATCGCATCTGTTCAACGTCTGCTTGCAACAGGGACGGCGCTTTTCTGAGCAGCCTCATCCTAAAGGACAGTCACCCATGCGACGACTTCTACCGTTTCGTCTGCGGTCAATGGAAGAGTCGTTTCACGGGCGTCGAAGTAGCTATGCCAATCTCGCGCAACGAAGACCTAGTCTATAAACTGGAGATGGATCTCCGCAGTTTACTAATGTCCCCTCTACCACGCAGCGAGGTCAAAGTCCTGTCACCGCTGAAGAAATTTATCGCCGCTTGCGCCAGTATGAGGGATAACAATAAGAATCTGGATCCGCTGTTGGACCTCTTGGCGGTCCTGTCTTTGGAGGGTTTCCCGTACACTCCGCCCGTGAGAAACAGCGTCTCCGTTTGGAAGATTGCGGCGAATGTGCTGAAATTTTCTGGAGCTGCCGCCCTCTTCAGCGTCGGAGTGTCAGTTCATCCTTTCGACGGTGGCCGAGACGTCCTGACCGTGGGCCTCCCAGAATCGCTGCTGGGTCGTCGGGGACGTGATCTCTCTAATAGTTCAACTGCGTCGTTGTACCACCGGATTGTTCGGTCTTCCATAAACGTCATCAACAAAAAGTTCGTCCCCTCGACGTACGTCACGCAAGTCGTCGATTTTGCTCTTCAGGTCGATGAACTAGCCAGAAACCGAAGACCTAGAAAATACCGCGTTGTTGCGTTGCGGGAAGTTCAGGGCGTGGCAACGTACCTCAACGACGTCGTTTCTGAAGATCTGGACGACAAGACTCCAGTCTTGCTACGTGCCCCCGAGTTCGCTCAGGGCTTGGTGAGCCTGGTTGACCAGACTGAGTCTCACGTCACCATGAACTTCCTTGGCGTATACGCACTTGTAAGAAATTCTATCTTCTTCCCAGCGCTGGAAGACGACCTTACGGCGGCATCGGCCTCACTTCTATTCGGCAGCGCGCAGAAGGCCCCTCATTGGCGCACGTGCTTGCGACTTGCCCACCGTGCTCTACCCTACATCCTATTGTACGCGAGCCAAGCTGTTGGGACCGCATCTCGCGTGGCGGACGAGACACAGCGTTTACTCGACGACATTCGGACGCTCCTGATAAAGAGGCTGGACAGACTTACCGTCATAGACAATCCGACCTGCACTTTAGCTAAGCGTATTCTTGCCGAAACACGGTTTCAAGTGTTTGGGCCACCGTGGCTTCAGGACAGAGAAAAATTAGAAGCTTACGTGAGCCATCTACCCAATATGACTGACGACAATCACGTACTCCGCTCCTATTCCAACGCCCACTCAGCTTCTCTGTCCTTCAGTCTTCGCCTACCGTCTTCCGACGTGTGGACTGGCTCTGCTTTAGAAACGGAATGCTGGCATGACCTCCAGCTCAAGACCGTCTACGTTCCCATGCTCGCGTTCGACTTCTCTTTTCCCGCTTTCGACGACTACAACAGTCTCCAACTCCCGCGCGGTGGCGTGCGCGTCGCTTCGTGCACTCTGCAAATGCTGTTCGAAGGCTTGTCATCACACTACAGCCGGGACATCGTTGCGAGAGGCTGGTGGACGCATGCGTCGAAAGAGCTTCTACGCAGATCCCGAACATGTCTACAGCGTCAATATGGCTCGGGGACTCCAAAATCTCTTTTAGAAGATACCATCGCCTTAAGTGTAGCCTTAAGCCTGTATCGCAACTATGTGCTGGGCCGTACGGGACTCCATGCGGACATAAGGCTTCCGAAGGTTGAAGACTTCGGTGCAGACCATCTGTTCTTCATCTACTTCGCCCTGGGGTTCTGCCATGCCCCCGTCAAACAGCGTCACAGGGCTGTGTCTGATGCGTTTCTGGAAAACTACGGTGCCCCTGACAGTAGCGCTAACGCGATACGGCGTCTCAACGTGACACTCCAGAATACGATAACATTTCGGGAATCTTTTGGGTGTCGTTCCGTGCAACGTGCAAAGTTGACAAGAGCATGTCCCATTTGGGCCGCAGCGGGAAATCCGCCACCCAAAGTGATTAAGGCCACGTAGGATTGGCATATCGGAGGGAATGTATTCGAACTATATTTTTTTGTGGGATTGTATTGTTTTTACACGCAATATATTCGTATGTATAGCGACCATTGACCGCAGGAAACCACTCGACAAAGCCTTGAGGATCAGTAAAGCTTTCGAACGGCCATTGTTGCAGCAGTGCTTTCATCCGAGTACATTCGTCTCTAGAACATGAGAGAACTGATGTTCTGAGGCTGGAACAACATAGAAGGGACAAATACATACAAAGCGTCAAGCGTCGATCCCTGTCGTATGAATGTGTGTATGAGTCAGTAAAAATGTAAGAGTGAAAGGAGGATGAGAGAGAGTAACTGGCTTGTCCCTTCAGATGACGCAACCTGGAAGCCGCTGAGAAGGCGTGTTAGCTTAGCTCAATTGGTAGAGCCCTGGACCGATAATCCAGAAGACGTGGCTTCGAGTCCTACAGCTGGCTAACCTTTTCAGTGACTTTCATCGTCTCTAGCTATTGCAGCGCACGACAAGCTCAGCGACTCACAAGAGTGGGAGGCTGGTGCACCACTGGCGTGGCCGCAGACGTGTCAGTAGCTTCAGATAAACATCTCCCACGGCTATGCTCCCGCCACCGTTCCAAGGTTGCCAGGGTCCTATTCCATGACCTATTCATTAGACTAGTGCGCAGTGTAAAGCCTACAACATCCCTTTCGTTTTCCAGTGTAAACTAGGGAAATCAGTCAGCATCAATCCTGGAAGCCATGTCTGCAGAAGCATGCAATGTACCGTACCATAAGTCTGCAAATTTGCTCATTATGGATGGCCATTACGGACATCATTCATACATTACATCGTGAATGCGTGTCTACGATGTGATGTTGAATGATGACCATGTCCAAGGACAGGTAATGACGATGTGATGGACTGAGTAAGGCCCACCATGATGTGATATTCAATGGGGGGGGGGGGTATGTTTGTGAACAATAATGAAGGAAAAGGGTGATGTTCAATGGATTTTTTAGAAAAATCCCGACCCATGATATCGCCGAGCCCAAAACGGTATCAAACAATATGAAGAACAGACACATCGCGTAGGACAGCACCGACGTATTTTGCATATAGTTCCTTACGTCGGCTATCCGAACCAGGGGTGCTTGTGTGCTGCACATGCTGCGCATATTGCGCGAGAATTTTGTCTAAACAGCTTTGTCGGATGCAGACTTGGCGCACGCAAGGACTTCTTTAGCATGCAAAAATGTGAACAAAATCTAATCTCATACAATGAGGAATAATACCCTCTTCCCATGAAGATTACCGTTCCAGTATTGTAACTATACCATGACGTTGTTGAGATCGCGAACGATGCAAGGCTTTCGCCGTGCACTTACGGAAGGCACCCAGAGCAGTGATTTATTCAGACCCCCCCCCCCCCCCGTTCTTTGCTATGCACTAGAGGGGACTATTTGTTATTCACCTGATAAACCGCTGAGCCGCAGGCCACAGAGTACCCAGTCGGCTTCGAAGTATAGGCTTTATATGACTTCCAGAAAGAGTGCTGAATAAAAAGTTACTGCATTCAACAATGCACGTGGCTGACTCTTTACTTGAATGTCATTTACACAGGCACGTTTGCGAAACGAGATGACATCAAACAAGGGCGGCATGTACTGGGCTGCAACGTGGCAGGTCCCCACAGAAGACACATTTGTTTTGTGTCCAGCCAAACCGCCGCATAGAAGAGGACGTTTTCTACAACCCATCTCCCATGACAAGCTCCTCCGAACAGCGTCTCCATCCACCGTGTGCATGAGCAAGAAAGTTAATTAGTCCAGTCGGCGTGTAGCCTTGGTGTCTCCCCAGAAAGAAATGGATACAGAGAGGGAGAGAGTCGAGTGCACACATTAAGACAATAAACCCCGGGTGTGTAATAAGCCCTGCTTACGAGCCGGATAAATCAATGATGACGGCCACACACAAGAAGCCCCGACATGGCGTCGCAGACATAAAAGGCCGCTGTGGCGGCGGCGACGGTTGTTTGATTGCAGCCATTAGTGGCTAAATGAGGGCTCCGCTACAGAGATGGCGCTGCAGCTAAGGGGAGAGATTCATCTGTGGTTACCGCCCACTGCAATGTGGTGGGAACGTCTTTTGTCACTTCACGTTAATGGCACGGAAATGGCTTACATGCACTTATGCATGCTCACTCTCCAATCCGCAATATAACTTGGCCGTTTTGCAAGAACTGAGTATCGGTATGGTTGCCTGTATAAGACACCAGACAGTCCAGGTAGAGGAGAAATTAACCGTGTACTCACACTTGGCATTCTCACGGAATATTCTAGTGGAAGAAAACGCAAAGAAAAGAAAGAAAGAAAAGGACACCTCCTCAAGGATACTCTTGCGATGAGCATTCGCTCGGTAGCGGAATGTCCGGAGCGTCGTACAGACAGCGTACATAGCAGACGACACCATCAGCCCTGTCGTCTGCTTCGGAATATCACGTGGCTGAGCCGCAGGATATTCACCATCGTTGAGTGATTGTGAAATTATTATAAGACACTGTGTTACGTCCTAAACACCTCGCCCAGACGTCCATTTCTTTTTATTATTATCTGCGTACCACCTACACAGTGCGCAAATTGCTGGAGTCGGTATCACCAATGGAGTAGGTGCCTAGCGTTTGCGCATAAGCAATTAGGGAGCTCCAACCAACTTGTAACTTCTGGTATAAACTTTTACGCTTCCCGTCCATGAAACTGAACCAAGAAGCTAGTCACAGTAGGTTCAGGCACCAATTTTTCAGAGGAAACGGAATCATCATATTCGGTTCTCTTTCTTTCTACGCGGTGTTTTTCACTTGACACTTGTAATTGGTACTACTTCAGTTGAAGGAGCCAGTGGGAATACGTTCCCAGATCCTAGCAGATAGAGTTCACAACAGTAGCAAGTTTAATTAACCGCGCTCAGTACTCTTGCCTACAACCATGATGTGGCAGAGCAAAAACTAAGACACGACGGACAGTAATTGTAACCACGGGCCAAGAAACCAAACAGGACGCACAAGGCCTCAGAGAAATGTATTGGCACGGTTTGGTGTATCTATATATGTCTATGTACCAGACAGCAGGCCGCCAGTCCAGCATCACTAGAAGACCCACAATCATATCCACATACCACAGATAGGCACCACAGATCCTCACTGTTCATGTTCCCAGACAACTTGAGACTCATGTTGTGTTTGTCTATTTGTATGTTCCAGCCTCAGAACAATTACTTTCCATCATGTTCACCAGATGCCGCTGCATCGTACTTGTGTCTTATATATGTGTGTGTGAGTGAGAAGACACACAGGAGAGAGTGTGCTGAGAGTGAATGCCTGTCCCGTCAGTCCAATGAGGCCCTTGGCAAGTCGTTAGAAAGCAGATGCCAGCTTGGTCGAATTGGTCAAGTCGCTGGACGACCGGTAATCGAGAGATGCGTGGTTAAAATCCCGCCGCTGTCTGGTATTTATGATGACTGCCATACTTCAACAGATCCACAGGCAGGAAATGTGTTCTTGCAAAAGTTATAAATACTCACCCTCACTACGCGTAGCAGCCGTACTGTTCTGCTTTCTGCTAAAGCCGTGTTCTCGCAATTGCTATTTCAAAATTCGAGTTCTAATAGGTCATTGCGAAGCGCCCCTTACCGATCACGCGCCGATAATGCGAACGAAATTCCTACAGGCAACATACCAGTAGCAGGCAGGTAGTTTCATCGACATTATCTTGCACAGCGTCATTTGAACTTGCAAATCCTTGCAAGTCGTTCAAAACTTGCGGCAGTATTTGGTTACGTTAGAAGAACTGTAAGTTAAGTACTGAAGATCTAGATGCATAGATTTTAGAAAAATAAAATAAAGATCTTCCCGGGAACAGCACCGTAAATGATACTGCATAGATGCATAATAAGGAGCAATCCGAAACCGAAACAACAATGTAGCCGCGGGAACGGCTACATAACGGATCTGATCCGACATGAATCCGATATTAGCCAGTCGGCCAGTCTAATATCTGCAATAATGGCGGCTTTCTTTCCGCGACTTTACCGGTGCTTGTGCACAAAACCCTTTCTGGCTTCTGCCGTTTGCCAGAACGTACAGAGAGCACGTAGCAGTGCGTGGAGAAATGGAGATCCTCGAAAGCGTATAAACTTCACATTCGTTGCTGTCACTGGGGTAGTCGCAGGCGCAGTCGGGCATGCCTCTATGCAAGCACTAGAGATCGCGAACGACGGCATCACGGACATTATGTTGCCTGTGAAACACAAAAGTATCACGCCTCCCAAAATAAAGGCTTCACGATTTGTGAGTAGTCATTCCGCAACTAATCTCATGTAACATATCTTTAAAGTGCGCCGAATTTTCAGGTGAGCGGCCCCGTCACGAAGACGGGACTGAAGCTGACTTTGTTCCAGTACCAGACGTGCCCTTTCTGCTGCAAGGTGCGAGCATTCCTGCAGTACTATGGTATCCCGTTTACAGTTATCGAGGTTGACCCAGTCCTTCGTCAGCAATTGAAGTTTTCAGAGTACAGGAAGGTCCCTATCCTTCTTGTGGAAGACGGGCAGGACTGCTGGGTATGCAATGCTTCCTGCTAGTTGTAGTGTCAATGCGTACACAGCTGATCTTTCTTTCTTTTTGTTCTAGCAAATAAACGACTCGACTGTCATAGTCAGTATGATGCAAAGCTACCTCATTGATAAGGAGCCTGGATTTAAGAAGTATTTGAGCTTGTATGAACCAATTGAGATGAAGGATGCCTCTGGCAAGGTAACTACGGAAGTCTTAAATAAGTACCACCTCATGCTAAAAGACGCTCCATCGAAGGGACAAGAGTACGACAAGATGAGGTCAGTCCTTTTTCTTGCTGCACCGCATCAGTCCAGCTCATGAGCTAAACTGGTTCCAATTAATTGTGTTCGTTAATTTATTTGTTTTATTCGTGTTATTTAGTTAGTTTAATTAATTGGTTTCAAATAAAAAATATTTGTTTCAGACGCGAGCTTAAATGGCGCACGTGGGCGGACGATACCCTGGTGCATGTGCTCTCTCCAAATGTGTATCGCACAAGACAGGAGGCCCTCCAAGCTTTCAACTATTTCTCCGAAGTTGGTCAGTGGGAAGCGAACTTCCCCGCATGGGAACGTCTGCTAGTCATCTACGTAGGTGCAGCTGCCATGTACTTAGTTGGAAAGAGGCTCAAGAAGAGGTAGTACAGACCAGAACCCTTCTTTCCAACAGGGACTCTGTGTGCTCAACACGTTTGTTTCGATTATGCAGGCATAATCTCAAGGACGACGTTAGGCAAAGCTTTCGTGACGCTTGTAACGAGTGGATGAAGGAGGTTGGCGCAGCTGAGTTTCATGGTGGAAACAAACCAAACCTTGCAGACTTGGTATGTTTTTTTCAACCACTGTTGCCAATGCTCTGAAGAGCAAAATGTATCGTTTTGACATCCATAAAAAGACAAAACAGGGCTCAGGCTCGGAGCCGCCAATATTTCGAACAGAGACAGTTCTTCTACGGTCGCTGGCCAAAATATCGACGGTTCCTGACCCTAGGCTTCTGCTTTCGATGTACCTTTGCTGGGTCGGTAACCAATTTGAACAGGCGTGGCCAATCTACCGAATTTGGCTGTCACAAGAGCCAGTAAGCAATAGGATAGTATGGGGTCTAGACACACTCTGAGTGAATAAAAATAGCTAGGAAGCAAGCGAGCTGGTGAAGATGATGCATAATGTAAAACCCCCCCGAGACTAGGGAACACAAAGGGACAGACACTTCGAGACTTCGTGTTGTGTCTGTCCGTTCGTGTTCCCTAGTCTCGGGGTTTTACATTACGCAACATTCTAAGTAGGCTACTTTAGCCACAGAGAGAAAATTAGATGGAGCAATTCTGAACAAGATATTTGCGGATGGCAGCCGTGCTCCCAAGATTACCAGAACAGAACTGGGGGTGGCGACGACCTGCTACCTCGAAATCCGACAGAACTTTGTTAAATGTTGTTTCGACCAGTGAATTCTATAAAATGTGTTTTATTTCCCAACAGCAATCAAGACCACGCCTCACTACTTTGCTCGCGTTGAATACCCAATAGTAGTACATTCCTCGCATTAATTAATTTATTTTCGTTTTCCCGTCAGGCCGTGTACGGAGTGCTAAACTCTGTCGAAGGCTGTACGGCGTTCAAGGAAATGCTGGAAGACACCAGCATAAGCTCGTGGTACTGGAAGATGAAGGGATGCGTCTCCAACCACTTGGGAAGTCGGTCGTTGAACTCTGGCCAATAGGAGCAGAAAATTCTTCCAAGTGCCGTATGCACGGACAGAAGTTTCTTGGCGTGAGGGCTTTTTAGTCGTCGTTGTTAGAGGAACTTTACAAAACACTGCATCATGTACAGAACAATGTATAGTAAAGCTTGTAAACAATAAAGTGCAGCACTGCACCTCTGCCCGAGCATACTATTTATCCTTCACCGCAACCTTTGTTGTTAGGGCGCTGCTTGTGGGGTGTTGTCACTTTGTGTTGTCTAGTACTCGATGGAGGACTAGCAGTTCGACATATCAGTTAACGCTCCCTCCGTAACTTTTGATTCCTCGCTGTAAGATTGTGTGAAATTTTCTTTTTGCCAAAGGCAGATGCGGGCATCTTGTTCTTCTTTGCAAACTTTGGCTTCTTGCTGTCTTTCCTCTTCTGACTTTCTTCGCAGATCACTTCCTGCGCCCGATTGAGAGCCTCTCGATACTTCTGGTGGAAAGGCGAAAGAGCCCCCTCTTCTATTTCCATGCATTTAACGTCCTCTTTCCCGACCGAGGAGAGCATGTCTCTAAAACGCGCCACTTGTCCAGCACGCATCAGTGTGATAGCCGTGCCGGGCTTACCGGCTCGGGCCGTACGCCCCACCTGATGGACGTACGTTTTTATGTATTTCGGTGGGTCGTAGCAGATTACGTTCTGGACGTTGTGTATGTCCAGACCTCGGGCAAGAACGGTCGAGCACACAAGTACGTCTATCTTTCCGGCAGCAAATGTCCGAAGCACTTTCGCCCTGTCTGCAGTGCTCAGGTCTGCGGAGAACTCTCGAGCTTCGATGTCACCCATGAAGTTCAGCACGAGGGACAACCGGTGAGCTTCTTCACGACTCGCGGTGAAGCACAGTGTCCCACGATAACCACGTTTCGCCACCAGGTTCCACACTGCCAGGGGTTTTGTGGCATCCTTCACAGAGTAGTAGAACTCGGTCAGACCTTGCGGTGTGGTGTACTTCCCTCCAAATATCCCGGCTGGCTGCTGCTGACTCGCTGAAGCAGTGAACAACGTTGGATGAAAGAGCATCAAGCTCTGCAGTTTCTCCGGGTCTTGGGTAAGCGTTGCGGAATACAGGAGTTTCTGCACCGGCTGTCGACAGTGCTGCAGGGAACACGCAGTGAGCGGTTGGCTGTAGAGGCGCTGGCAGCGGTGTTCCCCGTAGCAACAGCAGTTGCCCTTGTCGTCTCCGAACACCGCGGCCTCAACCTGCGGTATCAACGTGCGTCTGATGTCCTCCACGACCCTGTCCGCCTCGTCGAGGATGAAGAAGCGCAAGTGCTGCAGGGAAAACCCGGGCGTCCGCTGCAGGTGGTCGAACAGGCGGTGCGGAGTGGTCACTACGATGTCCACCAGGCTTTGGTATCCCCGCACACCCTTGCGAACAATAAGCGCCTGCTCTTCCGCGAGGGGCTTCGACGCCGTTAAGAGTTGCACCTTGAGCGTTGTCCCACGAACGTACTTTGAGAAGACTTGAAAGACTTGGGCAGCCAGTTCTCTCACGGGGAGGACTACGACGGCACGTACGGAGCGCACAACTCGGGAGCGCAGGGATTCCACGATGGGGATGACATAGGCGAGGGTTTTACCACTTCCGGTCGGGGCGGATACGCACACATCGCGCGGTGGGATGAAGGACCGTTGTTGGGCCGACGAGAGGAGCCACGGGATCACCTTTTCCTGTACGGGAAACAATCTCTTTATGCCGTTCGCGGACAATGTGGACAGCATCTCCGAGCTAAGCATCCCCGAATGCGCACCAATCTGTGCAGTCGACTTCTTCGCCTTCGATACGCTGGGCTCGATGACCTCGGGATTCGATAACCAGTCTGGCAACACTCTCTTCACGGTGTCGCCGAGCTTTGCCGACATATCGCCGAGCACAGGAAAAAGCTCTCCATTCTGAACTGGGGACGCTTTCTCTTTGTTTTGCTTCAGCTTTTTTTTGCTTCTTGTCCTCGTTTTCTTATCCTTGATTTCTGTTTCTGCCTCGGATGACACAAGCGGCTTTGTACTATCAGACGCCTTCAGACTTTCGGCGTGGATTTCTGATGCACCATCTGCACAATTTTGCTCCCCTTCCTTAGTAGAATGTGTGGGCGCTTGTTCGGATATTTGTGTGGTAATCTTACTATCTTTGCCGGCAGTTTTTCTCTTTTTCTTCTTCGGTTTCACAACTTTTTCTTCAGGATGCACATTATTTTCTGATGGTACAGTAATGGCCCCATCGTCCTCATGCGTTTTCTTCAATGTGCTGCGGACATTTTCTGTGTAATCTTGTGGGTCTCGCTTTCGTTTCTTCGGCTTCGTCGTGATGGCACTGTCAGGTGTGGTAGGCTCCGATGGCACATCATGGGTCTTCGGAAAATGACGACTAGCTTCCTGCTTTTCACTGGCCTGCTTTAATAGTTTTCTCAGCCTTCTCTGTGGATCAATAACCTTCTGTGTCTCTGTCAGGTCCTCTTGAGCCTTGAACCTGGAAACATATTTTGTACGCCATCAAAGGCTGCTCGTACTGTGTTCCTAAATGTTGCATTTATTTACGATGCGGCGGTCACGAAATTATGTACTAAAGTTAAAACGTTTACCTACCTGTTTACTATATAGAGTTGGTCCATCTTCTGCAGCTCGAAGAAATATTTCACAAGTCACGAGGCAAAGTGAAGGAAGCAAAGACGGCAAACGTCCTTTTGTGTGTGTGTGTCTGCAGGCGGCAGAGAACATGGAGTTTCACATCCAAGCACAACTAAATGCTCAGTCGAGTCATAAACGCCACGATTTGCAGCTAAGGCACATGTGCAGCCTGATGGATTGGTCATTGGCGATCAATCGCTGTGGTCTGTGGCTACGGATACGGATGGTGGCTGGCTACATGGCCACATTGCTGGATAACTACGAAGCTAAACAAGAACCATCTGCCAATCGTAGACGTCTAATCATAAATTGAGGCGTTTCAACACATTTTAACACACATGCTGTGTAACTTTACTTTAAGTTATTTAACTTTAAGTTATTTAAGTAGTGCAGTGTTGCACCACTAGTCGTCCGTTAGACAGTTAGCCATAGCCATACAAAAGCCAGTATGAGTATCCAGTTAATCCAGTGTCCCGTCTGCCGTTTTCTTCAAAATCCCGTTGTAGGTAGGTACGCCGCCGAAGACACGATTTATGCTGGTACTGAGCTGTGATCAATTGATGTGCATACAAGGGGCGCAGTCTCCCGTGCCTGAGCAGTGATTGAGTGCCTAAGGAGTTTGAGCAGCTTATGTTTTGTGTTTCTGACCACGACGTGTTTCCGACAACAGCACGGCATCTTTCTGCTGTGTACCTGTGCCCGTGACCTGTGCCCACTTTCGTCGCATGTTGAACAATCTCTATAAGCGGCAAGGAATATGTCACCTCGCCGGACTACGATAGCAGTTGGCAGGTAAATATATTCATTGGTGATAAGCATTCAATGCCCTGTTTCCAGCACTGAAGTGTTCCTCTTTCAGGCGGACTAGTATAGATTTAAGGGTACGACGACGCCTTAGTAATGCCCTTGAAGAATTCAAGGAATATTTTGGTGTGTTTTTTTCTTTCAAAATTACTTGAAATCATGCACGCGTATTTTGTCTTACTCTTGGACGTGTTGGTTACAGACGAGAGCTCGCTCGACAACAAAGCTTCGTCGAAGGTGAGTCTACTGACAAAAAAGGGGTGGCAGGAGTTGTTTGGTGGTTACTTACTGCTGGTAACGCCCTTTTATAAGTATAGTAAGGAAAATCTTACTTACTTACTTCACAGGTGTCGTCCCTAATTGTTGGCTGCCTCAGCCATTTCTCGTTGTTTACGTGCAGATCAGTTTTCTCCACCATGTCCCACTCTACCATGTTCTCTACCATGTCCCGAGGCATCTGCTAACACAACATTATTTTGTAGGAGGGTCCACCGCCACCCAAACCAGTTCGCATTGGGAGGTAGGTCACTGCTAACACGAGCCCCCCTGTACTTCTGAGCATTTACCTCTCTTAATTTCTCATTCACATAATACATTCGTACAAATAATATATGACTGACCCATACAAATGTTAATTACTTTTCAAGGAGGACCGGTAAAAATGTTATGCCAGGAAAAGTCATTCGCCGTCACTCCAACGGGCGAGAAAATTTTCTGGACTATTTCACAGGTAATTCGTCGGTCGAAGCCTTTCTATGCGTCTCGCATGTTACAACTGTGCCTTGATTTTTTGCAGACGACAGCAGTGGAGGAAGCCGTGGGGTATGTCTCTTCCCTGTTTTCCCTTTCTTTCGTTGTTTCTCATACTCTGTTCTCTTAACTCAGCGCAATGCTACTGAACATCGCAGCCCAGTATCCGAGGCAGAAAGGTTAGTTCCACAATTGTACTCTTTCTGCGTCTAGCAGCAGTCAACTGTTCTTCATCAGAAAGTGTGTACTTTAATTGGAGCAAGTAAGTGCAGTTGTACACCAGACATGCATGGGGAGGTGAAAGGAAATAAACATATGCGTGGCTCTATACCGGGGTTGCGGAATGGGACCACCCATTCCAATTCAATTCCTCAGAATGAAAAGGTATGGTCAATTCCCACCCCTGGAATGGCTGGGCAATCCCATTTCATTCCTTTAATTCCACCAATGAAAGAAATGGGACCAGTAACAGTACTAGCTAGCCCAGCAGTGCTATAGATATGTTACCCAGCACGAAAAAAGCACAAAGGCAAGGTTATTTCGCCCTTGACCGTGTGGCACCCAGACCCGTCCATTCCAATTCCATTCCGCCTGCCAAAAAATGACTAATTTCGTTCCATTCCCAGGACAGTTTCCGCCATTCCAATTCCATTCCGAGCACTGATAAATCTGGAATGATTCCGGAATCATTCCGACCCCGGAGTGGCAACTCCGCAACCCTGCTCTTTACTACATCACGTATCGTGCTATAACGTAACATAGTGTTAGAGGCGGCGAAAAAAGAATGGCTGGCGTGAAAAACGTTCAACAAAGCTATAGCCAGGAGAGTAGCCATGGCTACGGCTTCGGCTGGCGTGAAAAACGTTCAACAAAGCTATAGCCAGGAGAGTAGCCGTGACTACGGCTTTGGCTGGCGTGAAAAACGTTCAACAAAGCTATAGCCAGGAGAGTAGCCGTGGCGCCGCTGACGGTCTCATTTGCGAAGGGCCACCCGTATGATGTATTCCTTTGGGCGGCAGTACGGAGTCCAAAATGTCATCATAACTAGGGGCTTCATTATTATTACTCATTTATTTAATTTCCATAAATTTTTTTGGGAGATTTGGGGGATGTTTATCTGCATGCATATCAGGTTTTAAAAAATCAGATTTCTACAGAAAGTCAGACGTCACTCACTTAAGCGTCACAACGTCTTTGCCCAATTTTGGCCAATATTGGCAATACCGGCTCAGTATCTGTCAAATATTGGGACAGTATTTGCCAATATGGGGCCGATATGTTGTGCTTCTTGGGCAGTATTTCATATTAGTATACATAGGTATGTTTCCTATGTGGTGAATGTCGCAATCTCGATGGCCGCAGGGCAAAGCGAAGTCATGCTGCTCTTTCTCTCTTGCAGTCTGGGAGATGAACGCAGTAAGAGCTCTCGTGCGAGCAGACATGAGCAAAGTGTGGCATCGATTTCACGTGAGTTGTTGTTCCAAGTTCCATTGCAGATAGCGGCAAGTTGTCGGCATAAAAGCTTGAAGAATGGCTCATCAGTTCCTGATTTATGTCCATTGTTGTCACCTCACCTAGTGGCTAGCTTTAGAGTTGATCGCTCTTGTACGTTTTGACGTCATGATACTGACATGCTTTAAAATGCGGGTTTTGTTTGGTTTGCTCCAACTGCTGCTTTTGGTTGGCCACATCAATTTTTGCATCGAATAAAAGTGACCTGCTTTTTTCAACAAAGCTTTTTTTTTTTTTTTCCTTTCTTAATTTGTGCCGCATGTACCCCCGAATTTAATCCACACCTGCGTGTAGTTAAGTTCCGGTATTGGCTAGGGTTGGAATGTTCATCCTCTTCGTGCCATCCTTCTTGAAGCCGTGTCTAATTGGCGTCACATCATACTATGTAGAAGAGCAATGTGCAAATATCCGTCTATAGAAATTCACGAGAGAAAGCCATCACATTGGCTTTGTTCCACTCACGGTGGTACTTGTAAGTATTCTGATGGGCTGTTTTTTGTTCACCACTTTCTAAACAGACTGGAGTAGTATACCAGCGTGGTAAAAAAAAACGATAAGCGAACACGTCGTTTGTGTTACGGGTTTTCGGCAAGAAATAACTGTAACCAGCCGCTATCGTTCTGTGCTGCTACATACCTCTTCCTCATTTTCTTATTGTTCCGCATTGTTTGTATTTGATCCATCATGTCTCGCTTTTTCAAAATTTATTTATTTATTTTTCGAATCTTTCTTTTACTAATACAGGACCACAAAATGGCTAGAGTTTTCAACGTTTCTCGTGTACGAAACTTTACTTACGATGATTGTTAATATAGTTGCAGGTGAAAGGTCACAGACAGACCACACGGTGGAAGCAGAGAGAGCTTCTGCGCATGGTCCGCCTTCACGGTTAGCTCGAAGGCACCGTACTGCAGGCACGACAACATCTGACTCTGATAAATTTCTTTTCAGGGCGTTCACTCCCAGCTTCCTGCATGTCTCGCGGACAGCTCACACAGGTAAGGTTCTCCAATCGCATAGCAGCTGGGGCGTTTTCCTTTATGCATAGTATACATGTCGTGTGTATATGATAGATTTTTTTTATAGACCTTCATTTACTTTTGATCAATAGATTTTTAGGCAAATGCAAGATACCAAGTAGCAGGATTGGAGCCAGTCACTATTTTAAAGCCAGGCTATAGTTTAAAGGAGCCCAGAAAGCCACGTAAAACATATTCTGTTTCTAACGCGTTATGAAATGATGCTGCTTGACAACTAGCACAAAAAAATTTCGTGCACGCAGTATTTTTCGTAGAAAACAAAATGCACCCGAACGTCAAAGCGCGCGTTCCTGCTCAACTCGCTCTACAGGGCGAAGTTGGGGAAGGAGGAAAAATGTCACTGGTGACGGCATTATGGTTACAAGAGAGACCGTCTGCTGTCCAATCGGGGCTGGTGCTCCTGAACGTAGTGCTAGGACATGAAATAGTATTAGACATTTGTAATTTTGATCAGTGGTCCACTCGTATGTTCCATGAAATTTTCTGTTACAACCTCTGAACAATACTTTTTGCAATTACAGACGTCCAGAAATATATTAGCCCTGTGACATCAACCCGCAAGTAAGTACTTTGTTAGCTTGTTTGTAACGTGTGCAGCCATTTCACAGTTCATGTTTTTACGTTTATTTCTCTAATTCCTAACCAATTATAAAAGTAATCTGATGCAAATCAGGATGTGCACAATTCAAGCATGGAGGACGAAATAACCTAGCAATTTGTTAGCATGTGATCAGATGTCAGGACTGAGCCATGGCCCATGGTGTGTATGGTGTTCAATGAACATCTTCTATGCTTCTAACCAGACCTGTGAAAAGTGTTTTCCAGGTGGTCGACATTATCCAGTTATTACTTTTCAGAAGCAATTTAATTGGAAATACATTCTCATAAAAGTAGTAACTAAATCAGTTACAAAACTAATTCCTCATAGCGTAATCGCTACCATGAGGAACACCATGCAAATATGAAAATATCTGTTGCAAGGCCAAATGAGAACAGTAGCGAAATACATTGACTGAGAAAGCAAAAGCATCACAGAAATTTGGTGAATGCCTTAAAAATGTCAGTGTAAAACAGTAAGAATTGGCTTTTTTTGTTCTAGAGTTGTTCTAGAGTTCTTTTTCTAGAGTTTAGAGTTCTAGAGTTTTTGTTAGAGTTGTTGTTTTGTTCTAGAGTTCTAACTTATGCCAAACATAAAGGAAATGCTGCTCATGTCTGCAGCTTGTAATGTCTATGCATGCAAAACAGTGTTAAGGGTGTTTTACACGTTACTTTCAGAAGTAATAAAGTCATTAATTATAGTAATTGTGTTATTTATAAATACTTAGGTACTTTTCAGGGGTGCCTATTAGCAGGTTATGTCCTAATTATATATGATAAAGCATTTCTAGGCCTGTGCGAATAGTTTACATCCAAAGCGAATAGGAGATAAGTAGTCATATAGCCAAGCCAGACACATTCTGTAAAATTATTAATTTTCTCAAATTGAAAAAGTGAAGTTTAAGGGCATTCAAAAGTTTTGTGCAAGAATTGACACTTTCGAAACAGTTATACATTGTGCAAACTTTATGTTCACGGTTGGTTGAGAGTAAACATTTGAACTGCTTTACTGCACAAGCATGCGCAATGTGCTTTCATTAAACATATGGTTTTCTTTTTTTTTTTTTTGCCAAAGACATTTGCAAAAAGACAAAAACATGTGCACGGGGCCAGTTTTGTGAGACATTACCCCCCTTTGAACAGCAGGGTGACGCAGCTGGTGCCGTGGCTGTGACAAAAATTATCTCACGCTCATGCCTACTAATTTGAAGCGGCTGAATTTGAGTGAACTTTTGAAGTAACAATCTTTTCCTTGTTTCCATTACTGGAGCTACAAAGAGGTGTATCCCGTATTTTTTGGGGCTTCCCCGGAAGTTTGCTTGGTTCGGTTATCTGGAAATTTGTTATACCCCGAGGCGTCCGGATAATGCAGACATGGCTCTACCTATTTGCACAGCCCTGGGCATGCTGTGTTCAATCTGCTTCTTGTTTTTTTTTCTTTTCTTTCTTTTTTCTTTTCTTTTTTTTTGTGAGTGGTTTTATTTTATTTCAAGCTTCATCTTGCAGGGATGGCTCAGTGGGTCCAAGAGAAAGCGTCGGCATACCACCACCAAGAAATGAGAAATCTCCTTCTTCTTCCGTGAGAATAAGTGTGATCCAGGAGGATGAGATAGCTGCTGATCAGATGGCTGACCAGATGGCTGACCCAGGAGGGTCAGGTAAAGGCGGCACCGAAGACCAGCCTACCGGGGTGTCTCAAAAATGGACTCCATCATCGCAAGACAAAAAACAGGGGGGCAAAGCGGGTCTTAGCATGAGGAAGAGGTTCAGGCTCATATACGTGAAGGAGCTCCTTAGGAACAGCGGATCTGCGTCAGCGTTGAACACGAACAGCATTGCACTGGGAACCAGCCAGAGCAAGGAGAAACACTCGGTCGACAGCCCAGGTGAGCCTCCGGCAAACCCTACGAAAGCAACCATCCTGTCGAGCACTCGTTTGGACGCCGTTACGCCGGCACGTGGTGTACCGAAGGACTTTTCGCACGGGGACTCGCTGCTCCGCGAATGTTCTCCCGTACGCAAGAGATCCCGTGACGCTGCTTCAGAGGATGCACCACTATCCTCCTCCAGCCAGCACGGGACCCCGAATGGTACTCTGACTGTTCCGCAGCAAAAATCTGCGTCGCCATCGTCGGCTTACAACGACCCAAAGTTGAGGCCCCTCGCACCTTCAGTTGTGCTGGATCGACTCCACCCCAGTGTGTCACCCCGCAGGAATGAGGGGCAGAGACGTTCGCACGCTACGTCTGCGGGACCGAAAGGACCCCTGGTGAATGACGTCGAAGGACCAGAAACGGCGGAGGGGCAAAACGGGGGCAGTGGCGACTCTCGCAGCTCCCGCGGTGTGCTCCAATCACCACCTTCACCGCCTCCCACCTTCCCACCATCGCCTTCAAGGTCATCCCGAATTCGTCCCAATTTAAGGCGGAAGAAAATGCACGACGGGTACCTCAACGGGGCTGCGGAAAAACGTGACCACGTAACGAGCTCTGCCGCGACGGTTGTGGTAACCGATAAGGACTCCTCATCTCCTCGTCGCGTTGTGCCTACGGTGCTCGGTGCTGCCCCTCAACGTGAACACGATGACGTACTCGTACACTGCAGCGATGAAGACCCTCTTCCGCCACAGCGGCAGGTGGGGAACGCGGAGAGGCCGCAGTCACCCCCAGTCACACCCAGAAAGCAACTTAAAAAGGGCAGGGGTACCAAGAACACGAGGAGAAAGAACGTGAAAAACACTGCAAGACAAAGACTACCGACCCCCGAGGGTCGCGCAAATAGTCCGACTCCCGCCGAGGCTCCAGAGGTCGTCCGCACACGGGGTAGTCCGCACCAGCAGAGTGGAAGCAGTAGTCCTGGTAAGCACTGAGCCACGATGCAGTATAGGACCAGTTGTTGGAACTGCACTTTTTAGTAAAAAATCGTGTTTTCGTAAATGCAAGCGTCAGTCCCGAGTGAATTATTATTAGGGCCTGACTTTTTCGGGTTTTATTTTTGGCCAAATTCGGGGGGTAAATATCGGGTGATATTTTTCGTTTGAAAATTCGGGTGTATTCGGGTTAAATCCCGTTACGCCATATTCTGTCGTCAGGAATTCGGGTGATTTTTTTTTTTAAATAAAAATTTGTCTTAAGATGGAACTAATGTTTAGCAATGTTATCAAACTTTATTTTACGGTGGATACGGGTTTAACCCTAAAAAGTCGGGCCCTAATTATTATGTATACCCCCTATGGCTTGATGTTCTGATGCAGTGAACTGCACAGACTCACGGTACCGGTTATTGAAAAAAAAAAACGAGCATGCACACAATGTATGTGAACGAACCACCATTGCACAGTCCGCATGCGTTCTGACGTGCGATACCCGTTAAGTATTTACGCGAAATATCGAAGCCCCGGCAATAAACCGGCAAAGTGACGGGGCAGGCCTCAGAAGGTCCTCGAAAGGCACTCGAATCTTCGTTCCAAGATTGAGTGAGAACCATGGAACTGTTCACTGCAAAAAGGTTCTGTCGGAGTCACGGCAGTGAAGAGGTCTGAGTTTTAAACAATCATTGATGTTTTTCCAGCTTTTAAATTACGATTAATGTGAACTGCGATCGATGTTTCGCTACCTGTGCGCAGGCAACCACATTGCACCGAGGAGGTCACTTCGCAAAAGGCGTCCGCCCCCTCCTGCACGTGGTTACTACAGGCCTGTCTACACGTACACCAAAGGTAGGTCATCCCTTGTGATAAACTGCTGCCAAACGAAACAGATCTATAAGCTTGAATACTGCATCCGTGATATACTTTCTGTATGTCCCCCCCCTGTATACAACACTTGGTACAGTAGTATTAGTCTGTTGGTTTATTTTCAAACATGTATTGGAAAATATTCATTAAGGGCTGGCTTCCAATACTTAATAAGTTTCATCTTCAATTAGCTCGTGGTAGGGCATGTTCTTCTTCCTTGTGCGCTTAGTCTGAGGCCATGAACAACAGGCCTGATCATCTACTGCAGCATTTTATTAGAATGTTTTGTCACAGGTTATGACTATCGTAAGTTACATCAGAAGAATTTAGTTAATAATGTTGGCTTTGTAATCTTGTTGTCTGTGCCATGATTTTATTTTTTGTTAATTGTCACAGTTCATCCTTTTGGTTCATTGTGCCGGCCCTCTCTGTTTGTTTGCCCGTCTTTCCTGTCAGAAAGTGTCCCGATCAGAATCCTTTATATATCAACATTTTTCTAATTTGGAGACTTCCCATCTGCCACGTTGATGTTGATGTTGGCGAAAAAAATAATGGTTGATAGTTTTGTCCTCTTGGTATGGTGCACTTGCGGTGAGGAAAGCAGTCTATGACCCGTAACGGGAGCTCGTGAGACAGTGTTACTTACAGACTTACTGTGCTTACAGATGGGCCTGTTTTCGAGGAATATCGTACGTTTGGAAAATGGGAAGATCCACGTAAGTTCCTGCTCGTGACTACCTTCGATCATCGTGACCAGTGTTACTTTAGGTATAGGAACACAATAAGCAAAAAAAAAACAAAGATACTTCCAGGAACAGAAACTGAGTGTGGACATTCCTTGACGCTGTTCCTGTGAAGACTCATTGTGCTGAATAAATTTTTGTAAATTTATTTTATGGTGGTATGTATGCACCACTTTAATCAGGAGTACCACCAAACCATTAGTGCCTGATGGCAGATAATTTGAATCGCGCGTGTCACTGCGCAAGCATGAAAGTGCAGTATAGGATTTCATCAGCCTTTCATCGGCCTTTCATTGTTGATTCTGATGTAGAGCAGGCCTATTCCCACGATGGTGAAAGGCGCTTGCTCTGTGATGCGGTCCTTTTTAACATCGGCACATGTTACACATGCTTTCTTGCTTCTTTTCATGCGATTCCTCATTCACATGAATATTTATTTACATAATCCAGTTTACTGTATAGGTTATAAACCTCTAACATGAACGACATTGTCGTTGAAGATGTTGTACCAATGTCGGGCTAATTCGAACGGATACTGCTTCAGGTAATTCCAGTGTAATTCAATTACATTCGGTGAGGAGCTGTAACTGATTTACATTTTGGTCTTCTTAACTTTTCCTGTAACTAACTTACTTACTTTCTCAGTCATCTAACTGCAACTTCATTACGTCTTCCAAGCAACTGATACAGCTCTGGTTCTGTTTGTTTGTTCTCCCTACAGGCCTATGGTTGTTTGCTGCCCAGCCAAAAAGCAACAAAGTCAAGACCAGAGGTGAAAGGCGCAGAAGAAAAGTAGCTGATGCATCACTTCCTGAGGCAGTAGGGAATGGTGAGGAAGAAATGCATAATATAACACCTAACAAGAAAATGCCTCGGAAGAAAAAGAACAGCGAGGAGTCTCAGTCGGAACGTAAGTATGCATTTCAGGTGATACATACGTGGCATGTTGATGTCATGCCATGATATGCTGGCTGTTTTACTAAGGTCCTCTGGCTGAATAATTTGTAAACAGGTGGCACTGTCGAAAGCTTTTCTTTTCGGTGGACGTCCCCGAGGCATCAGCCAAGAATTCAGCGGTGACCAGCTCATTTGCATATGCTTCAGCAAAAATTGTTCCAGAAAAAAAAAAAAAAACTGCGGCAAGATAATTAATCGGTTACGGTTTACATATTCTTTGCACAGAGCAGTGCACCGATGCAATCTTTAACTAAGCTGCATGGCTGCCAATTATGTGTTAATCCCCCTGGTTCAGATGCCGTGACAGGAGATAAGGAAGCGCACTTCAGCGCATTTATTATCATCGCGATACAGGCACACTAAGTACTTCCTTATCTCAAGTCACCCTCTGCGTGTGAACTGGGCGGATGAATATGTAATTCGCAGCCTGACAGGTGAGCACATGAGCGTATTATAGTATGCTGCCCTGTGCAAGAAATATGTAATGTGAAACCAAATAATTACGCCAAAAATCACTAAGTATCGATGCAGGCTTTTTTTTCTCCCTGTGAAGCAGACGTTCCGAAAGCATCTGAAGTAATTTCCAGCCTACTAGTGCTTAGTAAAGGCCGCTGCAGAGTCTGAAAAATCAGACGGTGACTGTATATTACCGTGTCAACATTGTTGTTTGTAGCGTAGAAATCGCTACCTTCATCCTCCGTCGTGTGCATTGTGCGCAGAATTATGAAGCTTTACTTGTCAGAAGTGTTTTTTGTAAGGACTGCACTTTAATCAATTTTGCAATCTTCATGGACTTCAGCGGATGACGGTGTGTGTGTAGCAGTTCAAGGGCCTGACCTTCTCAACTTCGAGCAGATGTCTCACATACGTGATAGTAAGGATGCTGTCAACTATTGATCCTTAGAATACAGTCGCCGACCGATTTTTCGGACCCCGATTTTTCGGACATGCTCGGTTATTCGGACTCGTTCGCGGGTCCCATAGAGTTGATGTATAAGAGCGTCCAAAATTTCGGACGCCGTGCAGCTCCGTCACTCGATATTTCGGGCTCTGTTTGCCCAAACAGCGAATTGCTCTCTTGGGGTGACGGAAAATATTGGTATCGTTCGAAATTCGTATCGAAAGAAATCAACCAACTAAAATATTGAGGCAAAATAATAGGCAGTGATGATTGTTAATTTTCCATTCCTCTGTGTAGAAGAGGTCTGTCGTGGCGCCTTTGCGTCTTCGATTTGGCCACCGGCCCAGCACGTGCTCTCCGCCCGCGAGTCGCCCGACAGCACTGTAAAGCGAGCTTCACCTAAAGCACGCATGCGTTAGGCGAAGCCGACTTGCGGACTTGATGCCGGCGGTGCCTCTGACAGTGTGCATTGACGAAATGTCGCTTCGGAAAATAGAAGCTGACGTTATCAGGCAGAGCTGGAAGCGCGTTAGGAAAGCACAAATTTTTCCAGCCTACTAGGGCTTAGTAAAGTTTATTTTGAAGCGAAATTCGTTTTTTTCGGACCGCTCGATTATTCGGACTTTTGCGCGATCCCCGCCGAGTCCGAAAAATCGGACGGCGACTCTATTAGCAGTATCTGATAATGTGCGATGTTGTGCAACCCTCATGCAGTCTTCGCTAATTCATAAAGGTGAAAGAACAGAGCGAGTCTTTCCGTTAAGACTCCTGGGTGCATTCCAGACAGTGTGCCCAACCGAACCGGAACCAAAAGGCGTAATTTTTAGCTAGAACTGAACCGTAATTACTAGCGCAAAACTAATGGGGCATGAAACGTAGATTGCACTCAACGTTTTTCGATTTAAAACTAAAACATTTCTACTTCACATAGGGAAAAATGTTGTAGTACTATTCCAAGTATTGCGTAGATCTAAACCTGATCCACTGAATATTTCCAAGCCAGTGCTTTAACGTCAGGTGGTGACGACAATGCATGCACATAGGCTTCTCTTCAACATGATAATTTTACTTTTGCTTCACTCTGAAGCAACTTTTCTAAGAATGCACCCAATGTACCACCTTCCCTTCTCTTGCAGTCTCAGTACGGAGATCTCACGAGGTCAAGTTCCTCCCTGAGCCCGGGGACGAAAACAATTCGTATGGGATTGCTACACAATATTTGCTTGCCTCCTGCCACACAGGACTAATCCGCATCCAGCCCGGCAAGATGAAACAAGGAGCGGATATATGCCGAAACACGATTGTAAGCTCTCGCTGTTTATATTTAAGGCCTGACTTTTTCAGGTCATATTTTCCAGCAAAATCGGGGGGGCGTAAATATCGGGTTGTATTTTGCCCCAAGAACTTGGGCGTAATCGGATTGAACTGAACCTGATGCAACCTAATTCTGGTTAAATCTGGTCGGATGAGGCGCAAGTCTTTGGCTTACTCGGCATAATACACATGACACACCGGTAGACACAGCGCATCCATATTTAGTCGATGCCTCTAAGAGGGCAGCGGGGTCTCTGGTTTGACAGTTTGTATGACTATATTTATGCAGTTACAACATAGTTTCCGAAGTCGTGTGTTAGTTGTGATGACCTCGGATTTCCCCCTGGTCCAGCAGTTTTCGGGGGGAAATACCGGGTTATAAAGTGTTTTTCCTGATTTGAATCGGGAGGTAAATATCGGGCATAACTGGGTATAACCCTAAAAAGTGAGGCCCTACTTATCATGTATCAGTACACGGTTTAGCAGCAATCTGTGTGCGCATCTGACGAAAATGCGACGAAACTATGAATGAAACTATGCGAAGCACATCTCATGTTACATCATGTGCCGTTTGTGACTGTAAATCACGTGGAATGCATGTTTGACCAAACTGCACCTTTAACTAAGGACTGTATGCTGGACCGAAAGAAAAAAAAAAACAATTCGACATAGGCCTGGTTTCAAACGCCCATCCTTCATTTACTAAGCTTGGTTCGCTAACAGAATACTCTCGAGTGGCCTCAATGCAGTTGAGTGACCAGTTGCTCGTAACAACCCTCTCTATTTTGTTTCATGTTAGATTTTTACTGCCATGGACAATCCTGTGCACCTGACAACGATCCGCAACACGTGGGTCATACTTTCGAAGGGGGACTCGTGCCTGGTGCCTAAAGGTAAGCGTGTTTTTATAAGCAGAAATTATCATCATGAATTGGTAAACTTATAGGGCCGTGTGAGTAGCAAAATTTCTACTGCAAATGGTTTACGAATATTTCACTTACACTTACACAAAAAATGGGGAGAGGGTACACCCTAGTGTACCCACTTTTTGCCGCATATTGTAAACTCTGTCTCTCTCTATATATATATATATATATATATATATACGCTACAAAATTTAGGTTCGAACGACCAGGATGTTGAATATAGATAGGGGAGAAAAGACACCAGAGACTGAAGTAGGGAGTAGGGGAAGTTATTTATTAAGCTGGCATTTAAACTAAGGGTCTGGGGAAGTCTACGTCTCGGCGGAAGCTCCGCCTTCTTCGGGACTGAGACGAAAATCTATGTACAAGGTCTTTTAAAAGGTTACAAAAGTGTCGTCACAGTTGGTACAATTCCACTGCGAGGCAGTCGTCAGTGAGTCATGTTCTGGAAGATTCCGGAAGGTTCCTGGGTCATCGGCCGGGGAGATTACGTGTCAGAGTCTTGGGTCGCGCTCGTTGAAAACCTGTACCCCTGTAACCCCTGTAACCCCTACTCCCTACTTCAGTCTCTGGTGTCTTTTCTCCCCTATCTATATATATATATATATATATATATATCATGTGGGAGACCACGCTTCCTCAGGTACAAGGTTCCAGGTACCTCACACCTTGTACCTGAGGAAGCGTGGTCCCCCACACGAAAGCTTGTATATATTAAACTAAGGAAGCTTCACTGTTGCTTTTCACCTTTTGTCAACAATATAATGTAAAACCCTTTTATTTCGTGAGCCCTTAATTTTTGAAAAACTTTCGAATTGGATCATTCGCGAATTATAAGGGCACTCGGAAATTTCAAAAGAAACTTGGCCCATTACAGAAAGATGTTGCCTTTAATAACTTTATTATTGAAAATTTGAACTACGTACTACTGCCTACCAGAAAATGACCAGCGTGTGCAATCCCACATTCAACAAGCGCTGCACGCGGAACTTCGGGCTTCTCTGCGTACTGGTTTGGTGCCAGCTGACAATTTATATTTATTTACTTATTTATTTATTTTACCCCAAGGGCCCTTACAGTTGCGAAGCATACAGGACATCCTGTTACCTAGAAAGCTGCTGAC
Organism: Ornithodoros turicata; assembly: GCF_037126465.1. Taxonomy (NCBI): domain Eukaryota; kingdom Metazoa; phylum Arthropoda; class Arachnida; order Ixodida; family Argasidae; genus Ornithodoros; species Ornithodoros turicata. The sequence continues at coordinate 38,140,884 of NC_088209.1, read as the reverse complement.
CCTCCTTATCACCAGAAATGTGGCCAGAGGTAATCTTTCGAACGGAGGATTTCGAAAAGGGGGATTTTCCGAGAAAAGAGATGGGACCCTGCACATACCACAACTGGGTGTTCAGGGAGAACGTTCGTCCCGAGGAGCTCACGAAATTTACTGCTCGTGAATGTGTTATCTTCACTGAATTTGCGGGAAAAAATTGGGACCACGAAATTAAAGGATCTTGCAGTATGCTTCTCTTCTGCAGTGAATTTGAGGTCTTCCATTTCTCTTAATCAGGTTCTACGTACGCCATCAGGAACTTATCTCAGGAGAACCAAGCGGAACTTCACTTCGTGGTTGTAGCATGACTTGCAGTACTCTGCAAAGGACAGCACAGCTTTGTATAATTTGTATATGGGTCTCTATACGTGTCATATATATGTGGGGTGTGTCTTTGTATTTTGAGGTCTTGTGTGCTTTTAAATTGGTGACCTGGTCTTATCTTGCAAGCTGTAAAGGCATGGGGTAAAGTCGAGTGATGTCGGATGGAATTATCTGCGTATTTCAGCTGAACACAAGGTTCTCAGCGGCAGTGCTGTATGTGCACTGCTCAGCGTTCTAAAGTGTCCGTATTAATGGCTGAATTTGTGTTTGTATTTTCATGTGTTTTGATGTGAGTTCACTGTGGAAGCTTTTAAAGGGACGACAAGGGGGAGGGCATTACCAGCTCTTGCCCTAAAACACGGGGCTCTATGCATTGTCATGCTGTGTCATACCATTTATTCTTTCATTTGAAAATTTTAATGTACTACTGATTTAACATGTATTTATATTAAATTTGTGCTTTCAGAGTTTCAAGAGCTCTGAGAGTTTCACGTCATTCTGTTATCTAGTGTCTACTGGTTGAATGCTTTGCCACCCTCGGAAAAAAAAAAAAAAAGTCCTGGGAGTGCCCTTGCTGGCCTTAAGAACTTAAGGGATAAGAGAAGCAAATGAGGATGGAGATGAGGCAGGTCACTTTCAGGAAGAAGTGAAAGATTTTCAGTGCCCTGCTCCTCCTCCTCCTTCAGACTGTCCTTCACCTTCTTTCCCCTAACTGCCTCTCAACTTCTCTGGAGGTGTCCTTCATTATATAATTTTCCTGTTAGTCCACACCCCTTTCTGAACTCATATTTCCCCTCCGTACTGCTTCACTGTGTTTTTTACCTTCTGTGGTGGCGCTAGTGCATTGTAGCACTGGAGAAGGAGGACGAGGAGAAACTGCCGGAACAGTTACTTGCAGGTGCTGCTCGAGGAACTAACTTCGCGGGAAAGGAACAGCAGACTCTTGTGCACCTTGGTTCACTTCACCCTCAACTGCACTCCACGGTTCACTCCGGCTGGCACTTCTTCCAGGTGTCCTCCGTCGGTCAGTCCGTCCATCCTTCGGACATGGGTCCAGATGCACAGCATGGTACACAGTCGGATTCGGTGCCATCCCTGGCAGCCCATTACATCCAGGCAGTAAAGCAACGTTCAGACCCTCTTTTGTGCTTGCGTCTCATTTTTTCCCACCATGCTCCCCACACCAGGTGTGGGCTAGCTCATCGTGATGTGAACAGGTCCATTCACCACACCATCTGTCATTCATTTCATCAACGATTTTCCCGCTTCTAAATTTATCCTTCCTTTTGTATGTTACTTTTCTATTTTTCCTGTCTTTTATATAACAGCAGCAAGCCATGCACATGGCATGGCTGACCACTCGTGAACCCCCGTAGAGCAAGCAATCAGTCGTTGATGATGTCCATCTGACCGATGTCCATCAACAAGCAGGAAGCAGGTGGTAGTGTTATAAGGTCTTTGAGAAGGTCAGGGTCTTGGGGCGAGGTGGGGGGGGGGGGGGGGGATGCATTGGTTTGACTGACATGGCCTCTGCAGCAAAAACAGCATCTACGGGAAAGATCATGGAGGCTTTCTTTTTTTTTTTAATGGGAGTGGTGTTCTGATTGATTGATGACCTGCCACCCAAAACTACAATCACAGGCTCAGAAACCCTACGAAACCCTAATATAGAGAAGAAAAAAAAGGAATTTGTGTTGTGTTGCAACGGCAATGTTTACTTTGCTGAAGCCGGGGGAGAAGCAACCCCCCCCCCCCCCTCGGTGACGCGCCCCTGGTCACGACTAACGCTCTGGGAAGAAATGTGCGTGCTGGGCCGACTTCCAAAGGAAGGGCGCCGACGTATGTCTGACAGCCCCGCGCCTGTCAGTCACCCAGTCCCGACGTGATATGGTCGACAGCACGCTAACCACACAGTCATGCGAGCTGGTGTTCCGGATTCGATGCCACTGTCCAGCGCGATACACGCGGCAGGCACCCATATGCGAGCTCGCGAACGGACGCTCTTGCGAACGAGTACGAGCACCTCCCTCTCACAGAATCGTCGCGCTTAGCGGGGCGGAGCCTGTGGGAGGCTGAGAGCTGGAGCAGTCAGGAGGGCAGTTCGGTTCAAAATAGCCGGCGGGGGGGATTTCTGGGTAGTTAAACGCCCCTTCCCGCAATGGTACCTATGGCACCATTCGCGAGAGGGAAACGAGGTGGGACACCCTCCTTTTATGTAAGGTTCACGTAGATAGAATCCCTCCAGAAATATTTTTCTAGCTACGCCGCTGGATCTGCTCAATGGGTCGATTAACTGGCACCGATTCCGATTCGACAGATGCCATTCGTCAGTGCTGTGAACAGCGGGTACGCGGCGCTCTGTCAACTAAACGCGCTCTTTCATAGCAGACGACACGACAGTTGATTCTTTTTGCGTGCAGATGACGCCACTTCCCTGCATTTGGCACCAAATTCCCTTACGCTCAGCACAATGCGAAAGGCTTTTACGTATAAATCGATCTACTCCTAGTTATTAATGATTATTTTACTGCGGGGCCTACGAACGTCGACTGCGGTCTTTCCATAACAGCTGAAGAGGGAGAATAAAGGAGATAATTAAAAAAAAAGCAAAAACTGAAAGGCGTGTGGGGTACCCGTGGATCAGGGTTGAAAGATGTCCCAAGATGCAGCCGTTTTTTAGTTGCTCAATTAACTTTTTCTTACCACAACCTCCGTCTCAGCTGATGTAACAACAGTAAACATTCTGCAGAAAGGGAGCATAAATTTCAATGGCGCAGCAGCGGGACCTTAAACCGCCGCAAATTGTAACGTATCATATGAGGATGGGCGTATCGAGTGGGGGGCAGGGATGGCGTGCCCCCATGCCCCTCATTCGATTCAATACATGACAGTATGCATTTGTCACGATTTTCCTGAAATTAAAAAAAAAAAAAAACTCTCAACATCTGTGCAGTCCGCAGCGTTCTCTAGGAAAACGAGTGGCACTTTGCCCCTCTCCCCACACCCGCCGCCCTTGGAAAAAAATCATGAGAACGGAACGCCCATGGTCATATAGGCGAACATTTAGGAGGTCGACCACCGACCACACATCCTTCCTGGAGAATACCACCCGACTCGCCATGTCGCCATCCAGGGGTGCATTTTGGGGAGGCATTTGGGGGTTGCATTTTTGAGGGATAGCAGGGGGATACACATAAGGAACTATCCCTCCAACTACCAGAGATTGTTGGACTAGTGTGCACCAGGGGCAACGTAATATGCTGTATGCACCACGTTGTTTTTTTTTTTTTTTTCAGCACATATTTCCACTGGACACCACAGTGATTTATCCAGATCCCCTAACCCCCCTCCCTCCACAAACGTTCAGTGACACCCCCAAGCTTTTTCAGCCGTGTACCCCCTATACAGGGGGTGCCCAATTTTTTCTAACACCCTTCCGTGCTTGGGATTCTGGATAAGCCACCGCAGCACCGTCTCGATGGTATGTCTTCTAATGCACTGGCTCAATCTCTCTCCCTCTTACGCAAACTCAGCACTCATTATCGCGAAAACCACTGAATATGTTATAGGAAGATGCGAACTGCTGAGTATAGTCCGTCAGTAGCGACAAAGTCTTCCCCACAAAGTATGCTATCGTCTGGGTGAGGTACAGTATGGACAAAACAAGAGGCACACATCAGGGCCGTCTGCGATACGAATACATATGATAATGATCCAGCAACTATTCGATCACCAGCCCTGTGGTCCAGGCGGTGTTTGATGAGAGGAACTCTAGTCCTGCGCGGTATGAAATCGCCAACGAATGCCCTGAAGAATACACGGCCCACCCTTACCTGCACACTCAGGAGAAACGTCACGTATGGTTCCAATCGCCTAATTTTTGGGACGCCTGGACAACCCCAACTTCAGTGACGTAGCCAAAAGGGGGATCTACCCCCCCCCCCCCCCCGCCCTCCGTCACACCGAATTCTTATCTTCGATCTTATCTTACCATTGGTTAGCGTGGTTGGGAGTGTGAGATCCTCCTCCCCTATGTTAAGTTGCCGCGGAACTCCTTCCGATATTTTTTTTCTTTCTTTTTTTTTATATATAATTGGGGGTTTACGTCGCGAGACAACTGAGATCATGAGCGACGCCACAGCGGTCGGTCTGTGGATTGCTTGTGACTACCTGAGGGCTGAGGGCATGAAAGCTCATCACACGGACCACCGTACTTAACGTCCCTCGCGTAAGACGGCCTGTCTAAGCAATATAGGAGCAATCCGGCATAGTCGGTATAGGTTCATGATGGCTGATAGCAGCAAGAAGACAATGATATAGGTAGAAGTAGACAGGACTATGTGTACCTATGTCTTCTTGCTGCTATTCGCCATTGTGTCTAAGCAACTTGTACCCTGTCATCAAGTTGCTGGCGTTCTCAGCAGGGATCGAACCCCCGATCTTGGGATCAGAAGACGAACACGCTACCTACTGAGCCACCGAGGTCGGTCCCTTCCGAAATATCTTTCAGACTACATTATAAAGCCTGTACTCGTTTTTTTTTTTTTTTTTTTTGCACTACCCTAATATTTTGCCCCCCCCCCCCCCCCCCCCCCCCCCGTGCTTGGATAAACCACCATCCCCTGGTCAGTAGGTCACCCCTAGGATGAGTGTGGAAGCACCGCTGAGTCACAAGGATGAGACACCAACAATACCTGAATGAAGATAGAAACGGTCTCGTGTGCATCATTCATAGTCGAAGAGTTTTCGATCTGCTGGAGGGGGCCGGGGCACAATGCCCCCTCTTCCTTTATTTAATTATTTATTTTTATTTTTATTTATTTATTTTTTTCGTGCACAGAGGTGTGACAGGGTGTCGGGAATTCGGTGTTGTGAAGTTTTCATGCATATTTTTACAGGGTTATCATGACCCGTGTGTCACTAGCATGAAACACGCGCGATCCTTAGGACATCCCTCGAAACTTTCATCTTCAGTGTCAGCTGGGTAGACTTGCTGGAGGGGACCAACCGTCCCAGGAAAGTTCCGGGGGGGCGACTCATGCCCTCAACCCCCCCGATGTCTGAGCCTATGGTTGACATTCTACTACGTGCGTGTCTAAAGACAACATGCAGAACAGCACACATAGACAGGGCCAGAGGGTGGAGCCACGACCATATCTATAATACAATTAATAATATAATTATAGAGATTGTCGTGGGTGGAGCAACCGGGGGTGGCATCCCGGATCCCGCGCATCTTCAGGAGCCCACACGACCCAAAGAACCGTCAGAATCATATAGGAGTAAAGTAGAAATACCATACTATCGGGACGTTAGCTAGGTGCTCGGGCATGACCATCCCCGGGGCCCGGAATTTCTCTCGCCGGCACTGAACAGGTGTTCTTTTTAGCATCCGCTATTTCTCGAGACTGTTATAGCATCCCGGTGCCAGGAGACAACTGTTACGTCCGGCAGATCCATCCCTTTTTGGGGGTTCTGGCTATGGACAGCACGCTATCGACAAAAACTGAGGGGGGTCAGGACAAATGAACCCTCCCTCCCCCAGACCTGCTGCTCATCACTATACTGCAAGCGATCCCACTATCCACTACAAAATCAAACAAAATAAAATAGGTGTCATCGACTCGTCAACGGGTGTTCGAGCTCGCGTCATGCAAACGAAGTGCCAGAAGAGTGCTACTCTCGTGCAAACTGCAATGATATACCTGAATCGAGATCAGTTGTCACAGGCGTTCTGGGCAATCTCCGTCTTCTTACTAAACTCGAGGAGCAGTTGACGCGCACATCTTGACAAAAGTTATTGTCAGTATGCACCAGATCGATTATAAAACATCGCTGACAAGCACTGTGAGACAGACACATACCTACGTCGCCTGCAAGGCAACTGTCGTCTGCTTCACGGTGTACGAAACGTTGCACGGACGCCAGACGAGGAGTATTTTCATGAATTCGTGTTGCACAACCGCGACAGTTTTTCCAGTCCAGTGTTCCAATCACAGTGCAACGTTTAATGTCCGCACCATAGCCTACACACGACGCCAGGTATTACAGACATCCCATTCGATTCCATCGTTTAAATTCACACCCGTTCTCGTCTTTCGCGTGACCCAGCGACCCAGCTTCGAGATGTCCATGTCCCTACCGGCTGAAGACAATTTTCCCTAGGCGTTCCCTCATTGCTACATCACGTGTCCGTAAATCGGAAAGGGAAAAAGCACAGAGCCACAGTTACGAGCAAAAATAAAGAAAGCGTGCGATTTTGAACGCCACTTCTGTTCGTTAAACGTTTTTTTTTATGCTTCTTCAGTGTTCGTTGCGAGCAGTCTCATGAATTCGATGTTGTCGATTTTGTATTAACGTGTGCTGATCGTGTGTGATCCTCATTCAGTACTGAAGGTGTAGCTTGCATGCATGTAACTACGTGCCTGTATGAAAGCCCTGGCAGGTCCTTTGATTCTCTATGTGTTCACAGATGTGGTTGGTTGGGTGTCATGCTGCCATTTTCCAACGTGATTATGTGTGTGCTTACGGATATATACCTCTTGCCTAAAGGTAGGTGACAACGCGTAAAGCGTTCCCTCGTCTCGCTAATGGGTTAGGCGTTGGATTTGGATGGAAGGAAAATTGCAGTTAATTTAGACCAAGGGAGAGCTGATACCCGTGTGGGACCTCAGGACGTTTCTGATGCCGGGTGTCGGTCTTGGACCGACACCCGGCGTGCTAGATAGCGTGCTAGCGTGCTAGATAGACACCCTGCCTATGATTAATTGCAACACTCTGTGACGACAGACATTAAGAGGTGTCAAGGCATCCTGACCTCCCCCCGCAGATCTGAGCCCATACTTGTCTTTTATATGTCTAAGCATAAGGGACGTAGTGCTTCAGCTTTCAACTCTCGTTGCATGTACCTGGCAAAGCGTTGTGGTGGCTTGAACGGAGGCTTGCTTTTGGATTGTATCGGCTAATGGGCATTCTCCGCCACAGGTCCGCAACTCATAATGAAGTGTACAGTTGAATAATTCAATTAAATAAAAAATACTCCCTTCACCATAAGGAGTTTGACAACTTGAGGGTCGAAATAACTCTCTGTCTCTACCGCTTAGCTAACGAAAGGTGAAATGGTTACAATTAGCAATGGCCCATAACTAGCTCTGACTTAAACCAGGTATTGCATTGTACCCACGCGCTCCTCAAAATAAATTCATGCGTGCATTGGGCTCTCCTGAAAAATGTAAAGCACAATGGCAAACATTACAAGTCTAAGGAACACACGAAACGTACTTTCAGCTCTCTTTTAGCTTCAATATATTTACAGCGTGTTGATTTCGGATGACTCCTCTCCATGAAGAAGTACTGGAGCATGAAAATAAATGTTTAAAAATCTTGAAAAGCGAGGATAATGATAAAATATTCCACAGACTAACTGTCTGCATCATTCAGGGTCCTTCTGGACGCCTCTCCTGGTATGGGTGTCGCCAAATCAGTTGGATATGAATAAATTAGCTTCGTCGGTTGCTGTCGTCTGATTGTCTTAGGCTTATCCAAGCGCCCGATATATTATCGTCCGTGTGAATTCTATCTCTATTTATTTGCAAAAATACCTGTAACAGGAACTTCCTTAGTCTTCCGGGCACCGTGTGAAGTAGCTCTTAATGTTTCATCTATGTCTCCAAAACACGAATTTCTTGTTTTTCAAATATATATCCATATAGTGGAATCTGGGGTGTCCATGACGCTCTTCCAAAAACTGCTCGCCACCCCCGATTTTCAACTTTTCATTTCCATAGACTTTGAAAGATCCTCGTTGCTGTGTTGCCGCACATCCCTTCGGCGAAGAATAAGTGCAATAGCAATAATAATATTAAGTTATAACGGCTTAAATGAATTTGATGTCATGTCCGATAGGGGCGCATGAGTCGAGGGTATATAACGAGACCACTTGGCGGGAACCGCACTTCTGCTTCGGACCGCTGCCCAAAAAAAGGAGTCTGCGTCGAGGGACAGGGGGCCCAAGCGCTGCGGTGCCGCAGCCCAGGTACGCATATCTTTTTGTGATATTCTGATATCGTGATTGTGACAATTGCGCGTGCAACTTTAGTGTTGGTTCTTCAGGTTCATCCGTTGATTTTTGAACTTTTTGAAGAGCACGACGGGGATGGCCATAGCTGTCCCTTGTGAACCGAAAGCGATGGACTACCAGTTCGGTTTTCAATTTCATTTTGAGATTGCTTGTTGATTGTCCAGGAGAGTCTTTCGTCTACTCATTCTAAAGTTGTTCGCTTGAGTGCTGGATTTTGGGAGACATGCTTTACGGTTGTCGTCTGCAGACACCTTCTCGCCAAGTGCTTCTGCAGAAGGCCGTCGCCCTGGTACTAGTTTGTCTGCTGTTTTAAGTTTTTAAGTTTCAAAATCAATTGTGAATTGATGCTTGTTTTTCGCTTCTTCCAAGGAAGATTCTCTGTTGCTATGCACGTTTTTGGCGGGACCCGGACTTTTTTGATTGGCTGAACCCGGGGCGGGGGTGGAGAGGGCAAAGCGTCCTGAGAGGGGGTCCGCGCGTGCCCGACAGTAGGGTTTCTGCTCTTTTTTTTTTTTTGATGGGGTATCCATTTTGTTTTCTTTTTCTTTATCTTGCTTTCTTTTTCTTTATCTTGCTTTCTTTTTCTTTATCTTGCTTTCTTTTTCTTTATCTTGCTTGTCTTTACTCGTTTAATGACTACGATATATCGGCAGTTCAACTAATTCCATTCTTCCTGTCTTTCCAGACGCGAACTGGTCGTTGGAAACAGAAGACGTCGATAGCATAATGCATGTGAAGTCATAGGATAGGGAGAAGATGTGTTTGTGTTTTGTGGCGCCTCGAGCGACGCATGGAAGACCGGTGAGTGTCTTGCACATTTTATTAGAAGTAGCATTCAGTGGTGACACAGAACCCGACAGGCCATTCTGACTGTCTCGCACCTGATAGAAGTGCGTGTCAGCTTTTAGTTATATGTATATCGCGCTGTAATCAAGATAGAAAGTGCTAGTGGGGAAGGGGGGAAGCCGTGACCATTGGGCTTCTATGTGGACATGGAGGGCTGGGTGTTAGCTCCGGATTGTGAGAGGCTGCTTGGAATGTCCTGTCTAGACGTAACGCACTACTGTTCCTCTTAAGGTCATTAATGAATAGTGGGTTCTGTGGTACCTGCTGGTCAGGATTGGTTTCGTACTGTGTTATGGATTTTTGTAGTGAAGGATTTTGCCTCGAGCGAGTGTGCTCTGGGCACGATACCTTCGCTCACTGTGCCCTGAGTGTGTTTTAGCTCTTAGCTTCAGGTCTTTCTTGTGTGTGTGCTCGTGTTGTGCAATTCAGGGTATGTAAGGCTGGCGCGTGTTGTCTGATTAAAAATTAAGTCCAAATTGTGAGCTGTATTTATTATCCTTGCGCCAGATAAATATAAAATCAAATCCAAATTGTGAGCCAAACCAGAACATGTTGTACATTTCACTGTAACTGTTATGTCAAGTTTTTGCATCATTAACCATGCAGGTTTATAAAATTGTAATGTTTTTTTGTTTTTTTTTTTTATTTCCGTGTTGGTTTCACCCCGCTACCCTTAGTCTGCAGTACATGCTATACCGTCTCTCGGAACGTTACAATAATCTTCCTGATAACCTGTTATCCCAATTTTCCCTGAAATGCACAGCAGTTTGTATTTTATACTGGTCTGCAGGGCCGGTGCTAGGGGTGTGCGGGGCCTGAGGCAAAGGCACATCGCCGGGCCTGTTTCACACGATTAAGTGCATATTTGATATTTAAAAAAAGTAATCCCTGGTTGAGGGCTTCGTGCGCGGGGCCTAAGGCGGTCTCCTTACTCGCCCCCCCCCCCCCTCCCATCGCCGGCCCTGGTGGTCTGTAGTCTAAGTAGTGTAGCTAAACTAGGTCTGTCGTGATGCAATATAGCAATCCGTGTTGCGGAATTAGCCGGCGAACTTGGATGTTGCAGAGCTGGGGAAACAAGCCGGAATTCGGTGGATGTAGTGATCCGTCAGTAGCCGCGCGTGGTAGCTATTTTTAACTTAGTGTGCTGCTGTACGCAGTAGGTAGCACTCGGGAACACGATCTACGAAACAGCCCAACTTCCAGCAGCCCAACTGAGGAACCAGCTGAAGACGCCTTGTAGGGCATAATTGTTAGTGCCGCAGCAGTTAGAATGTCGCGCTTCTAGGTGTTAATTTTAATTTAGTGTGCTGCTGCGCGCAATAGTTAGCTGTCAGCAGCGCGGTCTACGAAGCTTCCAGCCATACTTCCAGCAATCCAGACCAGGAACAACTGATGGAGTGGCAGTGTGCAGAGCTGAAGAAGACATAGCTGTCAGGCCATAATTTCTAGTGCTACAGCAGCTAGAAAATCGCGCGTAGTCAGTTAGTAGTCAATATAGGCAGGTAGCAGTTTGAAAAGTTTGTGCATACTGTCGGTTAGGATAATCTCTCGGTGGCGGACATAACGTTCGGAATCTGTACCGGGAATTGGCTTCGTTGAGGTGTTGTCTTAGCGCTCATTGCCCTTTTCGTGAGTTTCGTGAGTTCTTGCATGTTCGTTTCCTTGTGTTGTCGTCGTGATAGTGTATCGGTGAGCTTGTATTAGCGATCGTTTTGGATAGTGTGGCTCCTCTTTGTCTGATCTGATCTGATGTCCTTTCGTGAGAGTTGTTTAGCTTCCATTCTTGGCCTCCATTAGCGTTTTGAGCTGGCAACATGTTGTTCTGTTTCGTCTGCTATCGCTGTCGTCTGCTTTGCGGCCGCTTTCTGCAGTGGCTCGTTGTTCGTCTCTGCTTCATCAAATCTACGTTGCGTTCGTTGGTGCTGTAAAGTCGTCCTGGTCTTTTGGTCATTTTCGTATTTATGTGTCCCGGTACTGTTGCTGAACGTTGAAATTCGCCACTGAGAGAATTATCAGGCAGGCTAGTGAGGTTTAGTGGCAGATTTAGGTTTTAGTATTGTGCTGTGTATGTGACTATAATAGGGAACACCTCTGGGCACAGTGTTTTAACCATGAGTCTTGCACATGCTGACACGTGGGGCTTGCTTAATATCGCTGGAAAATACCAGTTGACTAATGGATTGTGTAGAGATGTATCATTAGACCGAATTAATGACGCAATGCACATAATTAAATGCAACGTATAGTTGATGTACCATACACACGAATGCCCTGTGATATCTTCATTAATTTTTATTGACTTTATGATTTAAAAAAATGCAAATGTTTTATAGTGCGCTGATCACAAAGCTCAAATATGACTGTCACAGTTCTTTAAATCCTTGACTTATTTTAATTTTTATATTCTTTCTTACAAAATACTTCTGTATTGAAATTTTAATTTACACGTGTCCTCAAAGCGTGCTGCAAGCCTCATGTTCTTGTCTCTGTCGAGCGTGTCTGGCTCAGCTATGTTTGAAATTTTCTACACATTGCAAACTGACGAAAGCGTACTGGGACAACGGGGTGGTGTTAGCTGCCAACGCTGAGAGAAGTAAGGTTAGGGGTCAGCTTATATAGGGCTATCTCTAGCATTAGCTTGTCTAGAAATGACGAAGACAGAAGACACATGGTCACGGCTCGCGGATAGCGGGGATTCCATGTTTTGAATTGGGGATTATGTCAGTGTTCTCATATAGTGTTTGTGTAATGATGTTGCGGACCCTAGTCCAGCTTTTAAGATAGCGCAAAACGCGTGGGTACTCCCAAGCAGAACGCCTTCGCGTCCGTCCGCTGGTAAGTATGGTAGCCTGGGACGCGTAGGACGCTACCGTTCGGGTATGGAGGACCTGCCACCGCCCATACCGGGCCCGTCCGCTGGGAAGGGTAGCGAGACCGCTGGGAGCGGGCGTCAGCGTTAGCCGTTTATGGTAGACTTCTCTGGCCTTTTAATTAGGTAGCAGCGTAGCGGACGGGTAATGCCGGTTAGCTTTTATGATTGTATAACAGCAGCCGCGGCGGTGGTTGGGTCCGGGGCGCTCTGTTTCGGAGTACCTAGGGAGTAAAGGAGCGCGGTGAAGGGAGTAACAGCTTCGTCCCTTTTTCTCGGAGAGAGAGAAAAAAAAACGCGCTCCACATACACTAGGGCTAATGGCAAGGTTGTAATAACCCAAGCAGCACAATGTACTGAAAGTCGAGTGCAATAGGGGTGGACGGTATGTGTCTTGTCAATGTTCTTTAGTTTGACGAGTCTGTTCAAGGCCTTCCACCTACCCGTCCACCCCTATTGCACTCGACTTTCAGTACATTGTGCTGCCTGGGAATCTTGTGCGCAACAGGAAAATAGTGTGGTAGGGAAAAATGCCAGACCGCGTCTATGATGCAGTGATTTATCCAGATTCATTTCTGCCCCTCCACACCCCTCCTCCAAATATTTATCAGCGTCCCATCCATTCCTTTTCAATAAACCTCTACCCGAGAAACGTCATCATATGACGTTGGTAGACAGACTGAAACCGAAAGATCAACTCTACCAAACCGGTGGCGCTGCCGAACACTATGACGTCATTTGTTTACTAACAGTGAGATCTATTCTCTTACAACTTAATTGTAATACCCCCCTCCCCGTGCTTGCGATTCTGGATAAACCACTGCGTCTTGGTCAAACTGGTGAGGAACACAACAGTAAGTCTCAACAAAAAACGTCGCTGGATTTGATGGACTGACACCAGCGAGGGATGGGACGTCGTAGCCATCCCTTCCGCCGATGGATCGCGCCGCATGGGGTAGCTCGGACTGGTCGGGCCGAATGTCTGCGTCGTCTCCGCACCAGCGCGTGATACCACACTCTTCCTTTATCGCATTTATCAATGCATGAACAGCAAACGGATTGCTAAGAGGGAGCCATTAAGGGGTTTGTGACCGGTATGACCAGGCCGGCACATAAATTTTCGACGCAATGAATGCACCCCTAGTATATAGTTGGGTAAGGGACCACTGGTTTGCGGAGTCGTCGCGGGCATTCGCGGCCGGCCGGCGGACGGTATAGCAACGATGCAAGCCGTCCGCCATGGCGGGCCTCAGTTGCCAATCTCATGTTATACCTCTCCATTGTGTGTTAGAGGAGAGGATAACAAACCTAGATTGCGCACGTGTTAGGCTTAGCTCGTGTACGTTTTCTTCCAGGGCGCAAGTGTTTGTTGTGGAAATAAAAAAAAAATCATGGTGTTTTTCTGATAGGGAATAAACAAAAATGTGTGTGTCTGTGTCCTTCATTGTGTCCGTGTCTCTTTATTCGTCTTTACCTGTATTGAACTCAGGAGAGGTCAGTACACGTAAATCCTGCATAAGTCCTGCATAAGTCCTGCATAAGTCCTGCATAAGTCCTGCATAAGTCCTGCATAAGTCCTGCATAAGTCCTGCATAAGTCCTGCATAAGTCCTGCATAAGTCCTGCGTATAGGGACTAACCTCGCGGTGTTTCCTTTTCAGCATTAACGATATGACGCTTTCCCTTTCAGCGTTAATCCTGGTTCCTTTTCAGCACTTTGTAATGTTTGTTGATGTGGTATATTAATCGTTCTGCTTGTATTTTTCAGGGATATCGCTGCTGTTTTCTTCTGTGCTGATAGTTTTCTTTCTTTTTTGTTTAATGTGTACTGAATAGCTGTTTATCATTTTAGAACGAAGTCCTGGGGATGCGATATATAATGTGCTGGTGCATGTGTTTGTTTTTAAATGCTGTCAGTCTTTGCTTTTCTCTTGCGCATGGATCTTCCGGTACCGGCACAGCTGGTTGCTTAGGTCCCCAGCTATTTACTTTGAGTTGTAGCCTCTAACTTCCAGACTGCTCCAGTTATTGCAAGCAGATTAGAATATACGTCTAACAATTTGCTACACCAATACATTTGCACAAAGATCATTCATTGCCCACTTCACTTCCAGCAGGATAGGAATTAAATAATGAACTCCACAGACTTAATTTCTGCAGATAAACTAAACTGCTTGTATGGCAGGGACTGAATTGGATATAATGCAAAGCCTAATTCACTTTGAGTTAACTGTATGTTACGAAGCCACCACCTGCTCTGTCTTGGGTCCTTTATTTTTCAGAAGGATATCCTTGAGTGGTCTGGACATGTGAAGCCAGCTGACCGCTGCTCCAGGCTGCTACTGTAGTGGTGATATGGTTTTCATTACTCTAATTCTGAAGACAATTGAAACCTCCTAGCCTTATCCTCACCTGTAAGAAAGTAATTTCTGAAGGGATTTGTCTGCAGCATCGAAGTGGAAGCATGTGGTTATGCACCATAATTGATCAAGATGAGGAATAATACTGCCCCTGAGCATATGGTAACACATGCCAGCACAGACGATAAAAATTACTAAAGCTATTCAGGAAGAATGCGTCTGAACTAATTGAGTGTAAAACTAATTTTGTCCGCAGCTGTTCACAGTTCGTGATGTATTTAATAACATAGAATGGTCAGAATATTTACATGCCTTTTGCTTCATGGTTTCTATCGTTAGTTTCTCTCTGTTCCAGGGGAAGATTTCTGGCGTGGTTCTACAGCACGTTCCAGGGCCTGGTTCCTCAATGATGGGCCTCGATGTTCCCTCACCAGCAAGGGACTTCACCAGCAAGGGACTTCACCAGCAAGGGACTTCACCAGCAAGGGACTTCACCAGCAAGGGACTTCACCAGCAAGGGACTTCACCAGCAAGGGACTTCACCAGCAAGGGACTTCACCAGCAAGGGACTTCACCAGCAAGGGACTTCA
The DNA here is from genome assembly GCF_037126465.1 of Ornithodoros turicata. Lineage (NCBI taxonomy): Eukaryota > Metazoa > Arthropoda > Arachnida > Ixodida > Argasidae > Ornithodoros > Ornithodoros turicata. The sequence continues at coordinate 38,125,780 of NC_088209.1, read as the reverse complement.
CCAGCAAGGGACTTCACCAGCAAGGGACTTCACCAGCAAGGGACTTCACCAGCAAGGGACTTCACCAGCAAGGGACTTCACCAGCAAGGGACTTCACCAGCAAGGGACTTCACCAGCAAGGGACTGTGGTTGGCTATACCTTATTGGTGCACATGGGATTGTTGCTTGAAGATATTATTCCTCGTTGATGCCATTGGAACGTTCAAAGAAGTGAGAAACTTTTTAAGACATTGATTCGTTGTAGCACAATGTAACAGCATGACGTAATCCTGTAGCATATTGTGCCATTCGAGGTTAAAGTGTCTGAAACATCAGCCTTCACCTGTATTAATATTACACAAGTTCTTATATTGTAACCAAAGTTGAAAAGCATTTTACTTCACTACATGTGACTGACTTCTCTGCTACTGGACTGCCTTTAATTGGTGAAGATTATTGTCCTGGATTGAGTTATCATTATGCTCATAGGAAGAGTTTAGTGTTATGAGTATAATCATATTCCTTGATAGATACAAAACACACTGCCTCTAACTCATTGTTGAATGGTAGTCATCCATGCTTCAGATTGCAATCAACCGTGAAGATAGACAAACAAAGACGAGGACAATCCAGGTCCATCGACAGGCCGCGCCAGCACCATACGTTGTAGTCTGCATAATTGAGCAACGTGTCCCTTCAGCTGCACCATCAACTCTTCAACTGTACTCACAACATCTCAACACCATAGTCACCACAGCGCAATGAAGAAACCTTAGAGCAGGAACCATGGACTTTGACTCAGCCTACTCTACACTCTACTGGACTAGACTGGATTGATTGAACTCAACTACAGTGTTGAACAACATTTTGTGTTACATTCTTAGGGCCATGTGTTTTCAGGTTTTATGTTTTTCGAAAATGGGGGGGGGGGGGGGAATCTGGTTCTATTTAATTTTTCTGTAATTTCTGCAATTTCCATAACTTTCTTTTTCCATAAAATAGGGTGATGTCAGCTGTAAAAGTAGATTTTAAGGGGGGGGGGGGGGGGCAAAATTACAAAACTGCTCCTCACGTTTTAGGATAATGCAGGATACGGAACGGCTGTGCTAAATGTCCAGTGGCTGATGGAAATTTAGGGGGCAAAAACTTTTTTACCAGGTTTTACCCTAGAACACAGGGCCCTCTACAGTCTCCCTTCTGTGCAACATATGTTGACGACTTAGCAGGCACTTACAGCTTGTACCCATAGCCGAGCTTTGTAGATGTAGCACTGGTCTTGTTAGTTCTAAATTCGATTCCAATTTTTTATGCAGTCTATTTTCAGTCTAATTTTAACCAATCTGTCGACTTGCACTCTACCCATCATGCAGGTCGCAGCTGGCCCTCTTGCATGCCATGTGATGTCTGCCTGCGTGCATGTGCATCGGAGCCAAGTATCAAAATAACCTGCACATTGCCATAATCGCGCTGATTGGAAATCAGTTTTTTTTCTGGTCTCGATGTGCATGCACAGATGTGAATGATTCTCTGCGTGAATGTGGTGTGTGCATGTGCGTACGTACGCAAATGTGTTGTTCCTCTTTACTACTAACATTCCTTTGCTGAGTGCGACCTGCCAGATGGACTCAGTGCTTTTTTTCCCCCCCGAGTGGTTCGGTAGGATCCGCCGAGCCATTTGGTTCACCCTAGTCTTTTTCTTTTGTTCGGTGGCTGGCCAATCCCTGCTGTGTCGTTGCTGTCAGTAGCTCCATTGCTCTGTAATATGCTACCCTAAATAACTTGTTTGTGTTAAAATTCGATACATAAATTGTTTAGTTTTATTTGAAAAATGTTAATTAACTTGCGTACATTTTATTGCACGTGTTCTATGAATGTTATGTGCATGCTGTTTTGCTTTCTGTTTAGTCATGCATCATGTTGGTAACCAGTGGCATGGCCATGGCTCGTTGGTGGTAGCCAAGGTCGTGCTGAACACTGGGAGGTGGTGGGTTCGAACCCTACCACCAGCTGTGCTGTCCTGAGGTTTTCCATGGGTTTTCCGAGGACTATAGACGAATGTCGGCACAGTTCCCCTGAAGTCGGCCCAGGACGCACACAGCCCCCTTCCTTCTGTCTGTCCTCTTTCGATTTGTCAACATCTGTACGACACTCATAGGCACTGCTGCTTCGCGGTGCTCACATGGAATAAATATTAAATGTTAGTGCTAAGACTTGTTTGCTTATATGTATTAAAAATTTCATGCATAAAAATACTTGATTTTTCTCTGGCAACTAGTGTATATTTTTGTATTTGTATATTATGTTGGTTAAATATTTTTGTGTAAGCATATTGCTCTGTGTCTTCTCATGTGTAATTGTTAGCATAAAGAACTTGTTTGTGTCCATTAAAATCTTGATGCGTAGATACTTGTTGGATTTTATTTTAAGCACTTCCAAAGAGCTTGTGTACATTTCTGATCTGATTGATAACGGTTATGTGTATGGGGAAATTGTTCTGGTTTGTTTTTCTTGCTCGTGTGTAAGTTGGCACAAAAAAACCTTGTTTGTTGATTACAATAGGTAATTATCAAGTGTAGAAGGTCTGGCTAGTTGGTTAGTCTATGTTGACAATGAGCACCCAGAACGAAGACCCACATAAGCTTGTTCGATTTGACTCTAGAAATGTTCCCTTGCAACCTGTGCACACTGTACGTGTTTGACATGTATATGTCAGGTATGAATACATTAATGGCTATATAATACTGTATTATGTCACGTATAAACGTATAATCGGGTGTCTTGCATTTTCTGCTTATTACCTAATTGAAACAACAAAAAAATGCTGTAACGAGGCATGCGATTATACTGTAAGTGATGTGCTCAACACGTTCCCCAAGGAAGGCCACAATTTGAATCCAATCAATCCAATCAATCAAAATCTGAGAAGTAGGTACGACGTTAGCAGTTGGGCACAGCTGTCAAAGGTTGCCTTTGTTTCCAGGGATGTTCTTGCCTAGTGTTTAGTCCTTGTGGAGTACACTGGTTTCTGGTGCTGTGAACGCAAAGTTTGCCCACTCTTGCCTTAGTTTGTCTCTGATGATTAGTTCCACTCCCAGAGAGAGAGTGGACTATAGCATAAGACTTGTTTACTCTTTTCGATTTAAGAACAATGATCAGACTACCTCACACCAGTTCCTGGTAGGAACATTTCCCGACAAAATATGGACCCTCCCCCCTCTTTTAAGAACAATTTTGCAGTATTTGGCTGCAAATGCTCGCATTAAGACTGCCTGATGGAATTATAAGCTGTTGCCAGACAGAAGGGCAGCCGACACGTGTGCCCACGCAACTGCGCCGAACGGCAGTGCAAATTAGGGTTTTCTGGGTTTTCTTTATGTTTACGTAACTTCTGACGGTGGGGTGGGGGGGATACTTCACGTTTACCCTGCCCCGGGCAGCAACTCGAGTTCCGATTTCTTTCACCACGAGCTATTTTGCCCGAAAATCCCAAGTTAGGATGCGTGACGTACACGCATGGTACACGAAAAATGAGATATCGTTCAGGGTGTATTTGAGCCATCGAAAGCACTGGAGGTACTGCATGCACGGGAATATAAGTGGGAATTCACGATGCACTTATGCACGCAACGAAAACAGCGAAAAAAAAAAAAAAGTGTAAAAGCTGTCCATTAACGCAAGCACGACAACGCACGATTCAAACTGCGGAACTCGTCACAGGTGACGTCATTTCCATTTTAAACTTTGCGAGAACACACTTCCGGATGCCTCTCTGGCATTCTCGAGTTTTTATTGTTGTTTCGGTTGATATATAGATATACTATGTCACTATAACATGCCACTATACTACGTCCACTATACAGTTAGTCGTGCTCATGGTCGGTCGTGCTACATCAAAAGTGACGTTCCCTAGCCCCTAGCTTCCCCATGCCTAGATGCATGCCTAGATGGCTCGCACTTTGGATCTTGTTGGCATAAGCTCTAGCCGCTCTAGCCACCACTCATGACTCATGTATCCGTGCCAATCCGTACCGCGTTGTTTTCTCTCCGGACCACGGTTCAGGCTACGGCGCTTATCTCAGCGAAAAGTGCACAATATTATTATGATACCTGTTTTGGGTATGACACTTATCATTCATTTTATTCACTTGACTATTCCTAACGATCTTATTACGCACTCCGTTACTCTTCGTTCGGTTTTCAATTTGATGTTGTTTCTGATAGATGCGACTATTTGCGCTAGCTCAAGATAAGATGTTTGTTTGCAGGTACACTATGAACTAGCATATTTAAGTATGGTACTAGGACATTACGTCGACGACTCCCAGCTTGGAGAATGGAGGAAGGAGAGGCCACTGGGACGTGGGGGTTTTGGTGCAATCACTCTCTGGAGAAATATGGTGCGTATACGGAGAAAAAAAAACTGTTGCAAAGAGTATCTTCCAAGTACAGTCGACACTCGCTTATCCAGCAGTGACCGTTTCAATGAAAATGTCAGAACAGCGGGGGATCCGCATAAATGACTCTCATCAGCAAATCCCTTGTTTGTTTTGGAGGACATTGGAAATATGATAAACAAAAACAAAATGGTGCTCACAAGCCGACTGCGAACTAAACCAGAGACAAGGTCTGTACTGAACAACGTTAACGTCTGGGCAGGTTGGTAATTCATTTAAAAGCGATAAAACCCCCAGTGATGAGTAAAAAAGGGGCAAAGGACAGAACAAGGGAAGGACACACGACGACTGCACTGAACTGTTGACCAAAGGTTTATTCCATGAAAACAAGATCTATTTATACTCCACTGCCCTCCCCTTCAAGTGACAGAAGGTGTATGACCTTTGTGGAATAAACCTTGTGGAATAAATATTCCTGGAATAAAACCTTTGGTTGGCAGTCATTGTGGGTCTCTTACTTAGTCCATCCTTTGTCCTTTCTTAACTAGCACTGGGGTTCTTTCGCACTCCTTTTCTTGGATTTAGCTCACAGTCATTGGAAACTGTCCATCGTCATTTGCGTAAAATTCAGGTCTTGTAGACTCCGACTGAGGATGTTAACTTGAGTAACATTATTATTCGTTTGCTCAAAAAAATGCCAGGATCATTCTCTCGTTCAAAAGGGTCATGCAGTCCTCACTGATTCTCGCTGGTCCTTAGTGGAAGCGGTAGTGTTAATGACATCCTCGTCTCTAATGACAGCACAGGTTTCATCATGTTGGTTCTCACGACTCATTGGACCACGTCAGTGCAATCTTTAAAATTGAGAAAAAATGTAGGTCGCACATCCTGTATGACTCAACACCGGATAAATGCAAGGTGGCCCTTGGGTATCTTCCTCTGCATTTCCTGGAAGTTTTTAGCCCGATATAGGAAGTGAAACCACTCAGTGGATCAGCTGCAGTGCAGTGGACCAGTCCGTGTGCGGTACGTGGGAAAGGAAAAAATTAAGAAAAAAAATGACTTAATGTAGGTCGAACGTTGCTTCTTGGGCATTTTCCTCCGAACTTCCTGGAAATTCTTGTCTGGATCCAGAACCTGAAGCCCAGATAAGTGAAGGCAAATCGCATTCTCGTGTTTTTACTCGGATGATTCAAGGATCCGGATAAGTGAAGCGAGCGTCGGCTGTACCAGTGTTGTGAGCTGTTCGGCCCTATATTGTCATATTTTTGGCATCTGCCATCATTTATTGTTGAAGCTGGTACCCATTAATAGGTAAATTTCATTTGACCAGGTGACTGGCGATTCAGTTGCAGTAAAATGTTGCACCAAGTCCGCATCGGAAATGTCTGCCAGGAATCACGAGCGTTGGGCACAGGAAGTGGAAATTCTGCAGAAACTGGATCACCCGAACGTTGTCAAGGGTCTTGCCGTTCCAAAGGAGTTTGAACCCTTAAGCTTAAGCTCCTCATTGCCTTTCATGGTAATGGAATATTGTAATGGAGGAGATCTCCGAAAGGTGCGTATGTTTAGGTCACGGCCCACTAGATTATAAAGACCATGTCATATGGACCCCTTTCCAGCGACGCATTTGGAAGCTGGCGGTGGCGCTACTTGTCGGCCCGGTTATTGCTTTCTTAGTTTCTACGGTACTTTGTATTTTAGCCTACCTTAGTATTTTTGTACAAGTGGTGGGTGTCACACAAGAGATGCTTCTTTCAAAAGTTGATTATCGTCATCATTCTACATATTTTCATACGTGCTGTTGCTGTCGTCTGCTACGGTAGCCGTACGTCTGCTTCTGCACGTTCAAAATTCAAATTTCCATTGACCAATCATGATGTACATCTCGCGGGCTCCTCATAGGGGTTGCCGATTATGACATGGTCGTTATAATCTAGTGTGTCGTGGTTTAGATAGATAGAACACTGGGGTTGAAAAAGTTGCTAGCAATATTTACTGAGCATCTTTCTTACCATAAGATTGTTGTTACCAGGTGCTTTCGAGGCCAGAAAATTGCCGTGGCTTGAAGGAAAAAGAAGTGTGTCGCGTGCTCAAAGATGTCACATCTGCCATTGCATACCTGCATAAACATCGCATCATTCACAGGGATCTTAAACCTGAAAACATTGTTCTTCAGGACCAAGCCGGAGAAGTAATACCTTGTACAAATATCCGCATGAATATGTTCGCATTATATTGTTGTATACTGAGATGTAAACCAGAGACATCATTTGGCCCCTCTTAGGTGGTGTACAAGCTCATAGATCTTGGCTATGCTAAAGAGCTGGATCAGAACAGCATATGCTCCTCGTTTGTTGGCACCCTCCAATACTTGGTAAGGCATCAGCTCCTTTATTAGCCTAATATACTGTCACTTTTTGAGAAATTGACCTTACAGCGTCCATTACAACAATTCAGATTTCATGCATGAGGTGGAATTGTTTGTGGAAATAATAATAATAATAAAGGTCTTGCCCTTGCTCCAGAGGAATGGTGTACAGACTCAAATTCGCCGGACTGAACCCGTATATAGCTCAGACCGGCTGAAGCATAAATCTAATGCTACAGGAACTCCCAAGAAGCATGGAAGGCAGAATTCCTCTGACTAAACAACGTGTAAAAAGATGTGGCAAGTTCGAAGGGAGACAATGGAAGTTGTATGCATTAGATGGGAGAGATCCAGTTGTACCAGCTCAGCTTCTGTATCGTTGTCTGACAAGGAGTTTAATCTCCTGACAATGTAGCCAGCTGCCTGACATGTGTCTGGGGTTATTAGTTCATGTCTTCTGCACTTTTACTGAACCGCGATGGGAGAAGGCAGCGTGTGAGAGTGTATATGATGTATATGAGAGCGTGTGTGTATATATCTGTACCAAAGTTGTTGGTAGTAAGTGTCAGTCCTTGTCCCCCTTCCTTTCGTACACATCAATGTTTTGCACTCGCTTTCCTCTCATTATGTATAATCGAGCCAAAAGAATGGTACTTCTCACACAGTATACATAGGGTTCTTTGTTTTTGGGCTAAACCCCGATTTTTCGTGATCGTTCCAAACAAGCTTTCAAGAACTTGGCTAAAACCCAATACGTACCTACCCGAATTCCTTGCAGTCCCTCAACTTGTCGCTCTGGGTAAGCTGTCGGAAAAGTGATTCATAAGAACAGCTAAGAGAGCTATTTGTGACAACCTACTTGCCCTCCTCTTATAATCCCCTCCTGCAGGCATTAAAGATGAGCTTTATGTAGCTCGCCGTTTGAATAACGCGGTCATTCACTCCCCCAATTCCGAGCGGAGATATAAAGATACTTGTTCCTCTCCCCAGTGTCACGACAGTGGTTTGTTTCGTACCCCTTTTGTTTCACCCGAAAATTTCCCGATGACATATCAAACAGAGATCGTAGCGTCCGATTTCTCCCCTAATTCTCATGTGTAAATAGCACCTGATCCCCCCCCCCCCCAAATTTGAAAAATCATAAAACCCGAAAACGAAGTACCCTAAGTATGCACCATAAAGAGTACATGTATCTTGCGATACTGCTTGTGGAGGATAAGGGGATTCGTGTAATGTAATTTCAGGCACCAGAACTGTTCACACGTGAGCCATACACGAGCTCGGTAGACTACTGGAGTCTCGGGATTGTGGCGTACGAAGTGGCGTCTGGGACACGCCCCTTCTTCCCCAATGAAGGTCCCCCCATTTGGTAATGCATCATATTTAAGTACTGTTGGCATTAAAGGGGCCCTAAGGTGCAAAGATTTCGCCTCATGTAGTGAGAGAGATGTTGTTACCATTGCTGATGCCGCTGGAGAAATTTTTGCACTGCGGTGCCCCTTTTCGATGCGCCTCAGCACCACGGTGCACGTTGCTTCAGTGGTGTCGTAATGAAGCACCTGGAATGCAGGGTTCCTTGTGTCAACCAGAAGGGCAGCTCACACATCGCGGGAGAGCTCAACGTCAACGGCGATCCAGTTTACAGCAGTACCTTACCTCTCTCAACCCACTTAACAAGGTAGGGACTCACATGCATCTCTATGCATGATACATAGAGCCTGAAGCTTTTGGGAAATTTTTTTTTCTCTAAATTTGGGGAGTAAAAATCGAGTAAATAAACATGCGCTCTAAATTCATGCGAATTCGGGTGGAAAAAACTTAAGTACACTAAATTCGGGGAGAAATCAGGCTCAGTTACTCAAACTAACGGAACTGGTTTGGTACAAACGGTGATGTAACTGCATCTGCTGCCAGTCAAGTGAGTTAGTGCATTCCTGCAGAGGGCAATTTGCCGGGTAAAAATCTGGTTTCCACCCTAAAGAGTCAACCTTCAATTCGGGGTGTAATTCGGGGAAGAATAGGGTAAAACCCTAAAACTTCAGGCTCTAATGATACAAAAAACAAAATAACAACAACAACAACAAAAAAGAAAACATGTATTTCTGATGTTAACAAAACTGCTAACTATTGAAATGTGTTTTCCATGCAGGATCTTAAAAGCAGAGCTAGCGACTTGGCTCCAGGTGCTTCTGCAGCTGGATCCGCAAAGAAGAGGTCGAAAAAACGGGGTTTCAGCTTATGATTTGCTGGAAAACATTCTATCTCAACAGGTAATCTGCAGTAAATGTTGTCATGGCAACAAACGCGAAGAAACACGGACATAGAGAGAGACGAGTTTTACTAGCAACAAATAAAAACTTTTCGCCACAAATGCCACTTCCGCTGGAAACAGGTTGACAGGTTTCCTGAGGCAAGTGGGGTGATTCCCCTTGACCACTGCACCCATAAAAAATGGGGTGGTAATTATTGTTAGTATGTTTGTCCAAATGTGCCCCCGGTTTTGAGGATGCAGTGGTCAAGAGTAGTCACCCCACTTGCTGCGGCGGAAGGGAGATTATCGACGCGACCTTCATTGACTGCGCGGACAACAATGTGAGCATGTTACTGAGGAAGCTAGTTACAAAATGTATTTACTTCTCAACTTTAAGACAGATGGGTACAACACCGCCCTCCATGTCTCATGGCTCGACTATCCAAGTGCCTTATGTTGGCGCTGCCTTGGTTATGAATCGTGCCCTTCCAGCAGAATGTTTGACATCTAGATTCCAATTGCATAAAAACTGTCTCGTTATAGCAATAGCAACACCGATGTGAACAGTGATAATTTTTTTCCCCCTAAGTTATTTATTTCTTTAGATCAGATCAGTATTTTTTTACAGTATACAACACCTAAAGTTTTGTTGTTGTTGCCATTGCAATAGTGAATGTCTTTTGCAATATAATGGGGACAAATAGTTCTGGCCGCATAGTGTACAGCCAAGGAGATTTTTTAATACCATTTTTTTTTTAACATTGCCCTGTATATATATTGCTTCGTAACGGCCACATAAAATTTCTTTTTAGGTTGCTCATATCTTCAGTGCCACAAAGCTATCTGTGACTACAGTTCCCCGCTCAGATGCCTCTACCTTGTCAGATATTACTCGACAAACTTTTGCGGACAGGACAACTCCCGAAGCAAACTTGCTGCTGATGGACAAGGGAGTTGTTGCACCTGAGGACATCTGGACAGCATGTGCAGACCTCAGGGTACTTGTTCTTTTATTCTCGATCTTCGTTCTCTTTTATTCTGCATTTACTCTATTTTACTTGTTGTGTAAATGTTTTGCTTTACGTGTCGTTGTGGGCACATTTTTTAGAAGCTTCCTTAATTGTTGCTCTAAGAATTTACCATTGCATGCTGTGCCATTGTCACACAGATTATGGTGTGAGAGAATGTTTAAATGAACCACAAACGTTTGAAGGGAAGTCTCAACTCATAAATATTTCTTACAGATGTTTTAAAAAGGAAATGTTCAACTCAAAGCATCCCATATTCAGCTCCTAATACTTGAAAAGTTTTGAATGCAAATCAGCCCCAAATTTTTATTACGCAATATATTTTATTTGTGTCCATGACTCAAGTGCAAAGGGTTGAATGCTCGCAAAGCTCCACTAGTAACCCTAACCTATGAAGGAGTTTTTAGTTCTTGAGTTGCTCCGGTGTAATATTAGCTGGCTGTAAGTAGTGAAAGGATACAGATATACAAAACTATACTTTGGGACAAGTTAACTCCACCCACAAATCTCAAGACGCCTGTGATTGGCTTAGGGGGCGCATGCTGCTTCTGAGCCACAGCGTAGTGCACCCACGTGTTTCGCACTGTTGCTCACACACTGATCATGCTACGAAAACACCCGTCTGAGAGAACACGCTTAGAGCATGTTTGCATGCTTTTACAGGAGCCAGAAAGCCGTCACAAAGATTCTCTGTTTCTGATGCAATATGGAAGGATGTGACCAACACAAAAAAATACTCTCTATGTAATATTTTTCCGAACAAAAAAAAAAAAAAAGTACCCGAACATAGATGTGCGCGTTACAGCTCAACTCGCTCTGCAGGGTGAAATTAGGAAGAAAAACATAACAGTTATGTCATTACGGTCACAAGAGCGACCGCACTCCAATCGGGGCCAGAGTTTCCCGTTTTTTTTTTCCCTCTCAGTGCTCCCTGCGTAGCATTCGATGATGCAACCACCAATGAGGCTGCCATTCTATCATTCTATAGGCGTTCTATCTTTATACACCCAACGTCCGGCACCTGCTCTTGTCGTGTATTCCATCGAACAACGGTTAAACTACGCTACTATTTTGCGTAGGATTTCAGATGTCGTGGTCCACAAGGAATAATCCTGCTTTCACGGGTAGTCTTCGATTATCATTTAAGCCAATGGCAGTTGAACTAGGGTGCCTAAATACTAGCTCCCTCCGTGTATGGTGGAGCCACTCTTTGTAGGAGCAAATGCCGCAAAGCCACCATATTGACTCCCACGCTTACCATGCATAAATGCTATGGACTGATTTCATAAAGTTTTTTAAACCTTCTCTGCTATATAGTTACTCAACTCTAAAATATAGTGTGTCGCTAAACGTATATAGCTACACTTTTATGAGCGTATCGCGAGCTGTGCGTGGGAATCAACACGGCAGAAATTCGTAGCAGACGACGAAGTTGTCTTCACGCTGTGCAGAGGGCGCTAGTATTGAGGCACCCTAAATTGAACATGCATTTAGCGCCACCAAGCGGGTGACGGGTCAACCTGTCGGGGAGCATTGCACGCAACGCCATTCAAGAAGTTGACATGTTACCCACTTGGTGGCGCTAAACGCATGGTCAATTGCCATTGGTTTCAATGACAATTCAAGACCGACCATGTGACAGGGGCATAAACTGACACTATGGTTTTGAAATCGACTGGAACGGATGCGACAGTTCCTCTAACACGAATTGTGCATTGCAGGATCCTGCCATAACATTGTACCTGTTTGAACTCTCCATGGATCAGAGCAACTGTGAATCATACCGACCAGAGTACCTCCTTGATGTTATCAACGTGGTTTCCAGATGCGAGGAGGATCGGCACGTACAGGCCAATGTGAAACACCTTTGGGCGGAAGGCATCTTCTGCGTACAACAAGAGGTTGCAAACTGTCAGCAGCTTCTGTATGCCTACCAAACATTTCTGTAAGCAATAGAATTTATATATAACACCAACCTGGAAAACCGGGAATTGTCAGGGAACTTCGATGCAACTGGAAAAGTCAGGAGATTGTGTGGGAATTTGCAAAAAAAGTTCCCGAAGTCAGGGAAAATCGCAGACAAGTGCCTCATTAATACCCAATAAGTCATGTGTTTTTTTAGGGATCTGTATCAAACCGTAGCAGTAGGCACCAAGTTTTTGTCAGGGGATTCACTTTAAATAGTTTGTGAAAGCCTGGAAAAGTTGGGAAATTCAAATGCTACAATTTGGGGCACACCCTGTTTATATATTTGGTATTTATAAGAGATGTGGTTGTGTAAGTTTTCTTGGCTTTCAGGAACTACATAAAGGCCCAGAATAAAGCCCTTCAGTCGGAGGTTGTCCAGGTTGTCGCTGAAATGACCGCTGCCTCTGCAAAGATGAAGTTTGCGCACGAGTGGCAAGTACTGTTATGTTAGCAGTGAACATGTGTTTGCATTGTTGCCTTTTCTGTGCAGCGAGAGTGATGACTTACGGTTTTGATTTCTAATTTTATAGTTTCGTAATGGATGTGGAGTCCCTCCAAAGGCTGAGACGTGAAAGTACTTCTTCAGGTACTTTCATTGCTGTTGGGGCGATTGTTGTTCTTTCTATGTGGGAACACGTCAATACTAATTATTTTTTATCCTCACATTAACAGCAGTGGACAGGTTAATCAAGGATTGGTCATGCTGTGACGACCTCTTGATACCGGTCGACTACGAGGTACTATTCTAGGTACTCAACTATCGTTCGCAATCTTAGTGCACATTTTACTTTACTTTACAGAACCAAGCTATAAAAGCGGTGCAGAAACGTGCAAGTGAGCTTGCAGTAAGGGTCGCAGAATATGAGAAAACTCCCTTTGCTTTGTCAAAGCAGCCCATTGTGTTGAAGGACAAGTATGTATGCATTGTTCTTCGAGCCACGCATTTCATGATTAGTCATGCATCATTTAGATGCCAGTTATAGTGACGACAATTTTGTACCTAAGAAGACCGTCGCAGGTGAAGTTTGCAAGTTAGAATTTACGTAAGATTTTCATTAATCTAAAATTACGAAAGTGGATGCGATACCATATCAATATCACAGACAATATCAATATACAATAGATATATATATACAATAGATACAATATACAATAGACAATATCACACGAAGCGTAGCCAAAAGAAACGCAGGGTGGATGTGCTTCCCGGATAAACGTCGACTGATCGTTTAATGTTGAATCTGACCTTCATCTAGTAGAGGAGCATGGAAAGACTCTATAAGAAATATGTCAGGAGAATTAGAAATTAGGACCACAAGCCCTGGGACACAAAACTGCACACAACTGAGTGTAGCGCATAATCCTGGAGCGCAAGAGAGCTTCCAATCTCGCGGGTCAGAAAACCTGCTCCCCTCGGCTGCCAGTCTGCAACGTCATGTGCCTTGCCAATACTGAGGCGAGTGCCTGCTTTTTTCTTTCTGCCTTTTTGCAGCACTGCGCGTCCCACGTCTCCACTGGTTGCTTTCGCCAGCAGATGATTCTTAAGAGTTCTTCGTTTTCGGGCGTAACCCGATTTCTCCTCGAATTCCGCGAGGTCTTTCAACCTCATATGGCTTCACTGTGAGCCACGAAAGGGAAGAATCACGTTATCAACCTCAGAACATACCTGAAGGTCCTGCCTGTCAGTCACCTACTAGGCAGTTCCAAAAGCCGGCTTTCTTTGGACACCTGTCGGAATTCAATTGTTCGTCCCCGCAATCATCTCTTCAGCTTGACTCGCACAATTTTAGTTTCACCCGGAAACTCCCAACAAGACAGAACACGTGAATAGAACACGCCCGGTTCTTCCTTGAATTTTCTATCGAAAGAATCTCCCGATTTTTAGCCCCCGTAGATCAAAAATGATAAAACCCGAAAACAAAGAACCCTAATGATTCTCGATGGCCAATGAAAAACGCTCTGCCACCTGATGTCATGGGATGCAAGGAGCCGCTTGGTGAGGTCATCGCTGCTGTGTGCTCTCTTGCAAAGCAATTTTTTCAGTAAATTCACACTTCCCAGATGGAATATTTTGCGTCACGGTTCCTGAAGGTAGTGTGCTCATATGACGCAGTAAAAAGATATATGTTCTAAGTGCCTTCCATGCTACTTTAATGTCTAACTGCACTGGTGCAGTCATGAAGTGAGTACAAGTGCTTTCCTCACCATGCTACGCAAACAAGCTAGGATGAGGTCTGGTGCTGCGTTGCTTTGACATTTGTGAATTAAGTCTATGGTTTCACCTTTCCTCGAAAATTGAATGCCTTTATGTGCAGGCTGAATGGTATTCTCGAGCAGTACGCCGATGCAAAAAAGAAGATGAGAGGTAACCATATCTGGCCACATGGAGTTTTAAGTATATTAGCAATGTGTGATAACATTGTATTTGCTCAATTGCAGAAACACAGTGTTTTATTGCTCTGTGTCATAAATTGCATTCTGGTCTCGTCGACTTTGTGCAAGAGGAAGGACGGTTCGTTGAAGAGTGCCAAAATTACATGAGGTTACCTGCTTTAATGATATCTCTTTTCTGCCTGGCATTCTTCCAGCGAGCGGGATAATTCAAATGGTGTGAACCTGTCGTGTTCATCGCCCTTTTCAGACAGATGTGTGCCCTGCTGAAAGACATCCAATCTCTGAGCCCTGAGTTGAGGTCACATGTGGAGCATATTCACACATTAAGCTGGAAGGTGTCTAGTCAACAGAGAAAGAGGCAGGAAACCATTTGGAACCTCCAGCGTAAAAGTGTGGTAAGCATTAATGATTTCTGTATACAGACCACCACCTGGCTGCTACGTATCAAGTTTCTCATAAACGGATAAAGCGCATGCTAAGGTAAATGTCTGGCACATGAAATCAAACAACTCGGGGGGAAAAAGGTGCCGACGCCAGGATTTTTCCGAGTTGATTTCATTGATCACATGTTTGTGTCGTCCATCTTTGAAAACACTATATCGCACACTGAACCGACGTCTTTCAAATGAGGTAGTAGGGTGTTGCTGGTATAATTACGCCGTCGTTAACAGTAGCACGTAGAGTGAGTCGATGCAACTGCGTGTCGAGAAATGTGCGCACAAACACCGCGGCATGAAATTCGTCAGCGCTGAAGGGTGCAGCAATCCACTTTATCAAAAACTGTGCTGAGAGAGAGAGAAAAAAAACATTAAACTTGCTTGTCCTGGCTGAGAGCCATTTCAGCAAAAAGAAATGCAATCCTTGAGTTGGCCATGGCTGAGGTGTGGCATGGGGTATACTTTCTGTAAGAGTATTCATCAGCACTTTTACTGCAGTACACTTCCGCTACACCACAAGAAAAGGACGTGCTAGGCAGCTGTTCCGCGAAGAGTGAATGCAGTAGTACAGCCTCTCTACGAGATGCTGTAGAGCACTGCCTTAGTTCGTCAGCGAAAACAAGACTAGACAGTGATGTACTTCTTCTCAAGTAAGTAACTTTCTTTTGCGCTGTAGCATGAGTGTTGGATTGATACACATATTTAATATGTAGGGCCTTGTGTTTTTGGGTTAAACGTGGTAAAACCCGTTTTTTTTTACCCACCCCCGGTTTGCATCGATGTCATTTTGGGTAAAACCAAAGTGCAAATGCAGCCAATAATCAATCAATCAATCAGCCATGCAGCCACGAATATGGTATAGTTGGAGAGTGCAATGCACTGCATATTCATGAGTAAAATCTTGCAGCCAAAGAGAGGACGAAGACACAACGGTAGAAACACACAACAGCGGAACTGCAGACTCTCAACTAAAGGAATTTATTGACAATACGTCATTTAAAATTCTACCTTGGTGAACTGCATATTCAGTATGGCATCTCGTGTTCGCTTAAACTGCGAGGAGCACTCTTTTTTTTTTTTTTTTTGTAAGCACAGTAAAAGCCGTTTGTACGGGTTTCCGGTTACGGGTTTTTCCCACCCAGTATCGCCTGATTTTACCCTGTTTTATGGCTCCTGGAGTAACACCCTCCTGATTTTCCAGTGTCATAAAACTCTAAACTACAAGGCCCTACTAATACAGCCGTAGAATTTCGACTAATGCGATGCAAGCTTATGAAGGTGCCCTATAATTAGAGCCTGAAGTTTTAGCGTGTATAACCCAATTCTTCCCTGAATTTGCACCCCGAATTGAAGGTTGCCTCATTAGGGTGAAACCAGATTTTTACCCAGCAAATTTCCCTCACTGAGACGTTTGTAGAAATGTACACTAACTTGTTTGGCAACAAATGTACTTACATCACCGTTTGTGCCAAACCAGTACATTTAGATTGAGTAACTGAGCCAGATCTCTTCCTGAATTTAGCATACTGGAAGTTTTTTCCACCAAAATTTGCACAGGTTTAGAGCACATGTCTATTTACCCGATTTTTACACCCCGAACAGAAAACTTCAGGCTCT
Organism: Ornithodoros turicata; assembly: GCF_037126465.1. Classification (NCBI taxonomy): domain Eukaryota; kingdom Metazoa; phylum Arthropoda; class Arachnida; order Ixodida; family Argasidae; genus Ornithodoros; species Ornithodoros turicata. Next base: position 38,109,341 of record NC_088209.1, on the reverse strand, counting down.
ACCTATAGTTGGTCAAACACAGGGTTAGTCGACATTGACGGTCTTTTTTAGTTCGGTCTTGTGCCATTTGTTCTGCCATTGAGTGTGTCCTATCACATAACCACGGACTTTAGATATTGGTACATTCTGTTGAGCGTCATTTACCAGGGTGCTAATGAACCGTAATTTTTTCTGTTTTTCTTTTACCTCTCCTCTTCCCATCTCATTATATCCTTAGAGTGGAGTCTGCCTTGAGTGGTATGATGACTTCAGGGTCGTTTCACACGTGTGAACTGTGAAATGATGGGGACCTTCCCTACCACATTTCGGAAACTCTTTTGCTCCTGTCACGTAGTGGCTAGTGTGGCAGTGACCACGAGTAGCTGCTGATCTAGCACTGCTGCCCGTGAGAGGTGGTATCACTTCGTAGCGCTGAATAGGCCTCTTCAGACAAATGTGTTGTTACGCAGCGTTCCAATGTACATCGCCATGCAAGACATGCCTCTTTAGGCCGCTCGAATGATTGCAAGTAACGCAATATTACAAGTTTGTCACAGTCCAGAAATGTGTCTGCAAAATGGTTTCCTTTATGATGGCTTTGTTTAGTTATTGCCCTGCGGACATCATTAAAAAAAAAAAAAAGAATAGAGGGCTACAGGATGTTCAAAATGTGGGTCAGCTGAAGTGTGGCACTAGTCAATGACATACTCTTTTCATCTGGGGAGAGTGCTAAATTGTACTAGACAGTGTGACATGGAACGTAAAGATTGACCGATACGCTATGTGATTATATTGCGATATTATAAGACAATAGGTGCTGTTAATTCCAGTCCCAATGTTATCTTAATTTTGCCTTGCGTGCTGCAAAATAGCAAAAGCTGTACATACGAGAATTATTTTGTTGTATGACAGGGCAATTATGCAAAATACAATAAACGCCATGTATGTGCTTTCATAACTTTGTTCATCATTGTTATATTTATTAAACCATACAGCTGATACAACACAGGAAATATGTGTGAGTTCAGAACACACAGTTTAGCAGGGGTAACCATGACAGAACATCAACTTCAGCTATAATGCACATTTGGGAGAGAAAGTCATTACTCCGAGCCTTCTAATTATCTTAGTTATAATACTTAACTTCTTAATTTAAAGGTCTAAAAAATGCATCCATGACATAAGTCACCATTACCTGACATCAAACAGTTGCATAAAACACATAAATGTTACTTATATACCAGGGACGTGTCTTGAGGAGCTTTGAAAGCCACCTTTCTATGGAGTAAACATCTATCTCTTTCTAATGAGATATTGAGATATAACCCACTTAAACATGTATAACATTTTGTGGTGCTCCAATAAGAAGACCCTAGTGGTTGTTTTGGGGCACCTTGTTATTATTATTATTATAATATTCATTATTCATTCTACCTCTCATCTCCCTACCAGTAAATTATGCTTTGAAAGTAAAACTACCTGTCTGCTTGTTTTATTTTAAACAAGGATTATCACTACTATTATCTCTAAGGGGGGAGGGGCAAGGCCCCCTCCGAGAAGTCTCCCCAGCGGACACTCAAGGTGAACGTTTCGAGGGGTATCTTAGGAATTCAATGCTTCATGCAAGCGAACATGCAAACCCTGTAAAAAAAACTGTCCCATGACACTGAATTCAAGACACCCGCCTGATCCTGATCTCTCTGCATGAAAGGGGGTCGAATTGCCCCTGCCCCCTCTGGCAGATTGAAAGCTCCCCACCTATGTATATATGCTGTATGATTCACATCTTCGACAAACAAGGGATGCACACGGGTGCGGGCCGTGCTGGAACTGCACGCATTTTGCACAGACACTGGGATACACAGAGGTACACATATGCACTTTCGTGGAAGCCATTGCCCCATGACTTAACATTTATTTCTCGTTATGTACTTTCTTACCTCTTTAACGCCCAAACTTCGAAGCTGTAGGTATAAGTTTTCTCCACTATCACGCCTTCTATGTATCCGTCATTGTACAAACTTTGTTCAAATGCATTTTGGCACTCATTATATTCAACAATTTGGGGTCCATAAAGGATCCTAGAGATTCTACGACATAACATACATAACGACATACATAACATGCTGCAGGAGGACGCTTCGCTAGTCAAAATAATATGGCAGTGTCCAAAGAATGTATGTGTATAAACAGAGCTGTAATATAACGTATAATAGATAAAAATGTGATATTTATATTAAAATATAATTTTTTGTCGTACAATTTTTTTTTGTTCAAAATCCCCGTAATATAAGCTCCTGCTCGTGTACCACAACAAAAAGCGCTGTGTGAGCACGTACTGGCAGCAAATCTATATTTCATAATTCCTGAACTTTCTCAGGAGGTCATTAGGCGGTTCCTCTTGTTTCCAGTAGGAAGTCACATTTTCGGGCAGCTTGTACTCTGAAATATTCATTAGTAAGAGTTATTTTATCAAATATATGCAATCCCTTGATACTGCATTTCAATGTTATCAACTACAGACACATACACACACACACAAAAAAAAAACAAAAAAAAAACATAAGTTATGTTTCAAGTCCCGTAGGGAAAGGTGCTTGACCAGATATAACACACAAAGCAAAGCAACAGACGGGAAGCTGTGTGGGTATGCCACTCTCGTTGGTTTCGCTTCCCCTATTCCATTTGTACAGAAGGGGATTTTGAACATCGAGGACTCACCTATTATCAGCTACCATTAATTTCTACTAAATTGGAAGGTATAACATTTAACTTTTCTTAGCTATTTCACATTTCTATAGACTTTTCAGCACATCCTCCTTCGATAAGGTGTACACATAGGGCCTGACTTTTTCGGGTTTTATTTTTGGCCAAATGCGGGGGGTAAATATCGGGTGATATTTTTCATTCGAAAATTCGGGTGTATTCGGGTTAAATCCCGTAATGGCGTATTCTGTCGTCAGGAATTCGGGTGATTTTTTTTTGTTTAATAAAAATTTGTCTTAACATGGAACTAATGTCTAGCAATGTTATCAAACTTTATTTTAATGCACGCTTATGAGTGTGCCACGCGACCCGGATGTTTTCGGGTAGATTCGGGTTAAACCGGAATTTTACAGATTTCGTTCGGGGGGTAAATATCGGGCGGATGCGGGTTTAACCCTAAAAAGTCAGGCCCTATGTACACACCGCACACCACAACAAGTAATCTTATCTCACCTTGTATGTCGTCCATACCGGTAGACTCTGATGCGGTCAGCATTGGTTCTTTGGACTTTCTGGAGACCCAGTGAAGAGACTAGAAACAATTTTTAGCGTCACACAGAGCTGTTCAATCTTCCATCTCTTACATTAATGCGCCTTCGAGGAAGAAAATTCTTTGAACCACGCACTTACTGTGACATTCATGCTAAGGTACTTTTGGAATGACATCGTTAGGCCAGATTTCCTCCATTTGTCATATTTCCTGCGCATTTCTGGATCTAGCAGGACAGCTTTTGCTTCTTGCAGCTCCTGGAACCTCTGTGCTGCATTAGAGGTAAGTGTTACGCAGTTAGGTATTTTTCCTCGGTTATTTTTCGTGGCGTTTGCACTCGAAATGTGCAACTTACCAGCTACAGGGTTCCCAAAGTTTTTGTCTGGATGGAGTTCAAGGGCTTTAACCCTGTACTCACACTGCAACTGTTCATCCTGGAACATATTATGTGTGTATGAGGTCTTGGATTTACATGAGTGTGAATGTGTTCGGACGGGAATATTCACTTTTAAACATTGGGGGACAAATGTTAAATTATATGCAATGCTTTCCTAGCCCGGATCCACCTGTTGATTTTGCGAGGTTCATGAACTTTCGCTCACCGTGGATAATTCGTCACAGCCAAGAATTGTGTAGTAGTTGTTATCGTTCCCTTTAACGTTCTTCAATATATCATCCAAGAGCGATGTCATTGTTTCTTCAGCGTAGTTTTCCCGTGCAAGATACACTCACAGATTTGGACAGATACGAAGATTTGGACAATATGCCCTGAAGCCGTCAAGCTGTTTGGTACGACAGTTTGATTGCAAGCAGCCCTGCACACAGATCTCTTGGCAAACAAAAAATCAGTTCCTACAAAAAAGACGCAGGACAAGACACTGCGCAAATGTGTGCTATCGTCTAGGTGATTTCGAAATGACTGCAGTGACAGCTGATATTGACTTGAACAAATCAGGCATTAGCATTAGCTGCAACAAGTGACGGAGCGTATGTTTGCGTACACGCTTATTTGCGTACAACATCATTTGTAAAAGGGTAATGCAGTAGTAAACGTAGATCAACATAAACCACATAAACGTTTTAGTTGTGCAATTCTACCGCTCTCTTTTAGTCGAAGTTTAAAGACGTACTAGCAACTATGTGCGCATCATGGCCGCTCTCATCACCATCAGCATGTACCGTCGTTTTGGTTTCCGTTGCGACGGCATGTGATCATTAAAATTCGTTAATACCTTGCAAACATGCAGTTATTTTTACGTTCCCTCAATTGCAAGTATCTTTTCAGCTCGCACTATGGCGGCACTGACGCTGGACTATGCATCAGGAGGCTGATATGTTGTACGTATAATGCCTATGCCCCTTTTGAAAACACAAGTTTACTTCGTTTGTGGAGAGTAAAAGACAAGTAGAATAGTATGCCGACAAAATATCGTAATATCGTTAATCCATTCATATATGAACTGAAAGAACAGTGGTCATATGCTTCACACCTCCCTGTTCTTATGTACGGAAAACGAAAATATGAGGTACGTTTGCCGAATTCTTGTTTTGTTTTTTTTTACATGCAGCTGCCAAGACCACCAGCAGCAGTTCCTCGCAGTCCTTCGACTCGATTATGTCGGAACGAAGGCGACAAGCTGGGAACACCATTATTGTGGAAGTCGATAACAGACACGATATTCCTGACCTTTGCAACCTTTGCCAGCGCTTTGGGCCACTGCAGAAGGTTTATTACTTCAGGAATAGAAGACAGAAGGTTAAATATGTTCCAATTCATTAATCGTGGCATATTATGCTGTGTGCATACTTTTATGTCATTCATAACCTTTTCGTATTACCCATTTATTTATTTACCTATATATTTATTATTACCCACTTCACCTTTATTACAGTGCCAGGTCCTTGTGGAGTTTGCAGATTTACACGCCTCATCAAACCTATTACGAGAGTGCAAGACTCTTCATGCCGATGGCTTTCCAGTCTGGTCGAGGTTTCTCAAACACGAGCCTAGTAAAAAATTGCCAGCAAACACTTCTCCTGCTGTTGATATCGACACTGTGACTATCCCATCTGACGAAGAAGTGCTGACGAGCCTTTCACAGTCAAGTACGGTGAGGTGTTGCCCAGGAATACTGTATGCTACATTATGTTATCGAATATGCTTTACCGACAACTCTGCTTGCTTCTTTACTGCAGGTATCAGATCAAATGACTAATTTCTATGAAACTGAAAGGCTGAACGACCTCGAACTGCGACTTGGATTCCTAGTATGCAAGCAAATTGAGGAATTTGTATCTGGCATATATCCAAATGGCATGGTTCTGCCCTTCGGATCGCTTGTCAATGGCTTTGGAAGGCATGCCTGTGACATTGACATGGTTTACTGTGTCCCACCAGTAAGCTTACGTTCGTACCAACTGATTACAAGAACTAAATCTTTAAAGGGACCACGAAGTGATCTAGGAGCTATTTTTTTGCAACCCTTCCATCCCCTAGGCTTGGGATTCTGGATAAACCACTGTACGCTGCGCTTTTTTTGTGCGTGGGATGCAATACGGCAAAATTCGCATATACATGTATATGGCAAATGGTGTGTGTTTATGGTAGAGCTCATCCTTGAGAACCACTCTCCATCGAGAACTCAAAATTTTTTAGAATGTCTTCGTGGTCCCTTCGAGATGTGAAATATAGATAGAATGGAAATCAATGCACGTATGGACAGTTGCAAATTTGGATGAAAATGCAGATGCTGGAATACGCTTCCTCAAGAAATGTATCGGTAAAAAATTAATGTCTAAAATGATTTGGAAGCATTCAAATCGCTTTTTTTTTTCTTTTCTTCCACTTTTTATTTTTTAGATAGCTCACCAAAAATAGATGATATCAGCAAATTGAATGTACATCATTTTCTAATCAACGAAGTTAAGTACGGTGAATTCCTTAAAAACGCGGTTTAGGAAACTGGTAACATAAAAATACATTAAAAAAAAAAAAAGCGAAATCTTATCCCATAACTTGGCCAACATGTGTTTTGGCTTCACGCTTATACCTGTAGCGTTCTGCGCTACTAGGCGCGTTTCTCAGACGTAATCAGGCGCACTAAGTGACGCACGTCTCTTGCTCACTTACAGGAGCAAAAGGGTGTACTTTGCTTCCAAGGCAAACAGCAGCTGGTGAACGATCGAACACTGACGCAGAGGGTCCTGGAGACTCTGGGTGATTTGCTACATTACCTTGTGCCCGGCGTATCACAAGTACATCGGATTCTACGAGCACGTGTGCCCATTGTAAAGTTCCAGCACGACATTACAGACTTGGAGTGTGACCTTACTCTCAATAACATGTGAGTACAGTGACAACGCAGTAAAACTTTGTTATATTTATCACCTTGTAAAGGTGAAAGGAGAAAAATGAGACATGGATGGAAGTTTAGAGAGAAATAAAACATCAGAAATTTGTTACAATATTAAGGGAGAATTAATCGAATGACAACGCAGTAAAACCTTGTTATATTTATTCCTTGTAAAGGTGAAAGAGAAAAATAAGACATGGATGGAAGTTTAGAGTGAAATAAAACATTAGAAATTTATTACAATATTAAGGGAGAATTAATCGAATGACAATGCAGTAAAACCTTGTTATATTTATTCCTTGTAAAGGTGAAAGGAGAAAAATGAGACATGGATGGAAGTTTAGAGTGAAATACAACATCAGAAATTTATTACAATATTAAGGGAGAATTAATCGAATGACAACGCAGGTAAAACCTTGTTATATTTATTCCTTGTAAAAGTGAAAGAGGAAAATAAGACATGGATGGAAGTTTAGAGTGAAATACAACATCAGAAATTTATTACAATATTAAGGGAGAATTAATTGAATGACAATGCAGGTAAAACCATTAAAAAAATGGTTAGAAAAAGTAAAAAAATTAAACAACTCTAATGTCAACGTTTTGGCAGAGGCTCTGCCTTCTTCTGGAAAAGTTGCAGTCCTGAGTCGCAGTTCCAAAACGCTTAATCGTCTTAATTAAGTGTCCAAAAGTGCTTAATTGTAACGCAATTGCTTAAAACGGATAACCGTTTTAAGCAATTTTAAATTTCTGCTGGGCAGTTAGGACATTGGTCTCTGTGAGGCTTGAAGTTGACAAGGTTTTACCGTGTGTTCGCTTTTAATTTGTACAGTGCTTGTCTGCTAACAGCTGATGCCCGTAATTCTCAGGTCAGGGGTGGACATGTCACGGATTCTGCACTTCTACAGTCTGCTAAACCCCTGCATTCGTCCATTAATGTACACAGTTCGCAAGTGGGCGACAGCTAGTCGAGTTACGGAAAAGGCACCTGGCAGCTGGGTGACAAACTTCCAGCTCACTCTAATGGTACTTTTCCACCTTCAGCAGAAAGGACTTGTCCCTTCCATCAAATCTTTCAAAGGTTTGTCATCTCTCGACTGTTTATAAAACCTTGGTTACACACTTAGTTTTGCCCATCGCCACTGCCAGTTTTCTTGGTACAGTGAGAAAAACTATTTTGGAAGAAACGCACATCCCAAAGCACCCTCCCGTGTTGCTTGTCACAATAAAAAGAACTCACTACACTAAATTTGTGCCAGCAATCGGGAGCAAATAGCATTCAAGTGCCTTATGAAAGCAAAGACAAAAATGTATGGCTGTAGAAGCAAACTTAACTGTTATGCAAATGAGGGTCTGATCGTGAATAAGAATATACTAGACTTCATTTTCGTTTCTGCGGCTTAGCTCCACCATGTTGCAGTGAGACACATGAAAAGGCAGTACATGTTTCTCTGCCGCTACTGAAGCCATATATAGAGGCATGTACTGAACACACTGCTAAATAATTTAAAGTGAATTCAGCTTGATGAAGATAGGCAGTGCGACTAAGTAGTACTAAAATGCCATGGTTGCCCATTTAACAGAATGCCTGCGTTCTGAACTGTGTGTTTTTCTATCCCTTAGGAAGATCCGTAATTGGAGGGAAAGTTGCAGGTGAAAATGTCAAAGAACATTGTGATGATGTAAGGGACTCATCCAAAAATGCTGGTGAGTGTGTTAATGAACGTGCCGCGAGGCCTTTCCTTTTCTTATTTTCTCTTTTTTTTTTTTTGCATAGTGAAATGGGCAAATTTTCTGGTTGAACTATTTCAAGCATTAAATTGCACCCACATGAAGGGTAGCACGTAACGGATAGGACGTCTTCTCAAGAACCACAGAGTGTGAAGAACTCGGAATTATAGCATATCTCTTTACACTTCTCCGAGATGTGTTGCAAGAAACAGGTCGTAGCTAGGCTCCTGTACTTTTGGTGTTTAGTAACAGTATAGGAATTTGACATACGTTTATCGGTATTTATTACTTTTGGGGGGGGTCTTGCGCACAAAGCACAAATAATATTAAAAATAAAACATTACCTCATTTTGTACTACCCACATATGTAGTTATAAACATAGCTTTTGCATCATATTTTTGATTCAACTACAATTGGTACTCCTTATTTTACTGTGTTGTTTTCGTTTAACAAAACATATCAGACCGTGTTGTTGCCCGTATCAGCATCTATTTGAAGACCCAGTAACTGCACCTTGTATATAGACATTTAATTTGCCACTCATCTCTTTCAGAAGAGCTGCTATTGAGCTTTTTTGAATTCTACTCTTCGTTTGACTTCAAGAGCAAAGGCATCTCCCCGTACACTGGTAACACTGTGGAGAAACCAGACTACTCCCCCATGTACATTCAGAATCCACTTGACAGACAGCTGAATGCTAGTCGCAATGTCGGGGTGTCTGACCTCCGGAAATTGCAGACTTGCATGAGTGATGCGCTATGGACATTGCAGAAGGCAAACTGCAAGACGTCAGCCGGTGGTTCTTCCTGGGGCATTGGTGCAATTTTTAAGCCATCGACGACACGAGACAGACACATGCAAGTCACGCAAAAAAGGTTCCAAGTGCAAGAACTCTTTCAAGACAACCAAGCCAAGTCGAGCGAATCCGGTTACGTGGTTGAAGCGACAGTTTCCGGTGTGAAGAGCAATTTTTAATCAAGCGCTGTCGAACAGAGTTGAGCTCGTCCTGACAAATGGACCGATGCAGTGCAATTGGCTTGCTCACATTGAGGGGATTGCTAAGCGCATTAGTGTACATATAAAGTCGTGTCTATGCTGCGGTATCAACTTTCAAAATGAATTTTCGGTGCTCAATGCACCGTTTAAGCTATGGTTTGCAACTGGCCAGCTTGGGTTATGCGTCACATGTCATTCATATCTCTTGTCACCAAAAGGCATAGCCAGGAATATTTTTGGTGGGGGTTGAGATGTGCAGAGGTTAGATGTAAATGTGAGAAACCTGATCACTAGTAATCACTAGGTGATCATACCCCTGGTAAAAATTAAGTGATCCCGTGGTTGGCGAGTTCCGTTTTTGGGTTTTACCCAAAGTGATGGTATCAGCCTGGGGGTAAAAAAAAATGGGATCTTACTGGGTTTAACCCTGAAACACAAGGCTCAATGCAAAAAAGCCAAAACCTGTAGGGAAGATATGTGCACGAGCATTGTGCTTTTCTGCGTTCTTTTGGAACTAAGTGACAACCTACAATAGTGTACAGCAGGGGTTCTCGAATTTTGTGGGCCCAAGGAACCCCTGCACGTTTGCGGGCACTCTGGAGGAACCCCCACCCCCGCTGTAGACTCTACAGCATGCAGAAACGACAAAAGTCAATGCCAGCTCAACAGCAGCTCGGTGGGAAACGTACCAATTTGCAGTTACCGTTACAGGAGCATGTCACAGACTCTTATGTACGACGACGATAGTTTTCTATGATTTCTTATATGCGGCTATTCTGAAACCTTAATTCTGCAGAATTCATGGTAATCTATAGTGAGTGTTGATTGCACAATTTTCCATGCAGCCGCTGAAAAAGTTGTGCCTCACTGTTTGCAGACACAAAACCATACTCAAGAAGGATTGTTGTACAAGTTTTCACAGCCAACTACTGTAACACAATTATAGTATGAACACAGTACGAAAATACAGGTGGGCAAAGCTAGTCCCCATATAACAATAGCGTACATCACCGACAAGAACCACTCATGAAACCTGACGTGTGAAAGGCGGATTTTATTTATGAAGCTAGTTTTCAATTTTTTCTCGATGCTATTGTTTCCAACATAGCTTTGCTGTACATCTTCATGGTGATTTTTGGAAAGTATGATACTGAGCTGCCATCCCATTCCCTGAAAGAAAATGAAAAATTATATATATACTAAGTGTTAAATCTACGCACACCAGACTTTTTCTGGACAGTGTTGTGAAGGGAACAGTGTTCTTTTCGTTTTTTTTTTTTCCAGTTTGTAGAACATCAACACTACATGACAAAACGTGTGGTTGTAATAGCAGAGGTTTTAGTGTTCCAAGTTCTGTTGTCGAAAGTAAAGTTGATACTGGTTACACATTTTTACGCTGCACTGCTACAAACTTTTGAGTACAGTTTTGTGGCAAAAATATGGGAAACTGCTATTCTAATTATCATGCCAAACACAAAATGTCACCTGTGCCCAACTACGTACCTGAATATCCTGTACGCTTCAGCATTCAACAAATCGGGAACCTCTGCAAGTTAAAACAAGAGAAGTAAAAAAAAAAATCACTATTAAAAAATTTGAGCCACGCACCTAGGCCACATGTCATGTAGTCTGTAGTTTCCTTCTCCGATGTCATCTTGATGGCATCCATGCGCCCCTTGTACTGAAGCGTAGTGCCCCTGATATCCTCAATGGTACGCACATGCTCTAGCTCGTCATCAAATCTGTGGAAGTACCTGCGATTATGGAATACAACGTAGTCAAATCAACAGAATCAGAAGTATACCTTGACAGTGCTGCTTACTTTTCAATTAGATTATGGAACTCCTCTGGTGATGGTCTTGTTTCCACTTCTGCAATGTTGTTGTGGAACCAGGCTAGCTTGTCAACTAGGAATAAAAAAAATCTTGAGGGCTGACATGCTAAAGACTGAAATCTCACAATGCAATTGCCACTTACGCTTCGTCCTCAACTTGCTTGTAAGTTGCTTCTTTCGCCTGAAACACTCAAGTGTAAGAATTCGTTTCACGATTATTCCGAAAATCTTACTCTTTAACCTTGTTCTTGTGTATCTGTTTCCTTCCCAGCTGCTGTGCCTTTCTACTGTTCGGATGAATGGCTTTCTGTTGCTTCTGTTTCGAAACTTTTCCCTTGAAGAAAGAATGTAAATACTAGCGCACGTGTTGCGTTTGCCGTACACAGGCATTTGGTTTACTTCGAAATGACTATTTTTAAACAGCTGTAAATAATAAACTAAGAATTACCATTGTCAGAGCAGGAAAGCTGAAAAATGTGTCTTGCAGTGGAAGCTTATTTCATTAGTACACCTTTCACCTGCTTCCGCTTTCACTTTTTCAACCATTTACAAATTTACTGGACCACGATTGCACTGCTGCTGCTGCTGAACAGCGCGAAGAGTACACGAATCCCGACAACTTTCTAACATAATATTTTGGGCATAAATTAAAACAGTTGGGTTATTTTCAGGCTACTATTGCATCACTGTTTGCAGTTTCTTTCGTTTATTCCCATATTTGTTGAAATATACTTTACCGCTGTTTCCGGTTCCGGAAGTTGGTGAGCTTGGTTTTGATTTTGGCCTCTCGGAATCTCCGAATATTTCTGCTGTTGTATCACTAAAGTTTTGTTCCGTTTTCTAGGGGATATTAATGGGGCTCCTCACATGCTTCAAAGCACAGGTGGAATGATACTTTGTTGCGTATTCCTTCGAAACTAATTGCCTGTATGCTTCCTGGAATGGGCACTTGCTTCAGTATTTGCTGTTGGGAGTCCAGCAAGCGCGGAAGGTGAGTGAAAGATACTTTGGGGATTCACGTAAGAACTGCATTGTTCACAATGAATAAAGGCGTGAACATCACGGTGCTTTCTTTATGGCGAGTCCCTATTACGCCGGTGTAAGTTCTTGCGCAGGGAACACTTTATGAACCGGCGCGCGTGACCAGCATGCGTTAAGTGTTACATATTAGAGTTAGTTCTGTTTTGGTACGTTTGGCTTACTCTTTACGTCAATTTTTAGGCAGAGCTATATTCAATGTTACACAGTGTGAGAAATTAGAATATATTTTACGCAGCATACCGAATGCGTCGGTGTCAAATGATAACGTCATCTAGCCGACACAAGCTATAGCCTGCCTACTCCTGTTATGTTCGAGGAATGTTGGCTGTATTTTTCCTGCATCGCAACTCGCAACGCGCATGCGCGTGTTGCGAGTTCTCCAAAACTTTGCCTACCAAAATAGATAGATTCCCCCTGCTTGAATGTCAAAAGATTTACAATAAGGTAGTGCTGAGATTGGACATATCACCTCTAATGCTGCTACATAATGTGGGAAAGACTTGCTGTTATGTTAAGAGGCTCCAAACATATTTTAACGACTACAACATACCTGGACAGGGAATAGAAAAGAAAAAACATGAGCCACGAAACACATAGATAAGTGCAAAGCGTGGTTGTTAAGAAGTTGCACTTGCTAGAAAGGCTATAAAATGTGCAGACGACTCCCGCTGATAAAGCAGCCTTGTTTCAAGAAAACATCAAATGAGGATAGACCCTAAACCCTATTTGAAACTGCCATTGACCCACTGCTCTGACCTGGTATCCCGATAGATGTCAACATAGATGTGAAGAACCTCTTGTCTGTCTGTCATGCGACACAAGGCACCAATGAGGTAAATATAAGACTACCACGGGAGATCCGCTGAAGTAACAAAAAAAAAAAAAAAGAGAGGGAGTCTTTTTGGAAAATCTTTGCATGCTGATGACATATATCTTCCCATTACATTTTTTCCTGGTTATCACAGACCCTCTAAACACCATACCATCATCACAATCATCAAGCTGGAAGACAAAAGTATGTGTATTGCTCCTAACTGCTTTTATATCTTTCAGGCAAGCTAAGCAGACCAACTACTTTGATGCATCTAGTCTAATTGAGGTAACGAACCGTCATTCCCCCCTCAAGAAAAATCCTGCCTTTGTTGAGACTATATCACAAATTTTTGTTGAGACTATATCACAGTGACTGTCGTTTCTTCCCTTTCAGTTTGAGACGCTAATAGATGAGGTAAGTTAATCTTTACGAAAAAGTCTCTGAGCAGTTTATAACAAGCTTTGTGTAATAAAGTGAAATGAGGCTAAAATATACTTATACATTCATAATTTGCTTCTTAGCCACCTACCAACGTACCCAGGAGGTACGTTGAAATGTCTGTTCTTTATTGAGTAGACTTACAATATAACCGCTTCAATTGCTTACGACTTCCTTGCAACCCTGTGTAGCTTCTGCCTCCATCTTTTTCAGTATCTCTTCCTGGTTGAACTTCAAGAAGGGAAAGGTACTGCCTGTCGTGACTCCTGTCACAAGCACAATTATCGCTATTGCACTGCTTGTGCTTCCCCTGTAAACTGTGTTACATACATAGCCATAGCATGTGACAGCCCCATTTAAGTGGGGACCCAAATTTGCAGCATAAGTTTTATACAGTTGAACCTCGTTACAGCGAACACTGTTCGTACGAACTATCGGGTTTGGTTGGCCTCGTTTTATTTCTACAGGGAATATGTTTCTATAATGAAGTAGTTGCCGCCACCAGCTACAGAATTATCAGTGAATACGAAGCGATCCAGCATGGCACTCGGACCCGCTAATCTGCAATAAACACAAAAAAACAAACAGAAAAAGAACACACTTTATTTTGCTCCACGTGCCCAGCGGATTAGTCTGATCTCTAGGGAGTTAGAGACGGCGAACAACCTCACGCTATAACTCCATAGTGTGCACGTGCCTGCCATTCCACGCTGAATAAAGATGAGCGCATGTTGTCAGATACCGCGTGCAACGCAAGGACTCCCTCATGTCGATCACACAGACGCTTGACAGCTCGGGATGCGCCTGGAGAGGAAGAGATGACGTGACGTGTGTTTTGTTCTTCGGTAGATTTGGGGTTGATGTCTGCCATCTGTTCTCTTTTTTTCACTTTTAACAAATGCTAATGTTCTGCATCTGCTGTTTGGTTTTATTTTGAAGTGTTAGATGTTTGGTATTTTGTAAGGTCTTGTTATGTTTTCTTCCGTTGCTAATACTTGCTTTCTTACATTATGTTCACCTCTGGTTGCTTTTGTTTTCAAGGCTGACCCATTGGTGCTTATAGCCACTCAACTCCACAGGCTGCTTTGCGGATGGCGTGGACGCGTCACTTGCGACCGCTGCATGCGTAAATACCTCATAATGCCAGTTATGTTGGAAAGGTACTTTTGAATGCAGTGCCCTTTGAGTTGTAGGAATGAACAGGCTTGGTGTTTTCGTGTTGCATGTTATGCTCAGTGCTGGCTTGCACTTGTAGATACATATGACTAAATATTGATATATGTAAGCTGAGCAGAGCCCCTATGTTACCTAGCACTGAGGCGAGCAAATTAATTCATTTATACATTAAGTTGTTCACAGTATGCTAAAATTGTGCAACCACCACAGCAAGGATGCAAAAAAGAGATAACAACTTGGCAACACATTAAAAACGTTTTCAACAAAAATGAGTAGCATTTCAGGGAGTGTTTCGTCAAGTATTTTTTTCCATTATTTTTAATCTTGTATTCGTCTGTCTCTGCTCAGCTTACTGAATGTGTCAGCTGAACAGCTTCCTAGCCATTTTTTTTACTGAATGTGTGTGTCTGTGCCAAAGCTGGCATTTCAGGAAGAGGCGTTGGAGTTGGAAGGTAACAAAGGGGACGTGACCACATCCCCTTACGACCTGAAAGATGATGCTGAGCAAAGCCTTATTCCGGATTCCACCTGGATGAAAGAAAGTGCTTATGACTGGGCCCTGTAAGTCACCTGCGAGGGTGAAAAGGATGCATGCACGCAATGTACAACTTTGCGCCTTTAATAGAACACTCTGGAAGTCAGCTCGCTATTCTGAAATTCGCACATGGAAACAGACATTCAGACATTGATCTGTGAAGCATTTGAAATACTTACCACTAACTTACGTAGAACCAACTGTGAAGACAGTCTTTGAAGACTTCAGACATTTTCGAGTGCCCTTAAAATTCGTAAAGTTCACAAAAATTAAAGGCTCATGAACGATAACTGTTTTACAGTTTTCTTTTTCTTTGCATCATATTCTTACCCATTATGTCAGCAGCGTAGCAAGAAAAAAAAATTGAGAGGTGTTCTATGGGGGAGAAGGCTTTCACCCTCATTTCAATCTCCCAAATTCACTAAGAAAGGTGCGATTACCTCCCATCTGACTGTGTCACTACTGACTACCCCAAAGGTACCTCCCCCCCCCCACATCTGACTACGCCACTGTGTTATGTGATACAGCCAGTAGATCGTTGCATTTTGTTTGTTTGACGCATGTTTTTGTGTGCTTTCATGCGCACCCCATTTTCACGCTTTTAGGTCCAGCAACAATGGCCTTACGCACCTAGTCAGGGCGGAACCAGGAGGACTTCACTGTGAGTGACAGCTACTTGCTCTCTCCCTTCACCCCTTTCTTTCTTCTTTTTATTTTTTCTAAATTGTACTGCCGATCTTTGCATTTTTAGGTACACCTATGTTAGTGAGACTATCAAAGAGGGAAAGGCTCTGCAGCAGTCCACATTCCTCGTTGGAACTGGAATGGGAAAATGAAGTTGGTAAGGGAATGCTTGGATTGGGTGTGTCAGCCCAAGAAAGTGTCACGAGTGTGACAAATGTCAGAATATTTGTCTGTGGTGTCCGACGTCAGTTGCTCCACTAGGGGGGGCTCAGTCCGCAGAGGATGTCGCGACGGAAGTCAGTGACGCACCACACCGGTACCGTCTGTTCCGCTCGTTCTCTGTGGTGCAATGCAGTCAAGAGCAGCATGAGGAACGTTCGATTTTTTTTCTGCGTGTGGTACGAGGCTGTATTTATTGTGTATCGCCTGGTATGGAAAACAGCATCCGTTATTGAGGGAGGGTGACGCGTAGAGTCCCTACACTGGTTGACACCGCTGTGTGACGTTCGTCATTGACGTAAATTCCCACATCTGTCGCGGCTGTGCCAGTTTTTATGACGCGGAAGAAATGCAGAACTTTGTCATGGAGGAATCCTGTAAACATGCCAGACATCTCTGTCTTGCTTTTCCGCACTAGCAAAGTTGCAATGAAAATCGCTCGTCGCCTTAGCTATGCCTACATGCACGCAAGACACTTTATGTGCAGTAATTTTTCCAAGCAAGATTAGGCAACCAACTTATGCTAGATACGTTAGTATATAGTTAGGGTCTGGTGTTTTTGGGTTGAACCCAGTTAGACCCGTTTTTACCCCCGATTTTCATCACGATCACTTGGGGTAAAACCCAGAAAACCTGGAAAACTAACTTGGCAAAGTTCCGATTCAGTCTCCGATACGGGCACTGGTGAATGCGAAGCATTTCATGTTCAGTGCGGTCATTCTGGATCTTGCATTCACCTAATATACAAGAAGCTTTTTATTTTTTCCACCTGAAAATCTGTTCAACCCGATATCGTACACTTTTGCCCTGTTGTTTACCTAGGTCTAACACCACCGCAGCAGTGTGATTCAGTCACAGAGGATGACTTTGTCTATGTCCCTGGAGCAGATACTTCTAGCAATCACTCTACACCACTTTCGAATGAGAATGACTTGGAATGGGATGGAGATCTTGCCAGGTAATACTAGCACTGACTACGTCCTTTCTGAATGGTGTCCGTTTGTTTGTTTTCGTGTGCTCGTTTAGGGTGCGACGTTACTTTGATGCTCTATTTGCCACATTGTCGATCAATCTTATAATTGAGATAAGGTTGCCTTGATTCCACATGAGTCTTTTCTTTTTTTTTTTTAACAATTCTGAGTTAGTGTGTCATCCAACAGAGTCAGTCAGAGCTATGTTCCGGTTTATACCACAACTTCCTTTTGAGATACTGCCTTGTTTCATTGCATTTGTGTCGCTGCTCACATCACATCTGCGTAACAGTTGCTTGCCGCCACACATGGCTATGAGAAATCTGGGTCGATTTTGGAATGATTTCTGATTTCCAGTGTCCAGATAAGTGGCTTTGACCCTGATACGGAGCAGCTGATTTCCGAGATTGAACACATGACGTCCGAGGCCCTGAAAGAACCAGCAGCTGCGGTCAGATGACCTACCGCCGTAGCATAAAGCTACAGGGTTACAGCCCACGTCTACACACTGTCAGTTTCTTCTCTGTGGAAGGTAAATAGTTCTTAAAAAATCGATCATGGGTATATCATGGTGTGCTAGGTCATATCTGTGGCCTATAAATGCGAAGCTCAAGAAGAACTCCATATCTTGAGATAACACAGAGGCCTTCCTGTGGGGACCAGTGTAGATGCATACTTGGAAAAGTAAACGGAAGGATATGAACCTCCCGAGGTGTTTTACGCTGCTTAAAATTACACCAATAAGAGAATCTGTTGTGGCATGTGTCGCAAGCGTATTTTTCTGTTCAGACACAATACGTACTCAGCTTGTCTCGTGCATCTAAGCTGCGCAGTTTTCCCTTCTGCAACATTACATTTGTTTCTCTGGCTGTCGTACGAGCTTCCTCTATTGGTGAAGCAGTGCATGAGGATGTCACCCGATTTTCATCCGATCTTCACCCAATCTTCACCCAATGCAACAGGTTCCGTGCTTCTCGGGTAAGGCCCACTCCGGTAGTTGAATTGAATGGGTTGCTCAGCGATCAACTTGAGCGTTAAAAATTTGTGCCAAAGTTAAAAAATGGCAGTTGGTGAGAAATGTGATTGAGTGCTTCATGTACCTTGCTAGTCAGCCGCTTTAAAAGAAAAATTAATGTCACAAAATGTGACACATTCACAGGGCGGGTTTTGGACGCTGGGTGAACTTGTGGATCGTACATGAATGTGAGGCACGGAGAAGGGCAGAGAACATCCGGAGTGTTACTGTTCGCCAGCAGTGGCACAAGCATATCATGATGTTCGGAAACAACTGTAATATTTGTACATCTGTGATCTGCACTTTTCTGTTGGTTTCTGAGCAGCTGCAGTGAATATAGCGTATTTATATGCGAAATTAGCGTATTAATATGCAGGGAACAAAAAAAAAACACCAGCATTTCGGTGCTCATGTTTTAGGTGCATTCATTACGCGAGTAAATACGGTAGGTATCGCGGGTATTTTATTGAACCACGTTTTCCACGTTGCTCCGTGATACTTTGTCTGCATTCCAATTGTGTTCACGCGCTTAATATGCCGTATGCTACGGGAAGTGGAACGATAAGGACAGCATGTTGTGCTAGATGTGCAGTGATTACGCTGAGCAGTGTGCGGGAGGTTGATATCCCTTTCCTGATCTTTAAGTAAGGTTTACAGCATTCTCAAGGTGCATGTACCTGTGAATATGTGGTATCTAGAAATGGTCTCCAGCATAATCCAGCACAAAGATTCTATTGCACTCGTCATAGTTTGACATGGTGTACAAGCAAAAGGACTGGACTTAACTGAAGAGCAGTTCAGTAAATGTACGCTTTTGCTCACATCTGCTTCTATGATCTCCCGTTGCGCATTATGCGGAATGGAGTGATATCGCCATCTGCATTGCAACAGGAGTGCACAGGTTGGCCGAGAATGGCGTGAATTAGTTTTACTTGCAATACAAGAACAGACAATGTGAGAAGCATGGACAATGACGAGGGAGAATATGCCGCGTGAGTGCAGTCGCCGACCGATAATTCGGACTCAAAAAAATTCGGGCTTCCCAATTTTTTTTTACGAAACTGTCGGCACCGTCAAACGCCCTGCAGGCCCGGTGTGTATTTCCGCGTCCAATAATTTTCCGCTTGATTATTCGTACTTGCCTCGCTTCAAATCGGCACGGTTTTGGGGATTTACCGTCTCCTGACCAGCAGAAATATGGCAGAAGGATTTATACCCGCGCCCCATGTTTTAAATTGAATTGAATTGAAATGAAATGAAGAACATATATAAGCGCCAAGCACGTGCAGACCCATAGCAGTCGCGTCACAAAGGCCAATCACGACATGCATTTGACATGAGGCATTCAGGAAGCCAGAGATTATTTTACTAACGACCAATATCGAATGCTCCACTTTAAGTCATGTTGGAAGAACTTATCTTTCAATACGCGTGTCTTCGACTACGAATATCTTTGAGTGTCGGGAATACTGAAATGCCAACTTCAACTGAGGGCCTCAATGACGTTACTACGATAGATGTACCTGGTACACGCAAAGAAATAACTTCATCGACGAGCGAGACGCTGTTTGACACTTCATCAGCGTTGCGTCGTCGTTGTCTTTGGCACTGACAACATATAAAAAAGGGGGGGGGGGGGGGCAATCCCTGCTGCAGTGACCACACTGGTGATGCACTTGCCATAATTTGCTACGATACGTTGTTGCGCATTTGTGCAGCGGAACAGAGACGTATACATTGGTTTTTTAAGTCACTTTGAATGTTCTGAGTGAAGGCTTTTAAAATCAAGCGCTAATCAGCTCACTAAAAATTCAGACTGCCCTATAATTCGGACTAATTTCGTGACTCCTAGAGGTCCGAAAAAAGCGGTCAGCGACTGTATTTCTCTGCGAATTCTCTCTCTGAAGTCTACAAGGAACGGCGTTGGTGCAAAGCTGAAGGCTAGATATGCCAAGATAGAACTGATGACGAGTGTTTCGTATGAAATCAACCACCGATTTTTGTATCAACAGATGTTAGGCGTACAACATTTGTACAATATCAGTATGCGTGGTTCTTGTACAGTGTGTAAGCTGGACCTAGATATGTAGCGGGCTAGAGTGTCTTATATCCAATACACAGTTCACAGAGATGATGTACGTGATGCACCGATGGAAGTTTGTAAACTGTATGTGGTTGTGCCTTGTCCTGTGTTCGATGACGTGACCTGCAACAAGACGGGGATTAGTACATAGAATGCTGTGTCTCAGGTTGGGAGCTAGTCTGCTTTTGGAAAGTTGCTATGGATCTATACGAGCTACCATTATGATGTGGAAGAGAGGGCTACTGGTGGGACCAAGCAGTAAGAACCGCAGCAGAATGTGGTTATAACGGATAAATAGCAGAATTACTGTGTCTGAAATGATGAAGAAAATGTGCTGCAGAGGTGGTGTATGCTATAAGATGAGGGTTAGCATGCAAAGAGTTTTCCTTTTTTTCTTTTTTTGTTGTATAATGCAATGTAGAATTCATTCTCTGTTCTGAAGATTAAATTAAAACAATAATTGTGGGGACTTAATTTGTCGAGGGAAGTTAATGTTTTCCACGTACCAGACCTGGCAAGTGGCCGAAACGACCCTCATTTCGAGCGGGTTCTGCGGTGTGAGGTTTCTTGAGACAAAAAGGAAACTAACCTCGGGTTAGGGTTCCAAAATTGGTGTGCTAAAGGTGTTGCACAACATTAAGCATAGACTTGGTCTCCATGGTCACTTGTAATATGTGTACATAAGATCGTGACTGGATGAGTGTAATTGATGACCATGGTTGCAGACAAATTATGTGTTCAAACTATAGAATTTGCTAATCTGGCTCTTTTGCGAATATGTGTTGTGCGAAATCGTAAAGAAAGTATCGCTCACAGTTCCATAGTAAGCCTCGAACCACACATTGTCAAGGGATGTCACAGCTTGCATACTTCATGTTAATTACATTGACTTTCATCGCCTTTAAATCTAGTACTCTAAAGCTGAGGGAGCTAAAAACAATGAAAAATTTGAGAATGCTGACAGGTTCTTACAAGTATCCCTGGCCTTGGATTTATGCCTAATAAAGTCTGTCTTGCACACAAGGTGCAGTGTGATATTCCCAATATAAGGCCGTCTGAAGTACTTGCAGTTAGTGGTGGGCACCGTGATGGTGGGTGATACTATTTTACCACCTCTTTTGACTGACTCGGCAATTCCTGTTGGGGGGCCGCCATGAAGCTAATCATTATCTCAGCTTTTTGCAAGCTGTCTGTGTATCGACCTAATCGCTGACTGTGATTTATTGTGTGGTGGCAGTCAGCCCAAACCAGCGTGCATGCTACAAGCACTCAAATGGCTCAATATGTGTGCTCCGGGCTTCCATATTTCATTAAAAGGCCAGGGACAGACCTGTGACTGTAATGCAACGTCCGAGTATAAGCAGAGAAGTTAAACGTTTCAAGTAATAGCCCATTGGCGCTTGGAGTCATTGTATCAGACCATCTGATAACATGTATTTTGCATGTGAGTACTTCCTTGAGCACCATTTGCACATGCTGTGATGTACTACTTGTTCTGTGTCATGACTCCTTGCTTGAGTGTTGTTTTTCCTCTTTATTTTTTTTTAACGTGTTAATTTTTACTTTGGGAGTGTCAGCATTATGTGGAACAGTGCGTACAGTTTGTATGATATTTATACAGGTAGCTGTTGGTTTGCAATAAAACGAGTAAAAATATGTAAACATCATGTTTACTTCGCCAATGAAAAACAGGCCATATTTACCTGATATACTTACTGTTTTTTTTCGTTCAACTGTTTTTGGTTACCTGCCATACTTAACGGTTTTTGTTCAGGGAGGAGCCACGTCAGTGCAGACACTGTGGTGAAACAGCTGTCTGTCGTGCAGATAATTGTCACCTGCCCATTACACTAAATAACCATCCTTTCATTGAATTCTGTAAGTCTTTTTATGCGTCTATATGTATCAGTCTTTTTAAGGCACTAACCATCTTAATGACCTGCAATTTTGCCACGTGTTCTTGCACATTCATATCAACTTGCCACTTTACCTAGTTCTTGTAGCACACTCATTTTAGTTTTCAACTAGTTTCATCACATTTGTATTTTATTATACAGTTACCTCCTTTGTTACTTTGTAATGACGCAAACTATCTATTATCTCACTGTTTTATAAATGGTGCTTATCGTGATTTGATTTGTGTGCGTTTCCAAGCAGCTGTTTCCCTCCTTAGTTCTTCCTATATTTTGTAGCACAATTTTTATTTAAGTTAGACAACAGACAGTCATCAACATTTAAGTACATACATTTTACAAAGCCTTCTCTAGGCAAGCTTAACAATGAACAGGAGCCATGCTGGTCATGTTGCGCATGTAGTACAAGCTCGAGACACTGTACAGAGAACAATTCCAACACGAAAACACTCTCATAAATGGCAGTGTGGAACTCTAGCACACATAACGTCGGGTATGCTGGCATTGCGAAGCTCTCTGCAAGATCCTCAGCCTGTGATTTCAGCACACCTGTCTTTAATTTCCCCTGAAAAGAGCGAACAACAGAGGGTCAGCGTTAACCGTTTCAGAAGAATACGTACGCAAGTGCACATAATCAAATCTGACCACTGGCTAGTACATTAATGTTTTTTTCTAAGATAATCCACCATTCCATCGAAGTTTCCAGATCCACACCACTCAACGGAGCACTTTGCTTTCGCATTCATGTTATAGAATGCTCTCTTATGTAGCGTTCATGTGAGCCCTTTATATCTAACATTACTGATGGTGAGATGCCCTCATCCTCGACGTAACAAATGCAGTCATTGCCAGATCGTCCTCGTATAATACTCTTCCGTGGCAACAAGGTCTCCAAACTGCTGGCAACACAAATTGTGACGAGTCGCTCCAAAAATCGGCACTCCATCGGCAAAAATCGGCACTCGATTCCCACATACGCTATACTGAATGAGGAAAAGTAACGCTACCTTCTTCCAATCCAAGGCATGCTCCCCACTCTTTAAGTGTGATGATGTGGTCACTGTCACTGTCACAGCTGTCGAGGAACGGCGCGATGCAGTGTTCCATAGAAATGAGGGGAGCTCGGAGCGGGAACAGCTCGTGGCGGGAGACGGACCTGCAAATGGCTCGCACGTGTCAGCGTCCAGGGTGCAGGAAAAGCGCGAGATGTGTAAAAAAAAAAAGCTGTCCTCACCTGTCGTGAGGGTGAGCATCGAGATCGCAGAACTTCCAGATGACTGCGTTAACCCATTGACGTTCCTGCAACGTTTCTGCTTCCTCTTCGAGTTTCTTGTATGGCTCACCGAGCATGTGGCGACGTGCGAGGTCCTGCATCACGTTGAAGAGCCATTCCCTCATGCGACGTGGAAACTCTTCGAGCTCGTCTCCCTCGCACTTGGGTAGCTCTGAATGAGATTTTTATTTATTTTTAATTTTTTTTGTGTCTTGGAGGTGTGCAGGCAGCGGTCTTCAATTCATGCAGGTTGTCTTAGCTAGACCTAAAAGCGTGCGACAACTTGCCTTTGCAGGAGCCGTAATAGTCCACGTGCATGTGCTCGTATTTCTCATCTTTACAGCCTTCCTTTTCATCCTCGCACATGCAACGCATCTGGTAGAGGAGACAGTCGCTATCCCAGGTCTCGTTGTGGTTGCTGCAGACCTGGATAGAGACATAGTGCATGATGATTTGTAACTATATTGCAGGCACGGTCTGAATTTGTGTCATCTTTATGTTAGGAGAATGGGGACTCTCAAATAATATACAATGGCACTCTAATTTAAGGTGCAGCAACAAATTTTAAAAATTATATTTCATTTATTTCCCCCCATACGCAAAATGTACATGCTGTCTGTAAACGTTACGCGCTTGTACAAATTTCCTAAAGAACTCGCAGAACTAGTTTCGGGTCCTCCGAGACTAGGGGATGGCACATCTGGTACCTGTCTCCAGCCAACAGCGCGCGTCTCCGCTCTCCACGAAACGTTGAAAGACCCCTGCATCTATGGTGGAGACAGAGATTGGCCTTCGAGGAGGAATGACCGCCGGGTCAATACCACCTAGAGACCTGATTGGTTGTGGTGATGGTGAAAGGGCTCGCCGTTGTCGGCCTCACAGATGTGGGCAACGTCACGACTGACGCCCTGGGGAATGTGCGTCCTGGGCCGACTTCTAAGGGACTTGCGCCGACGTGTGTCTGAGGGGAATCAAAAAAAAAAAAAATCCCAGACAGCACAGCCGGCACCGGGATACGAACCCAGATACCTCCCCAGACGTGACATGGCCAGCACGCTAACCACCTGATCGCTCGACCTGGGTTGTGTTCGTATATGGGACTCCAGCAGCCCGAGAGCCGAGAGAGTAGACTCTTGCTGGGCGAAAATGCCCTGCTGAGGCTCTCGTGACGTCATCGCTCTGGCAGAGACTCCTGTTCGAAAATTCGATGAATCAACACTAGAGGTGCTGGAGTCGATGACGTACGATGACGCTCACACGTCACGACTCCGACTCTCGGGTCGCGACAACCCTGATTGCTTGAGCGACGTGACGTAGAGAGGACGCAGCTATGCAAACGAGCCGCCGTCAGCCGCGTGGGCAGCCATTGGTAGCCACAGAAGGCCTGCGTTTCAAAAGCGGCAAGTGGCTGACATCTTTGCGTGTTGCTCATAAAATAAGTGCTGTAAGTTACAAGCGTGCCGGAGAACGCTCAATATTTTTAATTTGCTAGCAAAATTGAAGCAAAACTGCTCGAGTAGACGTCCCGTAGCAAATTCATCAAGCAACTGCGATCTATGTTAGGCTTCGCGACCGGCTTGCTGCTGCTGCTGATGGCTACGCGGCCGACATGTAGCCATCTTTCGTTTTAAACCCAGTGTCGTCCGCATGCAATGTAGTTTTCCGCCGCACTTGACGAGCAATGCGCACTACTTGGTGACCACTTTGACACAGTGTTGCTGTAATTTTCAATTTTAATTTTCTAAAAAAAAAAAAACACTGTGCAGTTGTGACGTGAGGGCTCAGGCTATCAAGTAGATAAATATCAAATCAAATTGGGAGTAGATAACTATTCTCAGATTGCACCTCTACTGTTTTACGGTATATATAATACGTATAAGAAACAAGAACACTTTACCTTCCGCCGGTCATCAGGTTCGGGCGCGCATTCGGTAACGCATTCACACGTGGCGGTCCGATCCTCGTTGACGTTGCATCGGCGGCCTGGACCGCAGCGCACCTTGCTGCAGGGATCCTTCAGGACAACTGCAAGATTGGTAGAGTCTTTCAGTTCAATCTTACGTGAAAGCCCGACGCCCTTGTACGCTCACGTTCTTCTTCGCGCTTCTCTTCCAATTTCGCCTTCTCGTCCTGGGCGACCATCTCGACTTCAGAGTTGGCGTTCACGTGCTTCTTCCCATGGTGGTGCTTCTACGCTCACATGAAACGGAAAGCAATCATGAACTGTAGCAATTTGGGTAGCATCGAATATATTGTTAGATGTCATGAAAGTTCGCGAACAACACTGATGACAGTATATCTGGTCTTGAGGACGAAGTGCGACACAGGGTAGCGCGTGAGTATTTTCTCGACAAGTAGTGCAGGGAAACGTGGCATTTATGGTTCATTAAGAATTAAATTAATTAATTGGTACAGTGCTGGACAAAAGTTTACGGAACACGCTCCGGCGCATTCCTTCCTCAGTGTGACACGCTCTAGCAACGGATGGTACCGGTACTGGATCGATACCGATGGTGCCTAGGTAATCTAAGGTAACCCAGCCATTTTTCATTGCACAAGACAGCGTGTACGCGATAATCATCAATAATTAATAATCACTATTACGTTACACCCGTTACACGTTACAGCCACTGCATATCAAGGCAGGAAATAAGGGGCAACCGGCCGCTTCCCTTCTTCCAAAAAGTGCAAGTCACTCGAAGTACTGCTGTAGATTTGATTTGATAGTTCGCAACTCAAACTGCGGTGATAGTGATTGTTGGCGTGTTTATTTATTGAAAGTTTCTACCAGGGTACAAAAACTTAATGTCACGCACATTGGCTTTCGCGAACGAATCGCCCTGTATGTCGGAATGCGTTCCGCATAAGTTTGCGTCGATAAAAAACATATTTGGACTTCATCGATTTCTCTTTGAACAGAGGGGTACTCACCGACCGAGCTTCCGCCGCCAGGAGTAGGCCTGCAAACAGGCACAGCGCGATGTACGTCCTCATGTCCGTCTCTGGCCTGAAAAGGTGGACAGGATATGAAGGTCAACATCGGTGTTGAGCTCACCGGGGTAATAAAAATAAAAATTGAAAATAACTTCGAATTTTGGCGTGAGGTATACAATGCGCGCATGGTGCAATGAACCATATTTATGAATATGTGGTTCTCTAACTCTTGTAGAAGCTGATGTCTTGCTACAACCAAGTGCCAGTACCTCCTGGTGGCCTCACCCCGAAACTGTATATAGAGCTGGATATCACTAGAGAGCGATCGCCTCTATTCTCCCGAGGGTTGCTAAAAAAGGAACCCATCTTTGCCCGGCGTCATTAACTTTCACATGGCCCACGATGGAAGCACGATCTTAATCTCTGTCGGACGTCGCCATAGTCGGAAAGCGGCGTTGGCATCTTAGCATATTCCACCTCCCTGGTATGTAAATATAGGGTTTATTCACATGACGTCATCCGTAGGAGACCGCCACTGTCGCTAGCAAGCAGATGTTCTGCCGTCGGCCGCCATATTGTAGGTCCCTTCCAAATCACTACCCGCATCGCAGTCACCGTATATTTGGCGTTTCAAAACTACTGTGCTGTGTGACTTGTAGCATATCCAAGTAATTTCCATATTTTCGACGTTAATAGTCACCTACAAAGCATATGGCAGCGTACGAATGCGGGTAAATAACCTCAAGAGACCTACAGTATGGCGGCGAGGTGACGTCAGTGAATAAACTCTATATATTCATCGCCGCCTAATATCGCGCGACATCTCACTACCTTCTTTGACGAGTACCGGGGTTAGTACTAATCGTTGCTGTGGAACAATAAATAATGCAGTAGAGAGATATCGAGCTTCAAACGAGCATGGAAAGGCTAGAAAAAAAGAAAGAAAGAAGATACTGTCTGGAGGAATAAAGAATAGGATTATGAGCCCTGTTGT
Organism: Ornithodoros turicata; assembly: GCF_037126465.1. NCBI lineage: Eukaryota > Metazoa > Arthropoda > Arachnida > Ixodida > Argasidae > Ornithodoros > Ornithodoros turicata. The sequence continues at coordinate 38,082,101 of NC_088209.1, read as the reverse complement.
GATACATATCTGCACAAGAAGTAGGAGTAATGCGCGCAATCCGGGTGCACAAGAGAGCTTTCACTCTCGCGGATCAGAAAAGCCCCTCCCCTTGGCTGCCGGTCTGTGACGTACGTCACTTCATCCGCCCAATAGCGAGGCGCGCGCCCTGCTCCCTCGTCGTCGTAGACGATTCTCGACAGCCAATAAGAGCGCTCGATGATATGACATCACAACACCAGAAGGAGCCAAAAACGGATAATTTTTGAAAGGGGGGGTCTTTTTGTTTGTTTGTTTAGCTCGGTTTGCTACTCCCTAACTGGACAGTGGCATCATAAAATCATTGTCTGGCAACGTCTTGCGAGGGATCTCCTTACGTCGGAAGTGAGCAGTATTGTGGGAGAATATTGAACATGCATTGCTATTGAAATCTTTCTCTGCTTTACGACATCCCATGTAGCCGGTGACCGCATAATTGCAGTTCACCTTGTAATGAACCAGTCAACAGCATAATCGAAGAAAATGATGTAACAGTAAATATCGGTAAATATAACGGAGGCCATCCCGGTATAATGCCTTCCATACACAGAAGTGCCTTCCACACTAAATGAAAAATAAGGCGACGTAAAATGTAACGGGCATAAGAAATGTCCTTGGTACACAGCCGGGGTCCTACACTAAATCCACTTGAGGTTAGTTGCTGCAAAGAAGCAATTGGAGCTGCATGGAAAAGACGCGGTCGCATTCCAAGGGCAGCTGGTAGCCCTTTATGCCCACTTATTTCGTCCAAAGGCTCGTTCTAATTTATATTTTCCACTTTTAACTGGCAAGCTTTCAATGCTGATATACAGAAGAGACAAATTAAATAGATGCATACTGCAAAAAAAAAAAAAAAAAAACTACGGGACCTAACGTTCATAAACTGGGCGTTCCGCGAGAGTCTTCAGTGTCGACCCCGGAGCTCTCTCTCAATTGAGCTCATTTGAGTCGATCAAATCCAAGTTGAAGGAGAGTCAGATGCAGTCGTGAAGGGAGGCCCGGAAGTCACCCTGACACGATTAGAATAAACAGACATTATAAAAAGTTTTTTTTTAGTTAGTTAGCAGATGGTAGTATTGTTCTAGAAATCCACAAGAAAATATTTCGTATATATAGTTCTCTCTCTCTCGTTAGTCTCAATGAACAGTGCTATTTCTGGATAGTCTGGAACTAATTTTCGCGACATTCGAAAATGAAAAGTTCGCCGATTTTAAGAGTATAGGCGAAAATTCGCATTTCGAAAACCATGCTGCAATTTTACCATTGCAAACTTTATTTTCGCGGTTGACTGTTCCGTAGTTACCATAGCAAGCATTTGAACTACCGAACGAGTGTCTGAAATATCGCTTGAATGAAACGCAGTCACGAATTAATTAAGTCAATCAATCAATACACGAATTTTAGCATCCAGAGCTCGCGAAATTGAGCGGCTGCAAATACTGTTAAAAACGCGAATGTTCGCGAGTCCCTAATTTTTCGCGAATATTGCGGACTAACAAGCTCGCGGAGGGCACGCGAAAATTTCTAGCCAAATTTGACACATTCGAAAACTATGCTGGAATCGCAAGCTTCGTCTTCACAAGTGGTTATACTGACAAGTATTTGAGCTGCTTTTCAGCGCAAGCATTTACGATATGGCTTTTATCAAATGCGGCACGGACAACCTTGGGCTCATCACGAAGTCTGCCAATCAAGCCACGAATTTTAAGCAATCAATTCGCAAAATTGAACTATACGTGCCCTGTGCTCGAATTTTGAAGAAAATAGGGCCGCGGAATTAAATGGTTAGATTAAGGGTTAGATTATCAATAAAATATCCCAACGCAAAAAAGGCCGTTTTCTCGTTACAGTGTTAACTGCGCGTGTACACTCTTAAAAAAAAGGGTGTACTTTAACTCCTTTCCTTGCCACATATATAACACCCTTTTGGAGAGCACAATTACGCTCAAAAGGGTGTCTCCTCACTCCCTCAATGGAGTAGCATAACACATTCTCTCTGCCGGGGAGTAATATTACTCTCCATTAGGGAGAAAGGTGTTATGCTACTCCCTTGAGGGAGTGAGGAGACACCCTTTTGAGCGTAGTTGTACTCTCCAAAAGGGTGTTATATATGTGGCAAAAAAGGAGTTAAAGTACACCCTTTTTTTAAGAGTGTACTGCTTCCGCGTGACGACGATCCGAAATACGTAAGCCGCAAAGGGTTTACATATACGACAGCCCCTGCATGTCGACCAACAATATTTCTATTGCCCATCTGGTGTTGGTGGGACCGGTTTCTTTTGTCGCGTTGTTGCAGATGGGAGTGGGACGGACGGGTGAGCGTTGGCGTGTCTGAGTGGAGCGCAGAAGGACACAAACGGCACGCTACATAACCGTTACAGTGACGAATTGGATAGCAGTCAGTCCCAGCGCCTATAAAACAAATGCTCCTTCGTCACGGACTTGGAACGCAGTGCAAGATGGTAGCCGTATAGAAGGCTATAGCATCAGAGCACTGTGTTCCGAAAGTGCAGCATAATTCCACGAAGACGCGAACTTCTTTGCGCAACGTCGTTATTTCACGCTTATACGCACACTTTACAGTGGCGCTGGAAACCGTTGAACATTTCGAATAAAATTATGGGTATCTTACTTTTTGATAGGTTACTTTGATTTAACTTTCGACGTCGATTTTTATCTTCCCGTGTCCAATGGCAGTTTTGATTGAACTTCTATAACGTTACCAAACCGACGGAAAGACGACAGTTCGTGTCCAGAGCATAGATCGACAATTTTCTAGAAATTCATTCAACGTATCACATCATGCTGGACCTTACTCGCAGTCAATCACATCACATCTACATAGTTCGACATCACCATTACAACTCTTCAACTTCAAAACTCATAACGGGAACTGAACTTCTCCATCGCGTCACATCTTAAACCATCATTTAACATCAGGCTTAGCATATCACATCGTATCTCCAGCCCGTCACTCAACGGCTCATCATTATCCGGGTTGTGATCGTGAATGATGGCCATGATGAGTAAATTTGTCGACCTATATGGTCCAGACCCCGTGACGCGGTGACTCAGTGCATCAGTAAACCCAACCAACGGAGTTGTGCTCTCAAAGGGAGAGAGACATATACCCACGGCACAAAAATAATAAGTGGAAATTTGAAGGATACTCACATAGAGTAAAGACAGATTTAGAAAATGTGCAGCCATAGGCACAATAATTTATGTCCGGAGTCTCAGTTTCGCATAGCAGCGGAAACAGAACCTATTCATGTACTACTGCGAATTACGCAACCTGTCTTTTTCGCTCTCGATCAGTCAATGATGAAAAAAAAAAAAAAAAATTAGTCACAGTTTTGTTCTCCCAGCGCTACAACAGAAATAATCGTGTCACCTCTGGAATCTGTATACCGTCACCACACGCGTGATCATATAGTTTGAAGCTCGCATCATAACGTTTGATAGCTCTGCGACAAATTATTTTCTCACGACTCCATAGTCTATCAATTACAATGTGTACACAGAGTCCCCTGGCGATTAAACTCCCCAATCATTATTACCATTAAAATGAAATTCTTGTTGTGCACAGAGCAACAAAGTGGCTCGATGCCAGCGCACAACGACAGAGCAGACCAAATGCCGCGTCCTTGGATGCGGCCTGTATGACGTTTCTCATAAATCACAGCCTCAGCATGCTGTATAGGTGGTGGGGCCAGAGTTGTACACGTTACTCGGAAAAAGTAATTGATTACAATTACTGTTACTACTGCGCGAAAAGTAATTCTTTACCGTTACAAATTACTTCATCGAAAATGTAATACGTTACCGATTAGAAATGTAACGCGTTACTTTTTTCCGTTACGTTTAAATTGTGGGCCATAGCAAAGCCAACAAGCCTGCAGTGGATGCAACTATGCAGCTCTTGTTGCAAATTCTAAAATGAGACACCACCGTATATGGTAAGTGAAATTCGCAAATACATTTGAAAGCAACATACAAAACACATACACGCGTTTATTACAGATTTGTTTGCTGAAAAGGGTTGCCATTGTTGAAAGAAGGTTAAAAAAGTAATCGATTACTCAGTAATTGATTACCGAAAATTGTAATCAGATTACTTGGAACATTACTTGCTCAAAAAATTAATTGATTACGTTAAAAATTACTGAGAAAAGTAATTGATTACTAGTAACGCAATTACTAGTAACGCGTTACGTACAACTCTGGGTGGGGCTTTTATAGTTGGCCATACGGCGACCCTATTGTCTATATCGCGTCTATATCCTTCTACTCCCCATTAATTGCTCCCTTTTTTGATATCACCCAGACGCCCGTATATGCTGAGTTTTGCTAACGGGGCATGCCTGTCAGAGATGCCAAGATGTTGCTGCAAGATCGCTGAATACAGTTTGTGGCACTCCTGAACGTTGCTGGTGATCGTGTGTGCCTCCGAAGCTTGTTCAGTCTGCTGCGATTTTTTTAAGGAGTAATTTTAGTCCTTTTGTGGACTAAATGCTCTGCCACAAAAATTTAAATCCCTTTTGGGAGTAAATGAGCGTCACAGACTGGGGACTGCATTTCACGCTCTCTTCGAACAGTACCAGGTATATGTAATTCGTGTACACGAATGAAAATACTTCGAATCAAACCGGCAACCGTGATATGAGTGATACAAAATCTTGCGACATGAATAGGGCTCAATTTCGCAATAAACAATTTCTTCGTCTCTGTCGGTAAGTTAGATAGGTTGCGTAATATCACATTCTATAGACCCAAGCGGGTGCACCTGCGCATGCGCATACAGCAGACGTCGCTGGTGGCCAAAAGCGAGTAGGAAACCGCATGGTGTGTACGGCGTATTTGGCCTTTCTGTACCGACTAGCACATGCGATAGCTACACCACCTTGCGGCATGCCTTTAATACCGACCGAAAATTTTTGCCCACCAAACAGGACAGCAGCGCCGCCGCATCGTTATGACGTCACGCACTGAAGTGAGTTTTGCGAAGTTCAGCGACTATTTGTAGTCCCGGGGAGTAAATTTCGGGGTTTGGGGACTAAAATGGGGAGTAATTGCAATCTATTCTGTTTTCTGTTTTCCTTCTTAGAGTGTGTATGTGGAGCAGACTGGTTATAAAATACACGAGGACACCTATCGGACCACGTATATGCACTTTCGCAACTAGCACTTTTCTTTTATTATTCGTTTATAAAGTTTCGCCGTATCTTTTTGGCCCCTGCGAATCAGCGACGCGAAGGCCGCGCATGAAACCCTACACACACGAAGACTTCCGCGTCAGCGAATGGTTGCCAAGATGATAGAAAGCAGATGCTCTACGCAAGCCACGTTCTCGAGGCCCGTGGTTCCCACATTTGTGTTTTTATCCATATATCCGCCGTCTCGGCCATTATCTGAGTTTACTCGTATTTCGTGTAATACTGGTGTGCACGACTGGGTGACGAAGAAATGGAGTAACGTGATATGAGCAAGAGCCATGTGCTTTTTATTGATGGAGTGCTATATTGGAAACTTACAACCCTATCACAGGGACACGAAAAATAACATTAAGTGCGTAATGGGTTTAGTCTTAATGTGTTTAATAACTATAGTGCCGCGCTATACGGAGATATTTAATGGCATTCGTCCGAATGACTGTTTCCGACTAATGAGATCGCCATAACTCATTCGCTCGCAAAATGCGTACCCTCGCTCTCATTGTCTGAGCGCAAGAGCAATTTAAAACTTCCATGAAGCCACTCTGTATATTGCGCACCGCGCAATTATTTTATAAATTACACGAAAACAAGTATTATTTTTAGCAAAATGCCTGGAGTTGTTAACGGTTTCTTTTTTTTTTTTTTTCATATATTTGCTTTTGGCGTATACCTCCACCTGACAGGCAAAGACGACAACAGTTTTCCGACATAGTACAGACGATTGATTAAGAAATAAAGCAAATTCTATTAATTTGTGGGTATTAGGTAGTTTCAATCTCTTTGAACACGTTCACGCTCTTCAAGTACACCACCTCTTACTCGGCTAGTGGGAGACCCACATGCATCGACATCATCGAGTTTAATGCCATTCCAAAATCCAATCTAACGTGGAGCACGATTATCGTAAGAAATGGCATTCGGGACAGGACCGACATTACACGCTGATGTCATCGTTTCTGCCAGTGTGGCGCGCGCGCGTATGGTAGCGCCGCGAAGCAACTGGTGCTATAAGCGGCCCGTGTGACGCGTGTATTAGAGGTGAGGTAAGAGGAGACGACCCTTTATAGGGTTTAAACGCGTTTGGCAGAACCATTTATTTATTTTGTACGTCCAACAGACTCTACCATCAGCCTTTTTAAGGCTACATTATGCATAAATAAATAAATAAAATTAAATAAATGAGCATTAATTCCGAATCCTGCAGAGAGTAACGCTCGACCGCGTTTTGCTTTCTTTTTGCCGCGGATCAGACGAAAAATATTTTCTGTTAACGTTCCTATGCTCTTGTGCCTTCGTGTAATGTCCCTCATAGGGCCCTTTGTAATTGTAATAAATAAATAAAAGTAATAAATAAGCACATAGTAGACAACCAAATGTGGGATATGCCAGGCTAAACGATAGACAAATTTTCGAATTTCCTGGTCAACTCAAGCAGCACTCCCTCACCCTGTGTGTCTGTATCCGCGGTTTTCGAATTCTACCAGAAAAGCCAGATGGGAAGAAAATTCCAGGATAGCATAGAGGGACCGTGAACAATTTATAATACGAATCGCGTGTCACGGTGCAAGGCAATACGGGGACAAGCCGGTAGGGTGTGGTCACGCGGTTATGTGCAATCCGGAACATTGCAGTCGTCACTGATGAAGGTTAATTTGTTGACTAATACGTGTTGTACTGGGAGACTGGACACGCAAGGTATAATAACAACTTTATTTGGAGATCATGAATTTCATGATGAGCATCGCCCCTGGCGATGCTCTACCCTATTGCTGGTAGTGATGTGGGGAATGAAATAATGAGCCCCTTCACAATAAGGATCGAAGTTGTCCAAAAGGCCATTAAGTCCAAAATGTCCAAAAAGCTTGTTAAGCGATTCAGAAACGTCAGCCCGAATCCTTATTTCCTTTTCCCCTTTCTTTCGTCGAGATGAGGTGATGGGGGGTTATTTGCTCAGTGCACTTCCCCAAAAGTTCGACTTTCCCATTTCCATTTACGTCGCGGAATCCACGAAAAAACACAGACTCCCCCTTTTATGGATTGCAAGCAAACGCCTGATCAATCGGATGGCACGAACCCAAAATAGTCTCTGCCAGTCTTCCAAACACATGGCAGTGTAAACAAAATAAGCCCGCCTCAGCGTAAACACTGGGAAAGCTTCGAGACGTGCAACAAGCGCTGTTCGAAACTGAGACCCGAATATAAGCATCGTGAATCGTTCCTGGTATTCCAAGTGAAAGAAACAGCCATGTCGAACGTGATATAAGGCGGATCAGAAGGACGGCATACAACTCACCCCTTGCGATGCCCGAGAGAACGCCTTTGTGGAGATCCGGTCAAACACAGTCCGCAAACCGTTCTTGAAGTGAGAGAAATTCACGCAACGCAAAGTGGGCGGGCTCGGCCGTCCAAACTTCGGGGCCTCCTCATTGGACGTTCCTCCATCTGGCGGCTAGTTTCCACCGGAAGAACTGGGGACGAAATTTTACCAACTAAGAAAGAAGGGGAGAAACTAAATACGTCGTATAAGGGAGAGGAGGAGCCGGGGCAGATGGCATCCGATGACGGGGGACGGCAAAATACAAAGAAGCCGAGATAGTTGTATGGGTGGCAAAAAAACGCAAGAGAAGGATCGTCCAGCCAGATTGTTTTGGACGGGTTGTAGGCGTCCCAGCTGATGCGAAGGAAGCCGGAACCCGTTCTTAAGTGCTGTGTGATGGGTGCTTGTAGAGAGAGGAATATATGTGAGATGCGCGCAAATAAAGTAACGAAGAAAACAGATCTACGCATTCTGTAGTTGGTAGGCACACAAAGACCGAAAGACACCACACAAAACGCGCTTCCTATATTTATTCAACCACTGCATGAAACGTGTAAAGACCTGCTGTAACCCTCTCTCGGATGCAATCATGTAAAGGTTTGCTTGTGGAGAAAAGTGCCCAACAATGACAGGGCGAAGAAACTTACAGTAGCTACATGCAGTGTAAGCTGAAAAATGTATGTGGGTTACAACTATGCGATAGAACTTAGGTCATGGCAGGTTGACAGGCTAAGCTACTCGTTTCAATGGGCTGTCTTGTCTCTGTGGCTCACGGGCACCGAGCTGTAGCAAGCCAAGGGCACGCCAACTCTCAGTGGAAGATTCAGGGCCTCGGATAGACCTTGACAGAGAGCATGATGACGCAGTCCAGGTTCTCATAAACAGGCCGTGAAGAAGAAGCAGAAGAAAAAGGAAAATAAATACGCTACGACAGTAGGCCAGCCTTTCGCGCAGCCCCTCAGCTTTTCCCTTTCCCCGCGTGCACACAGAACGGTTTCATTGGATGATTTGAATCGCTTTCAGATAAGGTAAACTACCACGACTACTACACGTGAGGTCCACGTTGCTCGGGTTTTCGTCAGTCGCTGTTAGCCATATGTCGGCACAGTTCCCTTAGAAGTCGGCCCAGGACGCACATTCCCCCAGGGCGTCAGTCGTGACGTTGCCCACCTCTGTGAGGCCAACAACGGCGAGCACCTTCACCAGCCCACCACCACCACCACCAAACTTTTCTTTCTCTCATGCGCAGAGACGTCGTAACGTTGCCTTTATGGGAACTTGGCATGGACCTTTGAGGATAATTTGCCGGATGAGCTGTTGAAACAGGAGAGTAGAGTCCGGAGGCGAGTAGAACAGTTGAGGCCCCTTTGTGGGCACATGAAAAAAGGGAAGTAATTAAACGGCAAATATGCTAGGGTACTGGGTAGGGTACATTGCAGCTGAACATTGCTCCCTCTGTCTCACGTTTTCGACCCTGTAATTAAACTACGATTTTGGACACTATCCAGTAATATTGAGCAAGAGTCTTTGGTACTATTGAGTACACCTAGGCCTACTCAATAGCAATGACTGTTGACGGACACATTTTTACTTCAACATACATCTTATCCCTGGGAGTAAAAAGCGTAAATAACGTTGGGTAATCATCACTACGCTACACAAACTGAAGTTTTGCTTCCTGCATTGCATGTGAACGTGAAGGAAGGTGTTAGAACGGCGCCGTGATCCGCCCGTTGTTGGGACCAGACAGTCTGAAATGTGCACACGGTAATATTATGTACATCAGATTTTGCGTTTGCGAATGACATTAAGAAAATGGCAAATACTTTTTCAAAGAATGGCCCGTGTTTATATCTTCAACCAATTCAACTTCGCGCGCATGGAAGTTGAAACCGAAACCGAAAGCTTACAGCACACTTTTCGAAGTTGCCGTGTTCTCCGCGCTTGTGATCCACAGCTCCATCGACATCAAGTCCAATATGTTTTCGCGCTATGTTTCATTGCAAGTGCTTCATTTGATGCATAGTGTGTACTATTTCAGCCTTTTACAAGCTCGTTAAAATGTATTCTGAACTATACAAACATTACTTCGAAGATGAAGACAACGACGCTGGTGAAGCAAGTGGCATTAACGAGGAGGACAGTAGTGTTTTTGATGTGTGTCAGCAACAGGTCTCTGGCAGCCTGCCGCTTGCAGTTGTGTACGTTCACAGTGCTAACCACGTTTTTGAATGCAGCCGCCTTCCTCGTGTACGCGGCCGGTCGTTATTAGTACACGGGTTGATAAGAGCATATGGTCTGCTGCCACAACTTCGAATAGTTCATCCACGACCAGCGTCTGATACAGAACTGAAAAGTTTCCATTCTGAAGACTACATCAACTTCCTACAGTCGTGTGAGTCGTCTAAAGATCTTGAGTTAGAAGAAGAAAAGGCAAAGGAATACAATCTTGTGGATGACTGTCCTCTCGTTAAAAGTTTGTACACAATCATCCGATATATCGCTGGCGGGACGCTGACAGCTGCCCGCGCGCTTATCACCGGTACTTCTGCAATCGCCATACACTGGGAAGGCGGATGGCACCATGGTCAACGATCAGAAGCTGCCGGCTTTTGCTATGTCAACGACGTCGTATTAGGAATTCAAGAACTTTGCCAGCACTTTGGGCGCGTACTGTACGTCGACCTCGACGTTCACCACGGCGACGGAGTGCAGGAAGCGTTCTGTGCTACTGACAGAGTTCTCACTCTCTCGTTCCATAACCACGAGACAGGATTCTATCCAGGTACGGGATCGCTTGAAGAACTGGGATACGGTCGTGGTAAAGGTTACTGCTTGAACGTGCCGCTTCAGAGTGGAATCGGGAACGATGCTTTCGTTTCTGTAGCGAAAAAGGTGTTAGACGCCGTGCTTTCGCACTACCAGCCGGATGTGATTGTGTGTCAGTGCGGGGTTGACGGGCTCTCTGGCGACCCCCTTGGGGCTTTCAATTTGACGCAAAGTGCATTCGTCGAATGTTTGCAGCTTCTGATGTCTAAATGCATTCCCCTGTTGGTGCTTGGTGGTGGCGGTTACGTTCCAGAAAATGCTGCTCGATGCTGGACCCAACTGACCGCAACACTGGTCGGCAAGACCTTGGAGGATGACGTTCCGGAACATAAATTTTTGCTGAAGTACGGTCCAAGCTATGAGCTGAAGATCAGCCCTGGTTTGCGACAGGATTGTAATGCTACAGAGTACTTGGAAAGGGTAACAAAGACTGTGCTCGACAGGCTAGACATGATCAGTTCACCAGAACAGAGGACACAAAACTGTGCCTTGGAATCTCCCAGTGACGTGTGGACTGGATTACGATCCAAAACGGCACCAGACCTGAAAGATGGACTGCCACATTGTCCTTAAGAATATTTTTGCTTCTCTTACTGACATCATCTTGTAATTTTACTTGCATTGGGAGCAGTCTAGAATAGTAAAATCAGACAACTTCATGCTAGAGTGAGTGATACACAGGACATGATATAGGCAGCAGCTATGTTAGCAGTGCCTGAACAAGTGATGTGAGCTTTACAAGGTTGGAATGAAAAGCAGTTGCACACTCAAGGGAGCATGTTCATTATTAGTTACTCCCTTTATGCGTTTAACATGCTGGTTATACAGATTCACTCAATAAGCATAAAACTTGAATGGCTGGGTAATGGAGCACTGTATTGTATCAGCTGCACTCTGGTGCAGGATACAACACAGTACAATACAATTGGTTCTGTAAACGTTGCTTTTTCTGTTTTGTAGTGAGGTTCACTGAAGAGATGCCATAGAAATGTGACAAAATATTGCAGCTGTTGTGGATGACAACACATCCAGTTATTTGATTACCAATAATTGCAGAGGCAGGGCAGAGGCATATCAACGAACTGGACTGCACAAGACCCTACACTGACTGTTTGCACTTTTTCTTTGCAATTTTAAGAACCACTTCGCAGTCATTCATCAGGCTCGTACCGTCTAATACAAAATTGTCTTGGGGCATCCACCTTGTTGTAATGAGCATCGACATATGAGCAAAGCAGTTCAGCGGTTTTATTTGTAGAATCAAAGACTTTGAAAAATAATACGACATGCATGTCAGATAGTCCTGGACGGTACACATGCATGTAAACTCCCGTCAGCAAGTAGTCCGGGCTCGTCTGAGCCTCACTGCACTCGTCCTACAGCAGGGCGCGTGTTGCTTGGAATGCTTGTAGACGTGAAAGTGTGAGATCATTATTCATGAAAGTCCAGTATATATATTGTTCATGGGACAGGAATTTTGGTTCGATAATGGGGTAATGAGAACCATATGGAATGGGAGAAAGTGTGGCATGACCAGGAGAAAGATCTCGGGAGGAAGAAGTCTGCAATGTTTCCCTGTAAAATAAAATAGACGTCTTCATTTGTTGCTCGTTCATGTAAAATTTGAGCTCAGAAATAATTATCAGTTTCGGCTAGCACTCTGTGGTGTGAAACATCTGAAGTGCGATATTCTCACTTCAAAATGTCCCTGTGCGAGCAATCATTCCAGTGTCTTACCCTGGTTTGTGGACAGTTGAGCCTGGCGTAAAACTCTACAGTGTAGAAGACAAGTATGATGCCCCAGCCCGCAATCAGCGTAATCCACAGAAATACGTTCCAGACATGACCTGTCTTTTTCTTTGTCACAAAGACAAAGCCCACTAGAGGAGTAAAAAGTCTTTGTAAGTGACAAATGAGATAACTGCTGCAAGTCGTCTTCCATTACACTCCCTTTGCGTAGGGCATCCACACTGGTAAAGTGTAGTGAAAGTTAATTAATTACGAAGTTTACCCTAGACGTACCTCCAAGTGTTCCAAACACAACCAAGATCACGGGGAAGAAAAACCCGTAAGCCACGGCTAATATGTACTCGTGTACAATAGCAGATAACATGAACACCACTAACATGGCTGCTCTTTTGCTGCGATTGAAAATCTGAAAGTATACAGCCCAGCTCGTTATGAAAACCACAAACTGATATACAGTCATTAAACACACATATACTTGGCGTCTACGCCTTCACAGAATGTGCGGATGCGCCGAAGATTGTAGTCCTACCTTGTAAGCATCAGTGTAGACGTAAGTGAAAAGCCAATCGTGAACTACCAGGTTCCAGGATCTGTAGTAGTCGGCATAAGTTGTAGAATTCCACCAGTCCTGTGTCAGGTAAATTATTTTAAAATTTGGGGTTTTTTAATGTAGAAAACAGTATCCTGTTCTCACAGATAGTGAGAAACATCTATGTAACTTACCAGATAAAATAGGCGATCACCAAAGCGTAGCAGCTCCGCAAACAGGTTGAGCCAACAGTGCAAGAAACCGTAGAACATGAGGAACAGACTGATGCTTCCGAGGATCAGAATCGAACATCCCGTCAGCGTGAAGCCGAGCAGCTGGAAATCGTCCTTGCCAGCGTCGCGGAACAGGTCTTTGATGAAGTGGTTCAGTACTACAGAGTACAGCAAAATGCACCCGAGAAAGTTGGAGAGATACCAAAGTACTGTGCCCCATCTCACATTTGGAGTCCTGAAAAATGTAGGCAGTTGGGTTATTGACACAAATAATAATAATGGCTCAAAAATTCTCGATTGAGAATTATTCCTTTGGATTTTTGATACAGAATATGTTTATTATTATAGAATATACTTGGCCTTGCTGTGTGCACCTTCGTGTTAGAAAAGAGAGTTAGCAGAGTATGGTAACAATACAAACTATTTCCTGCATACTTCTGTCATAGTAGCATACCTTATTAGCATATTGGTATTATTAGCTTATGCCATATTAGCATATTAGCTTACCTGGGATAGCTCTCCCGGAAAACAAGAGTAGGCGCAAAAAGAAAATACAGCAGCGAATTCATTTCAGGCAGCTTCAGTTCTATATTATTTGTACCATTTGTTTCTGAAAGACAAGTTACACTTCACTTATTCCTGCATCAAGGGGAGCCAGCAATGGTACAAAATGCATTCTTGGACAAGTCACCTTTCATAAGAACATGTTTGTTCACCTTTACAAGCTCCCTGGTGTAGGCATATAGTTTCATGATGAGCCTAACCTGTGTGCACATGAATTAATGCAGGAAATTTTTTGCATTAATGTTTCTCTATACATACTTGTTCAAAGGCTAAGATTGCTGCCGAGAGAGGAGGAAAGCCATGCTTGAGACTGTAGTAAGCAGGAAATGCGAGGAGCACCGCAATGTAGATAACTAGTAAGCTCAAGAAGATGCCGTCCAGAAGACCTGTATGACAAAAGAGAGGGTTTGTATAAACTTTCCATCTCGCATTGTGCGTATGGTGCTTTGACACCGTGGTCGCAGTATGACCAAGTGATATCAGGCCGCTCAGAAGTGAAAAAAAAAACACACTTGAGCCTTCTTATAAAAGGTTTACTGCAGCCGACTCCGCCGGCAGGGTCCGTGCCGTTCGTTCCGCGATCAACGCGCACTGCAACGCGTAGGAGGTTCGCGTATGTACTGCTTGCGACACGCTTATCTGAAATCGGCACCCTGCGGTTTATCCCATCCCTAGTCTCCAGTCCGTTGCAAGATTCATAAACACGTGCAACATATGGTATTTATTTAATGGAACAACATTTCTGAGGGCAACCAAGGAAATGTGGGGCTGCAGAACTACTCACAGGCGATTCCAAGCGTGTCGCAAGCACTACTTCGCCAGTCTAATTTTTGCCTTACTGCACGACCTACTTAACTGTCTGTCTATCTACATACCTGGATGTCGTCTATCTCACTTATCCTTTCGACGTGCACCTCGATATTTGTAACTCGTAGATGTCCGCTTGCGGTTCTGAGAGTCGCATTTTTAACAGTTGTCCATTGCACTACACTGCCTTGCGTTACGATGAAACACCAAATAGACCTCTCCCTGTTTGTAAACAAATGCCGTCATAGTGTTCGACAGCGCCACCAATTTGGTAGAGTTGAACTACGCTCGAAGCTAGGGGGGGCGAGCAAGGTCGCGCACGAAAGCCACGGTCTTGAGGGGATTACAATGGTCCCTGAAAGGGACGCCACCTTCGGTCCTACTTTTCTTTCAATAAGAGGCAGGGAACAAGTGCTCATTCGTGGAACCCAGCCCTCCCCTTCCGATTTGTTTCGGTTTCAGTCTGTCTACCAACGCCATGAATACTTTTCTCGGGTAGAGGTCTATTGCTCCTTGGCCAGTCGAGAGGTCGTCTATGGTCAAAAACCATAGCGGTCCATGTCGTCCTGACCTCAGTTTCTGAGAATGTATACACTGTTAGAAATGAAATTCACCGCATAGCACGCTCCTAGCCAAACATCTCGAATGATATCGGTATCTGCCCTTTCATTTGTTATCATTTGTTGAAAACGCCTGGAGATCTACGCCTTTTTTATGACAATTATGAATAGCATAAGTGTCACAAAAAAAAGGGCATACGGCGCCCGTTTTCAACAGATCAGGGCAGATAACGTTATCATTCATGACGATGGTTGGCTAGGAGCGTGCTATGCGGTGAAGTTCATTTTTAAGAGCGTACCGCAAAGCGCACACACGTTGACAGGCATTTTTAGGAACGGCCAAGACATGCAAATTTAGAAATGATCAAAGGGGTTGTAGGTTATCCCAGGGTATCTCAGATAAACGTAAAAGACAGTTCTTTGCATCAATGTGAACTTTCACCGAAAATTTCACAGCGAAGAGGGTAATGCGAGCGGAAAAAATGGGTACCGCGAATACCGAAACTGATGCGGCTCTGACATCGCGCACAGCCCTCGCCGCCGCCAGTCAGGCAGCGCGCGAGAAATCACGTGCTTACGGCTGCCAATAGGAATGGACGCAACTCGGAGCTCTGTGACGTCTGCGCTTTGCGCGACAGCGTGTTCGAGGGTTTGTATCTCGCTAAGTACGACACGTAGAAGAATAATTCTTTTTTCCTCAGTATTCTGGCGTACAGTACAATGCGTCCATCATGTACTGAACCACATCTATGAACGTGTCACAACCCGTTTAAAGCCTGTTTGGAACCTCACCACTTTTCACAGTAGTTCTGCACTGTGCCCAAAGATGCAGGGAGGGACGAAGCAGGAACAGAATACTGAAGTTGATCGCGAGCAGAAAGCCGATGACTGTCGAAAATCCAGCGGAGTTCAGGATGATGGTGGAGAGATCCTCGTGCACACTGCGCCATAAACGAGTACGATTGGTGCTTCATTCACCCTTTCACTGTTACACCCTTTCACAATCACCACAAACAGAACGCACAACCGGACGTTGTCTAGGGTTCCCAGCGGCTGCATGTGGCGCCACGCCCCGTCATTCATTTGAGTTAAACCCTTTCACTACCTATATTTGAAAACAGTGAAAGGGTTTAACTTAGTTAGTTAGTTAGTTCCAGTACCTAAACCCTTTTAAGACAGGGTGGCGCCACATGTAGCCGCTGACGCTGGGAACTCTAGACAACGTCCGGTTGTGCGTTCTGTTTGTGAACAGTGAAAGGGTGAATACCTGACAAAACGCTAGCTCGGCACTTCTGTCTTTCAGATCCTTTGAGCAGCCACGCCGTAACGGAATATGGAGTATACTTCGACACGTAAACATGTAGCGTACAGAGATGCGCTGTGGAATCGACTTACCGTTGGGGATCGTAGATGTAAGAAATGACTAAAATGACGCAGACGAGGAAGAGGAACGCCGCACACATGTTGAACACTGTGCGGAGATGTTGATTGGCCATCATATCTCTGAAAACCATTTGAACGCATTTACTCTCAATGTAGAAGGATTCTATAATTATAAGATTAGCAGAACTCTGCTTTCTCCTTCTTTTTTATTATTTACCCGCTAGTACAATCAAGGTGACGGGGGTTATGTGAACCGACGCAATGGCCAGCCCTAGCTTGGCTAACATCTCTATAAACCCATAATGAAGAAGAAGACGTGCTGCACCCATATATCAGCATTGACTACAACAAATAATTTTTCTGTAAATTCCGACAAGTTTTGTAATGGGTTTTGTGAATTTATCCAGACCCCCAACACCATCCTATCTTTTTTCCTTCTTTACGACATATACCTAGAATGATGATACCCCCCACCCCCGCAATTTTTTTTTTTTGCGACCCCCCCCCCCCCCCCGTGTGTGCAATTGTGGATAAACTACTGGTTTCGTGCAACCGATGTAATTATGAGAATCAGTAAAGCGTAATGGTAATCATGTTTCTTTGTAGCACGCAGCCTCATGTTGCTGAACGAGAGCTTATATATATATATCTCCTTCTGTCGTGTCAATACCGTAGAGATAAGAGAACAATAGCATTAGGTTGACAATGTTGTACAACCGCTTCAGAAAATGACGACGATAGCAATATCTGATACGTCCGAAACATGTACGGAACAATATAACCTTGCAATTGATCCACGAATGAATCCAGGGGCATTCAATGGGCGATTTGATAATACGCAGTTTTAGCAAACCGTCGGTAAAGTTATCGTGCCTATCAGAACCAATCGCAGTCGCGTGTGACTCAGAATCTTATCCACTGATTGGCTCCGATTGATACGGTTCGACGCAAGCAACGTTATCAATTGTTTGCTAGAATTCGCTATATTACGTTACTCAAAATCGAAGCGCGTGCGTTATCGTGCTTTCTGTCAAATCTGCTGTGACAAGGGCTCTGCTCTATCATTTGACGCTACCGTTCGATGTCACCTGATATTTCTGGACGGAGACAGCGACAAGGTGACAAATAGGAGAGCACGTGCTCCGATGAACGCTCTCGCGCATGAACACCATGTGCGTATCAGATGCAGTGATGGGAAGTACCAAGTGGTACTTGTACTTTACTTCGAGTACCTTTCAATTTGCGTAGTTTGTGCTGTACTTTAAGTGCTTTTCTTTGGTTCTTTCCTTTCAAGTACCCGATAGAAAATTTCAGAAAATTTCTTGCGCGCGCGTTGCATCCTGGGAGTTTACTGGAATGAACCATCCTTCACGTTTCGATTACAATCCCGCCGACAGAGAAGGAACCGAAACAGCTTGGAGACCTCTTCCTTTGCAACCAGCAAGTTCCCATAGTTTAATGGGACTACAACACAAACACTATTAGCAACACAAACGCAACTATCCATGTTTTCTTGCTAGCGAAAAGCTTTCTAAGGATAACAGTCGAAACATAATTACTTCACGTTTTATTACTATCAAATGTTGAAACGTCCAGCGATATGCGATGTAAATTTGTAATGCACCTGATGAACACTTTGAAGTACTTTGCAAATGACTTCGCACTTTACTTTAAGCACATTTGTAGTATCAGAGGCGGAGCGTTTTCAATCTGCCAGAGGGGGCAGGGGCACAACGTCACCCCCTCTTTCATACACAGAGGTCGGGAGGGGGGGTCGGGAATTCCGTGTTGTGACGTTGTGAGAGAAGTTCTTACAGGTTTTTCATGATCACGCGCATGAAACACGCGGTTTTTAGGATACCCCCCTACAGGGACACCCCCCTATAGGGAAGCCTCCCCCTCACTCGCAGACAGCGCCTATGTGTGGTATGTTACTTTGTACTGTACTTAAAATTCAACAGCTGCTAGGTACTTTACTTCAAGTACAATTTTGAGGTACTTTTTCCATCGCTGATCAGATGCATGCATCATGCGCACATATATGAGATATGAACGGCGCGAATTAGAATCGCCCAATATTCAGTTGATCGCCTTACAGAGAGGGCTCAGCGTACAATTTTCGCGGAGTCTACCTGCAACACAGTGTAGTATCACCCACGCGCAATAGTAAAGCGACACCGCACCTATGTTACGCCTACAGCTTTAAACAGAAATATTAGGGATTCAGCGTTTGTAGCTGATTTCATTCCCCACATCACCATCAGCAATGGGTTAGAGTATCGTCTCTGGTGATGAAACTCTGTTGTAGCTGACACAGCTGTCAAAGGTTCGCTTTTACCGAGACCCTATCCTTATCTAACCTATACAGATAGCCTAAATGACATATCTATATTGCTTGACTGTACCACGGCAGATAAAACACGCCGTATAGTATGTTCGACCATCCAAAATCGAAACGGAAAACTTCCTTTTGCTTGTTGGCATTTATCTATAACCTTATAGTCTTTCAGAAACTATAAGGAACGGAGAAGCCGAAAACAGTTTCATTGAGTGACGAGCTTTCGTGAACCGGGGAGGGGGGGGGGGATATATTTATTAGACGAAAAGGAAAAAAACTAAAAAACCGGGGAAAGGTCAGCCAAACGGGACGTCGGCTTGCTATTCCAGAAATAAGAAATAATAATAAATAAATAAAAGGAAAAGATAAGGATTAAAGAAAGAAAGAATAGGAAGGAATAAGAAAGAAATAAAGAAAGAAAATTAAGAAATAAAATTAAGAAATAAAGAAAGAAAATTAAGAAATAAAGAAAAAGAATTTGGACCGGACCGGATGAAGTGCAGACCCTCCAAGAAGGCTCGTCACTGATTAAAATTGTTTTTAAGACGCTTCATTCTTGGTAGCCTTTGTCATTTCAATGCCTCCTTCAGTTGGAGTGGAGCTGCTCTCTTCTGATTTCCTACAAGGAACACTTCAAACCTCGCTGCGTGATACTGCCGTACTTCAACGCCGAGATAACTGGCATCAAATCTGTTGGACCCCTGGAATGCTTTGCAAAGCAACTGATAACTGGCTGACAATACCTCTAACAGCGGTATGTAACGTACGTGTTCTTCATTGATTGTCAAAACAGGTTCATTTCCACGAGTCCAATTGATGTTTCAATGTTGCATCACGCAACATTTATGTGCTTAAAATCTAACCACATACATATAACTGAAAATGAAATTTATCAGTTCGAGATGACTCACACAATTCTGGAGTTCCGCAACTGGAACATCTTCTCTGGAAGCTCACTTCCGCCATCGCTGGAAGACAAGGCAGGAAAGACATGAGCCTCGCGTTTGAGCTTTGGCAAATTCTTTTTACACCGCGCAAACGTAGTATACTATAAGCCTTGCCTTTTTTTTCTCAGGTGAATTTCTTTGTATACCGGTTGATTTTCAGTCGTATTATGGCACTCGGTGGACAGCTTGTCGAGCGCAGCAGACAAATTATCCAGCTCTTCATTGACTCCTTTCCGCAGTCGCTGGTTTTATAAAATGCGTGAATTTTGTACTGTATAGGCACACTCTTGCAAGCAAGACGTTGACAGGAATGGGTGTGCTTACGTCTATGCTGGTCTTCAGGCGGACAACCTGTTCGCTGAAGCCTGGAGGTTCCATGTTGATGAGACCGCTCTACAGAAGAAGAAAGTGGTATCGTTGGACCGCTCTGCATGGATGCAATATACGAGGAAGAAAATAAAAAAAAAAACTAAAACCGCCACCACATACATAAAAACATGGTTACACGCGGTATCTTCTATACATCGTACGACTAAAAACTGCGCGAAAGATATGAATGCTAGTCACACGTGGCCTTTGCTTTCGATCGTAACTGTGTGCAGTGCAACCGTCACCATCAGTTACTCAGAAAAAAAAAAGCTCCTGTATTCTACCATAAAAAAAAAAAAAGCATTGCATCATCGACCATAGCGCGTAATGTAAACAAGAAGAAACAAAAAGGTTTTGCCACATTGTTCTGCAATCAAAAATTACACGTTACATGAATCAAGGTCGCAATTCCCGTCCTTCGATGCGCTTGCATTCGGAATTTTACAAAGCTGCCAGCAGCCACTTGTTGCGCCACTTGTTGCGTCACTTTTGTGACACACGCTTCCGTTTGCATATTTTCCACCCGAGTCTCCTCAGTAGCGTTTGACACGCACGTTTGTCGTATAATTTCCGTGCGCTTGAGCTGGTGGTAGTAACAGGAACACAAAACAACCCTATTCAGTGGCGTAGCGGGAAAGACAGGGGCAGATTCGGGGGTTCGAACCTTTCGAAATTGTACTTCTGGTAGTGCATTTGGGAGAGGGAAATGAGGATGAAATCCTCCTCCACCAAGTAAAGCCGCCCGTAGGACACCCCCTTCTGAAATATTTTTCTGGCTATACGCCACTGACCCTGTTGCATGTAATGTGAGGTATGTATACGTTACACCAAGCTTCAGCGATTGTTACTGACGCAGTTGTCAAAAGACTGTGCAGGGCACAGATGGTTCAACGAAGACTTAATCTTAATCTTTCTGCGTGTATTTCAGACACACTTTTCTGATGCTTAATGAAATTTGCGTTCGAGGTAATTTTATGTTTGATTTGATTTGACTTTACTGGCGCAATGATATCAAAGATCATGCTGCGCCGTATAATTTTGTTGAGTTACTCTACATTAGGTCCAGTTCAGTCAGGTATTTGCATTATCAGAGACTATGAATTTCCTATGCCCATTGTCAGATCTGAGACAGTGTATGTTCTCATCATGCTGCAGAGCCCACATCATTGTGACACTGGGTAAGGACAACCCAGCTCGCTACCGGCCGAATGGTGCCAAACGTGTGGGCAGGTCGCAGCAAAGTTAGTATGGGGTGATGTGTAATATACATAGAAGATGATCTGTGGTTTAATAAAGTATATGGTTGTGGTAATTTTATGTTGTGAGCGATCTACAAATTGAACGAAACACGAAATGACCCTGTTGAAAAAACTCATAACTTTCTATGTGTAAAGAAATGAGCAATATGTGAAAGGCAATGAGCAATATGAGAAAGGCAATGAGCAATATGAGAAAGGAAATGAGCAATATGAGAAAGGAAATGAGCAATATGAGAAAGGCAATGAGCAATATGAGAAAGGCAATGAGCAGTATGAGAAAGGCAATGAGCAGTATGAGAAAGGCAATGAGCAGTATGAGAAAGGCAATGAGCAGTATGAGAAAGGCAATGAGCAGTATGAGAAAGGCAATGAGCAGTATGAGAAAGGCAATGAGCAGTATGAGAAAGGCAATGAGCAGTATGAGAAAGGCAATGAGCAATATGAGAAAGGCAATGAGCAGTATGAGAAAGGCAATGAGCAGTATGAGAAAGGCAATGAGCAGTATGAGAAAGGCAATGAGCAGTATGAGAAAGGCAATGAGCAGTATGAGCAGCGCTATGGGCAGTATGAGCAATGTTATGAACCGCACGGCAAGGCCGACGACGCGCTATGTGCGCAGATATAAGCAATACGAGAAAAGCAATGAGCAGTATGAGCAACGTTATGCGCAGTATGAGCTGCATTTCGAGCAGTATGAGGAAGATATGAGCAGTATGAGGAAGGCTGACCGTTTAGTTAACCAGTTATTCACCTAGAAGTGTTGGCGCCACAGCGTCTGGTGATGGCCTTTCAAGAGACGCTCGTCACAGTCCGATTCTGTTCAAATTTTAGGTGCATATTTCCCGTCCCGATCGTGTCCTACAACATTCTCTTTGGCTCCTGGATTCGCTTCCAAGCCGTTGCGAGTGCCATCTCAGTGCTTGGACGCTTACTTGCCTATTCTACCCTGCTTCTCGTAGCCGTCTGGACGTATTTCGCTCCGCTCTGCGTGGGACTCATATTTTCGTCGCCGTCTCCCTGCTGTGACAGTGTCTTTGTGCCGTTTCAGTGATCACTGAAGGTGGTTTGTGTGTGTACCTTAGAATCAACCTATACAGAAGCCGTGGCAGGTGTGTGCGCATTACAGGTACGTTTGCAGTCCCGTTTTTCCGTTATCGCTCTTTATGTCTGTCGGGTTAGCTCTCTGCAACTACCATATTCGTGCTTTTTTTTTACTTTTTGTGGAAATCGTTCGCTGATAGCCTTTGCATGTGTGTATAGAGTGTTTAAAATAAAGTCGTGCACCAGGGCATACCGAAATCGCACGTTAGCATGCAAAAAAAAAATGTATATTTGGATGCCCCAAAGTGAAGCAAGCCACGAACACTGTGTCAGTAACCCGTTGCTGCAGCGAACAAGTACATGCACTCAGTTTTGCAAGCGCAACGCAAACATACTCAGATGTTTCAGAACCGCGTTCATTGGACATCACCAGCATTAGAGGAAGGTTACGTTCAATTTCAATCGGCAAAATGGCATCGTGCGTTATTCTGACTGACTAAATACAACTTCATGCTTTGAAGGTGTGATCTACGCGTTGGGATGAGAAATAGGCCCCAGTCATGTCCACTTGAGCATGAACCTATACGGCTGTATAAGTTGTGGGAACTGGAATACTTGTAGGCGCAGAAATTTAGTGCAGTTCTAATTTTGTTCTTTCTTTTCAACAGATAACTTCGTCAAATATGCAGAAAAAGGTGAACTATCGACATCAAAGGTGCCTGTACAGAAACGCAAAAAGCTAATCAAAAAGTATTTGGCAAGCTTTCTGAGAGACCTACCTCGCGCCAGTACCTGAATAAACCGGTATTCTGTAATCACGTGTTGTTATTTTAGCTTAATCACGCCATGTTGCACGTTTGCTCAGACGGTTCAAGTGCATTCATGTACATGAATACGCTGTATGAGAGTGCTCATATAGCTCATACGCTGTTTGAGAGAGTGCTCATATAGTTCATACATGCTCATATAACTCACACATGCTCATAGGAGCTCATATGATTGCCATACAATAAACACATGTACGAGCCTCATATGATTGCTCATACAGATGGCTGTATGTTTTTTTTTTCGACAGGGGAACTGAGAGTTTTTGTCGTTAACCTAACGTCATTAGGCAATAGAAATCACTGAAATCTACCACCCAAGACATATTTCACGAAAACTGAACAATTTCTCGCGGCGCTTTACAAATTTAAAAATGGACGGGGGAATTTCATATAGACGATGAATAAGTGTCGTGCACCCCGTATTACCGGAAGTATAAACTGTCCGGAAAGCATGGGTATATAGTATGTTTACACTCTTCGCCGGTGCAGTGCAATGAACGAAATCCGCTTACCTTTCGCCGCGCGAGATTAAGCGACGAGCACAGTGCAGAGCCGGACGACAGACTGTGAAGTAAAGAAAGGCGTGCACTTCGTAACGTCCGCCCCGCAGCACGGGTACAAGCGAACTCGGCAGATAAGGAGCTGCGACGCCCGATAGCATACAATACGTCATTCGTTGGGTCGGGTACGCCATGAGGTATGCTTCGAGGAAACACGGTACAGCCTGGTAGTAGAATGTGGTGAAAACTGTCATCGGAATAATTGCAGAGAGACAGGGCAATAACATATGAGTGTGCAAATTCATCGTTTCCGCTTGTTGTGACGGACTTTAGCATTTTTGCTCCTCTTTTGATACTGCACAGGTTCACTGACCGCGGCTTCGACGACAAAGTTCACGGGTGCGTTTATGTGATGCAGTATTTTTAATTGACAGTTACGTGTGTCTTATTTCTGTTTTCGTAAAGGTTCAGCACCAATGAAAAGTCCAGTGTCCTCACGGGAAACAGCGGGAATGGCCACTTGTTCAGATACGGCGCCCAGAAATAAAATTCGAAAGTGCAGGTTGGCATGGCAACGGGCAGCTTTTTTGGAAGCGGGGAGAAAAGAAAAAGGTGGCATTGTCCCGTTCGACATCTATAATGCAATCTATGTATGTACCACAATTAGTGGCAGGACCCCAAAGTACTCCAATCTATTAAAAAAAATAAATAAAAAAACCCGACGAAGAAGGAAAGAAAGGTAGTGGATCCACTGTCACAAACTTCGTTTGCAGAATGTGATATACAGGGGCGTTTCTCTGGGGGTTTATTGTGTGATTTTGTAAAATTATTTAAGAAAACACATTGTGTAACAGGGGCCTCCCTCGATAGTTCCTGGGGGAGTTCTCCGGCACCCTCGCAGCCCCTAAAGATATTCCAACATTCTAACACACACACAAAACGAAACAAGAACCGAATACCAATACCGAATTTAATACCGGACGATCACTTTCCGTTTCTGTTTCCGGTACCGTGCTATTCGTTCGAAACCATGTCGAAACCATATCTGGTTCGGTAATTCGTAATTACCGTTTCTGTTTCCGTTCCGTTCCCGTTCCCTGGCGCAACAGCGTCCACTGCGCTCCGCATCCTCCACACTTGGCCAAGTTTCGATCTTGTATGTTGGCAACCACAAAGACAGGAACCTAAAATTATTTTAGGCGCTTCAAAAACTCTTGTTGGTATATTAATTACGTTCTTTCGAGCTTGTGAGAATAGCGAGAAGTCTGTTGATCCTCAACGACGTCGCCGGTAAGCTTAGCGATTACTTTAAGATGATGTGGTAATTTTTGTCCGGCATTCCGCCATGATTGTTTACACCAACAAATCCAACAGTTCCGTCATCTGTGTCCGCTGTACATATTACGCGTGTTCGCGATGGTATTTACCAGTTTTATAACACTCCTCATATCAAGGAGTCGAGACATTTTTGGCGGTAGTATTCACTCATGGGACGGTGATTAACTTTCCAGTGACTAGCGTGTTTAGGCCTAGTACTGATCAATATTTTTGATCTAATACTCGATTTGCCCACGCGTAGGAAGGCTGCCAAAATTTATTCGCTGGCCGTGTTTATAAGCCGTGTTTTGAACACTTACAAGACTCTTTAACATCTGCTTACCGTATCATCTGATTTAGAAACACCCTGAGCACAACGGGGTCTTTTGTAACACGATCAGCAACTCGAGAGCAATAAGCGCGCAGTCAGCGACATGGGCTAGCAACTATTTGTTTACACTCCATCATATTGTCAATAAACACACTTGTGGATCATTCTGGAAGATCGTGAGGCACAAGTTACTTTGTGCGAACAACACACCACGGTGTCTGGAACTGCGTTTTGCCTATCTTCTCGGCGCAGGATTGTCCACTTTGTATAACAACATAAGCTGATCAGTTTTGATGCACAATAAAATTGGAAAGTAATGTGTTGATGTTTGTCTTTGCACAACTTATAACCCTGTTTACACAGATCAGCTGGTAATGTCTAGGACTGTGGACTAGGATGCAGTCAGATGCAGGTGCTTGGTTTCCAGGTTAGGGTGAATAATTCAATCCATAATCATGAAGAAACCAGCTTGAAGACACAACAGCGAATCCCCCTTGTACTGGACATATATTGAACAAGCATAGCGAGATGGGGTATTTGGTACATATTCATGAAGAAAAAAAGAAAAACATATGCAGCACCCAGTTTGCTGTGTCCAGCTGTTAATGTCTTGCTATGCTTGTTTGATACATAACATCGCGACAATAGCTGACTTCGATTCGTCAAAAAGTGCGAGTTTTACTTTTCTACTTTTTTACCTATCTGCACCTTTACCAATCGAGTGGTCGGATTTAGTGCAAAGGCCGCACCTCCGCTGCATAGAACGCGATGACTTGCAATGTGCGCACTAGTTCAAAAAGTGCAGCCCAATCGAAGACAGCTAATATGCAACGATTGTTGCATCATCGTAACAAATTTCCATCGCTGTTGTGTCTTTGTATGCAGTTCTACCACGGGTGACTATGATGAAAATGTCAAAATTTTTCTCCAGCATAAACAAGAGGAACTTGTAGCACTAGCATTATGCATTGCATTAACAATCGGTGGAACAGCAGTAATAAAGGTTTCCATGTCTTGGTGTGGAGGTGTACAAAAGATATATTGAAAGGGCAATTTGTAGTGGCACAAAACAGTCTCATATTTATGCTGTAGCACAGCCTTATAACTCAAGTATATCCTTGTGTTGTCAAACTGCACTTGCTTAAACCACAGAATATTACGTAAGGTTTCCACTTTGACAGACCTGACCCAAACCATAGCTAAACAAGCTCTATTTGATGTTTTCTCATGACAGCCATCCCATATGGCTGCCAGGCAAAATATTTCAGTTACATTTACAGCCAGTTATGTATAATTGAATTTTATAGCCAGCACTATTGCTGTAAATGACTCCAAATGGTTCAGATAAGAATCTCGGTCGCACACCCTTATGATGTCCACCACTGATATCCGGTTTTCATAGCCGTGAAAAGAACACCATATCTGAAAATGCCGTTTGCGTTTCTTGTTTATCTAAAAAAAAAAAGAAACTACAATTTTGCATTTGGCATGTACATGTAAGTTACTATCAAATACATGTCTGAATACAAAAGTCACAGATACAGTACAACAGATAAGTTACAGATAAGTTACAAATACAAGTGCCCATGACACATGCATACACATCTCTCTCCCCCCCAGAATGGGATGTCAGAGAAGAATCATGGTCATTCTTGTTCCATGCTTTCTGGTTATAGACCTTTTCGTAAACTTCATTATGTTGCACTGTGCTTTCTGAAGTTTGGGCATGTTCTCTATGTCAGTCTGTGATTCAGTGCACAATATCAGCTACTACTTTGACATTCTTCACTCTCATAGCTGCCTTTTTTGTGACCCTTCTATATAAAGCATAGTCGGTGTCCTGGTGTGCTTTGAGAGTGACTGTGCCATTAGCTTTGGTGCGTGCCATCATCTCTAGCTGTCTCTTATCTCTAGCCATCTCTAGCTATACTAAGGCTATACACACAGCCATCACTCAATTTTCATTGTGGAACTGCAGTTTAACCCACCTCTCAGCATCCCTTGCTGCAGTTCCACACAAGTATGTACTTCAACCAACTACCCCGCTTCAACCCACTTGGAAATATATTTTCAGGTATGTCACAGTTTGGAGCGGCAGGCAAAAATCCGCCATGGATGAGGCAGACAGGTGAGTAAGGCACATGAGGGCATTCATTTAGCGAAGATGAGACTGCAAACGATGGATGGCCCTCATGCTGCATTCAGCAATGTACAGGGACCTATAAGATGAATATGTTCTGGTTCTTGACATTACGTGGGGTGGTGTAGCAAGAGGGGGTGGGGTACAACGCAGAAATTTCTACTAAAAATAGACTGGGGGTCACAAATCGAGGATAAAGTTATGCTCAACCCACATAGATTGTGTGACAGAAAGCCATGTTGTGCAAACAAAATGCAAAACAAACATTTTTGCAACCCTACATTCTACACCGCTTACGACTGTGAAAAGAACTTTTGTTTATCGATCAATGATCATGAGTGAAAAGTACGTCACTTTTGAGCAGCAGGTGATTACCTAACTTCGAAATGGCTTTGCATTTGAAATCACTGCAAAGCAATTCAGCATCTGGTTTGGTTTCTTTTTATCTGTTCAGTTTATGTTCCAAAATGGCATATGGTATAGAAGCTCAGTGCCTTTTCATACTCAGCATATTGACTAATTTTTGTTTACTGTCACTGAAGAGAGTGCTGAGTCTCATGTGAACTCGTTTGTAATGCCCTCTGTGCCTTCCAATTTCCATCTGTATCGACTTCTCTTCCATTTTTGTATATTTTTATTACATACATTTATCAAAAAGGGTTACAAATTGGGCTGTTCGGTTTTATAGAATCATGATTAAAAGCGTTAAAACCCCAGTGCAATGTGTCTGTGTCTGTCTTTTTAGCTCCCCGGCACTGGGGTTTTAACGCTTTTTTTAACCATGATACATTTATGTATCCAGGTTTTCTTTGTTTTATATTGCTGTCGTTTTGATGGGGACATTCAGCCGCCAGTGACATTGCTTCTTCTTTTGATGCTGTTGTCCAGAGCTGCCTCTGTCAGGAGGAGCCATGCTGGCCATGGCCCAGTCTCAACATCAAACCCAAGGGGGAGCAGGCCTTGCCTCTGCCCTCAATCAGCAGCAGGCCACTGCACAGCAAAGCCAGCAGTTTGGGGCTAACCTAGCAGCTTTAGGTCTTACACAGGCATGTGCCATCACACAATAAATTTGAGATAATAACGTTCTTTCATCTTCTCATATTGCATCAAAGTATAGCATACGGTATACCGTACCGTACTATTGCTATACAACTATAACATAACACCATGTCTTATCTTGCACTTTCGTTTTCTAGAATGCTTTGCAAGCAACAACAGTGTTGTCCCAGGTATGCTGCTATGTTCATGTTGGTGCATTTATGAGCTTCTATATACCATCATAGTCAGCATTTATGAAGCATTTCTGCTGTTGTTATACTACAACATCACTCTGCTTTCTAGCCTGGGATAGCGTTACCTGCTTCTTTGGCTACAACTGCGCCAGTTGGGACGGTATGTGAATCCATGGAGCAATGGAATATACTTAAACTAGCACAGAAGTCATTTTTAACACCCTGTTTTCTTTGTATAAAACTGCTAAGCAAGGCCAGTAAGATGCACCGTAAGAATTAATTCACCCCATAGAGTCGTAATTATCGCAGAAATTGAATTTAAAGTACGCCGCAAAAAGCGTCTGTGTGCAAGGGTGGTGGAGAGCAGTACGAGTTGCCTCTGTAACGTCATCGGTGACGTGGCATCATACTTCTCATCCTCTTTATACCCGACGTGGTGAGTTAAAGGGACGGTCTCGTACAGCCGGGGCGATTCCGAAACTTAGCCAAAACTAGTTTCACGAGTGTAAAACGAGTTTCACATGAAACTTTGATGGTTGTATGTGTACAGCACTCGTGAAACTAGTTTTGGCTAAGTTTCGGAATCGCCCCGGCTGTACGAGACCGTCCCTTTAAGGGTGAACGCGCTGAGCCATGTTTTATGTGAGTTTTTTTGTTTTTTTTTGGGAAACAAATTACGGACATCAAAACCTTTCACGCTGTTCGGTAAAATGACACGCACACATCTTAATCTGAAAATTTGTTGGATGGCCCTCTGCACTCTTTTAAATGGCTGGCTTCGTGGCTACTGTTGACTCAAGTATGGCTTAAAGTAGCCTATCTGCTTCCAGTGGTCTTCTGCTGTCATTAGCATTGTGTGCATGTTGTCATGAGCCAAAAAGATCTGGCTTGAACGGTACATACAAAACTGGAGCGTCCGGCTGCCTTTTTTTTTTTTTTTTGCAGGCCAGCATGGGGTTGCCTGGTGGCCTGACAGCATCGCCTGCAGCCAACATGAGTTACACTACACAGCAACGTCTGCTAGGTGCAACACCTACTGGTGTGCCTGCCCCTATTGGCACACCATCTCAGAAACAGAGGGTCTTCACGGGCACAGTTACAAAGTTGCACGACAATTTTGGCTTTGTGGATGAGGACGTATTCTTTCAAACTTGGTAAGGTAGCGGTTGGATTGACACTTGATGAGTACAGCCCGTACCGCTTTCTCTCTTTTTTTTTTCCTTGCTTTTTTTTGGTAAGGTCTATACTAAATTCTGACTCGTAAAATATTTTTT
The DNA here is from genome assembly GCF_037126465.1 of Ornithodoros turicata. Classification (NCBI taxonomy): domain Eukaryota; kingdom Metazoa; phylum Arthropoda; class Arachnida; order Ixodida; family Argasidae; genus Ornithodoros; species Ornithodoros turicata. The sequence goes on along the minus strand of NC_088209.1, from coordinate 38,052,321 downwards.
ATTGCAGCGTGATAAAAGGCAGCATACCAAAAGTTGGGGAACGCGTCCTCGTAGAGGCATCGTACAATCCCAACATGCCATTCAAGTGGAACGCGTACAGAATTCAACTTTTGGCCAACCAGGTTAGTCTCGGCTGTTTTTCTCGAAGCCAAGCCAGTGCGTTCCCTGCCAACCTTTAGAGCGCTTGCAAAAATGTTACCGCAGAGAGGGCTTTATGCTTTCCAGTGCTTCCCCATAGAAGTTCTATCAAAGTAATCTGTACCTCGGGACGAGTCACCTCTTACAGGTCAACTCTACCAACAAATCTGGAGACGTCTGCGTTTAGCTTAGGCTGGAGCATGGTGCCTCTGAGTCACAACGTCAGTGCGCCCAAAATAAGCGTGCTGTTGGTTATATGGTGATCGTGCTGCATAGACAGTCGTCGGGGATGATGTACTTGAAGCACACTTACACTCTCGGAGCAGAACTCCATCGCGTAGCACGTTGTCCGCCAGCCACTGCCACAAATGATGGGGTTATCGTTTCTGATTTGAAAAGCGAGGGGGTGTACGCCTTTTTGTAGAAATTTGTATATATCATCATAATTGCTACAAAATGGCGTACGCCCCCCTCTTCAAATCAGAAGCGATAACCCTGTCGTTTGTGGCAGTGGTTGGTGGACAACGTGCTATGCGGCGAAGTTCTGTTCTGAGATTGTACATGTGAACCAACTTCCCCCGTCTTCCGTTTCTCCACTTTTTTTTTACTTCTTTGTCCCCTATCTTCTGGTATGTCCTGCTCTTGACGTGCAGACTACATCCTCTGCTGGAGGAGGTATACCCCTGTGACTGTAGCTCTTGCGCTGTCTCTCAGTGGTTTCCTTGTGGCCAGCAATATAAATTCTCCCAGCTTGCCCAGCTATCATTTGCAAGGGGATCGTAAAGGGTGGCAGGGAACATGGCCTGACTTCACCGAGTCTCTGTTCTCAATAGATGAACTCACAAATACCGTCTCGGCTGGGTGGCCAGTCATCAGTGTCGAGCCACGTCGGTGCAAACGCCATGGCGGCGCAGACCCAGTACATCAATTCCATCACGTCAGGTATCATCTGTAGTCCTGTCCTTTTCAATTTGTTGAAATAACACATCTATTAATTAATAACAGGCAGCGGCAACAGTGGAAGGAGGAGGATGTCTTCGCCTCCCATGAGACGAGACAGAGACATGAGACACGACGACAGGCGAGACCGCTACAGAGACAGGGGGGGCAGAGACGGCAATCGCGATGGACTGAGAGACGGCGGTCGTGATGGGCTCCGAGACAATTCCCGGGACGGACTTCGCGATGCGTTGCGGGACGGAGGTCGGGACTTTGACAGGGACAGGAGGCTGTACGACCGCGTACCAGAGCGGAACAGGTCTGCCTTCATTTGATGCGATTTGTGGTGACCAGGGCCCGGAAGTTTAGGCACTAAAAACGATGGGAACAGGCAGGCACGTAGGCCCCGAAAAATAACAAAATGGGCAATAAAATGCAAAAATAGGCACGTTAATCTGGTACGCCCTTTGGCTTTGTTAGTGTTTCAGAACGTTCCATTAGGGAAAATTTGCTCTTTTAAAGGCTACGGTACCATACTAAGCGAAGGAGGACTTGCACTTTTAAAGGCTACGGTACCATAATAAGCAAAGGAAGACTTGCTCTTTTAAAAGCTACAGTACCATACTAAGCAAAGGAAGACTTGCTCTTTCAAAAGCTACAGTACCATACTAAGCAAAGGAAGACTTGCTCTTTTAAAGGCTACGGTGCCACACAAGGTTTGACGTTTGGTGCTGAGTTGGCCAGGAACCACGCTGTGTTGAATAATAGTTTGATTTCCGCCCTAGAAGATCTTGAAAGGTTCGGAGAGGCCAAATCTTTCGATAAATTCTACACGAACCCCTTAGCAAACCAACGTACTGGAGGAAACCAAACTTTAAAAAAGGAACAACAGGCGCAAACATGCAGAAACGAAAAGCAAAATGCAGCACGCGCCTGAAAGCCCACTCGCATTTACACCTCTAAAAAAAAAAAGGCTGTTATGGTGCCTAGATATATTAAAAAAGGCTAGAATTCAATAGCGCCTGTAAACAAGGGCTTGCAGTCCGGAAAATGTCATATTCAGGCATTTTCGAGGATTTATAAGCATATGCCTAAAAGTCCGGGCCCTAGTGATGACGATCCAGACTTTATTTTATTTTTTTGTCTTAGGTCTCCCATACGTCGCTCTCCCTTGAGAGATCGTCGTTCCCCTGTTCCCCGCGAGAGGGACCGCGAGAGAGAACGTGAGAGAGAGAGGGACCGTGACGCGGCGCGTCCTCAGCAGCAGTCGCCCGACAGAGATTACCGTTACTCTCAGGAGCACGACGCAGCTCCGGCGTCTCGTAAGCACGCCTTGTCCCCTGTCAGACGTGCTCCCAGTCCACCCCGTCGCAAGCAGCGTGTGCTCCCGCGCTACGTCGTTGAGATACCCTGCGCATCACTGGACCAGTTAGTACCCTGTGCCATTCTACAGTTTCGAGCGTATTGTCCGTGCGATCGCCTGATTTGTTGCTACTGTTCATTGTAGGAAAGAAGTGGGGGTGGCAGACCTCAGGAAACGATATCCGAACATGTACGTTCCGTCGGACTTCTTCCATGCCAACATCTTGTGGCAGGAAGCGTTTCCCCTGCAGCGCCCCCTTGTGCTAGATCACGCCTGCCGCTTTCATGTGCTGCCCAAGGATTCGGTGGGATATTTAGGAGACAATCCTGCAGTTCTCGATCCCCCTGATCTGGACTTTTCGTATAGTGCCAAGGTAATGTGTACCTGCGATTTTTCGTTGCATGTAGCGTGACCTTTTTCTCTGGTATATTCGCACGATCGACGTACCCACAGAATATTCCGGTGGAAGAAAAAGCAAAAACTGGTCACGAGGTAGAAGTTCTTCCACGTGCCACGTTGAGCGTTCGCACGGTGCCAGAATGTGGGGAGTTGCGTGCTTCGTGCTTAGCAGACGGCACGCAGACGTCTTTTCCTGTCGTCTGCTATGGAATATGTTGTGATGTCGCACGACATTCCCCACAGCTAGCAGTGCATGAAAAGACGTGACATTGAGAACTTGCACACATGTGGTAGCAGACAGTTATGACTAAGCCCCCTTAGCTTTCTGCGGTGGAAAATTTACTGTTCCGCGAAGGGGGATTTAGAAATGCGCGAGATTCCGTGGGTTGTCGCGTCACATTCAGCCCCGTAAGTGTCAGCTTTTTTGGTTGCAGCCTCGACCGATCGGGAATCCACGAAAATGTCACAGATCAACTGAGATCCTTCCATAATTCTGAAAAAGATATTGAATACTGAAAAAGCATTTTTTTCTCGCGCTGAACGATTTTTTGTGAGCACCACAAAATCGTGAATTTAAGTACCCATGAAGTAGATACATGGACATAACCGAGTAACAGGAGCCCGCGTTTTTCGCGAATTGAGGTTCCCACGTCAACAATGGCCTCCATCAAAATGCGAAAATATGTTCCACGCGAAATCAACGACTTTTACGGCATTCCGCAAAAAAAACAAGAAAAAAAACGCACGGTTCTGAGGGAGACCGCACGTTCCGCGAGACATGGCCAGTTCCTCGAAGCTAGCGGCTCTAGCTGTGACGTTTCATGCATCTTCCACTGGAGTATTCTGGGGAGCGTCGCCCATGGGAGTACAGGGTTTCCTCCGTAATTTCGTACCCCGAATCGCAGTTCGCACATACCTCGTAGAACGTCATTGCTACGCATGAATTGTGTCACGACATGCACAAACGCAGTTTTCCCAAAAAGAATTGACATTAGATAGCTGATATCTACGAATTGTCCTCCTAAATAACGCCTGCGGTTTCCCGTGTTTTCAGGTAATGCTCCTCTCGGCGCCATCATTGGAAGAGCTGTACCATCGCACGTGCGCCCTGGCAGAAGACGGGGAAGAAACCAAATTGGGCGCGATCCATCCCGCCCGGGTGCTCTCTTTTCTGGTAGGGTTGAAGGGCAAGAGCGAGACTGTGGCCATAGGAGGACCCTGGTCTCCCACCCTGGACGGTTCCGACCCCGTGCAGGACCCGCAGGTGCTCATTCGCACAGCAATCCGCACGTGCAGGGCTCTCACGGGGATCGACCTGTCTGTCTGTACCCAGTGGTGAGTGCGCGGTCATTACGGGACATTTGGGAGCGAGATATCTTTTCGGTGTCGCACGGTCAGCTTCCAAGAGTTGCGCTTTTGGGAGATGCACTTTTCTTGCATCTTCAGAACGGTGACATCAGTCCTGGATGTGTTGTCGTTAGAAGTAGTGAAGCGCTGTGCACATTTCATTTTTCAGTACACCTTCGAGTCCTTCAGGAGCGGGTTTGTGTAATGCCAGCATGGGTCACGCTTCACAGTTGAACTTCGTTCAAACGTCTGTGCTTCTTGCCGCGTTCGTTTATTGAGCTCGCATTAAACGGACACGCCCTGCATCTTCTTGGCGTTTGAAAACTGTTTGGTTACACTCTTTATGTACGTGGTTTGCACCAGCCTCGAGAAGGGATGAGGTGCACTTCTTGAATGTTCTCGGATAGATCTTCACTTTCCGTAGCTTGGTTACAGTTTGTTTTCCGATGAAAGCTAGCTGCATCCAATATGTTTTAGAACAGCTCATTCACGAAGTATCCTTCACGTGCAATAGGTTGACTCGAAAATCTTAAATCATTCTCGTTCTCTCCATCACGGAAGAGAAAGGGGTGTGGTGTCGTCCTCGCGGATTGTTTAATGATCGCGTACGGTCACCATCGGCAGAGGTTGCTGAGGCGGAACCGGTGGATGTGATTTCTTTGATATGCAGTCTAGAGTTACAAACCGTTTCACTTTTTTTTATTTTTCCTCTTCTTTTTTTTTTTTTTACACTTGCTGAAGTTTTATTGTTAAAGGAACCTGCTCGCGGAAATTTCTCATCTGAAGAGAAATGTATGACCGTAAAACCAGTTATCAGGAACAGGGACCTCGCCATCACATTTTGTTCTGTACGGTAATCTTGCGGCATACACTGTCCTAGAAACAAAAGACTAAGTTAGCTGAATTGTACAAATGTAGCACTTGCAACGGGGTGCCCGGAATGCCCGAACAATCCCATTCACGGTGGGGAGAAACACTGGCGGGAAGGAAGGGAGGGAAGGAAGAAAGGGAAGGGAAGGGAAGGAAGGAAGGGGCGGCGTTGACGGGGGCGTCCTGTTTGGCCCGCAGGTATCGTATCGCTGAAATCTGCTACCGAAGGGAGTCTGCGTCGAGCGTCACAAACGGCGGCAAGCCTGCGTCAGCCACCCTGGAAAGAGTGGTGATCTTCTTCCCCGACGTGTGGCGCTGCATGCCCACTTCACAGGAGTGGGCCGACCTGGGCCACCGGGCGAACAGCGACAACGAGGACCTCTCTCAGGCACACGTCGTCCTTACTTCCTCCTTTTGTCTGTTTTTTGATTTCCCATCTTAGTGTGTGCGCGACCTCTACCTCTGTCCGCTGCTCCGGGGGCGCTCCTGAATCACGCACACCTCCCCTCGCTACTTCTGCAATTGGGGCCATCTTCGAGTGGACGCCTCGCGCAGGACTGCAACGGAGGGGTTCCATCCCAACTCGTCGATATTTCTATTAAAAATTTTTCGTGGGTTGGAACGACGGGGTAGGAAAGGCAGGAGGTCGAAACCTCACTCTCTCTCTCCCGCGGCCGGATGGAGTGGGGCGAGGAGGACCCGAGCGCTGCGCCATCTGTAGGGCAGAGCGGGAAAATCTAGTTGTTATGTGGCTTTGCAATGATTGGCTGCTCTGTCTGTACTCCCTTGCCTGCCCTCCACTTCCCGCCGCGTCGTCTGCTCGTCTGAGCCGGCAGAGCGGTATTGCTCCGCGTTGATGGCGGAAAACAAAGCGCGCCATGCATCTCCCCAACTGGATATGTGCTGTAAATACAACCATTATATATATGTTTCTTATTAAATTTCCATCTCTTAAGCACAGTGGAAGATGCCGTAACGCTATTCCGTAACGCTATTCCGTAACGCTATTCCGTAACGCTATTCCGTAACGCTATTCCGTAACGCTATTCCGTAACGCTATTCCGTAAAGCTATTCCGTAAAGCTATTCCGTAAAGCTGCCTTTCTTACTCCGTGGTTCGAACCTACTCTTCTTTTTTTCTTTTTTTGGTTTCTAATTTGGGAAGAGTGCAAATGTGCGAGTCACTGTTTTATTTGTGTGTGTGTGATGTGTACTTTATTTTGTGAGCTGTGGGTGCGATTATGTGTGTGCATGGAGGGAGGGCATAGCCGTGGTGCTACGATGAAGAGTGGCGGGTATATTTGAAAGGAAGATATATTCGGCTACAATGTTACTTTGCTTTCGCTAACTTTTTACGCTGAAACAGTTCGACTTTGTTGCGGTCGTGCTCTAATTTTTTATGTTCCTAGTTTTTACGCCCTACGTCCTAGTTGGATGTGACGTTTCCGTAAGCGATAGTTGAATTCAGAATAAGCAGAACGCCTTAAAATGTTGACGTTGCTCGAGCTAATATATTGTGGACCTCTAGGCGAAGCAACTTATAGAAATAATAGAAAAGCTTAAGGTGTGAACAGTGACATAACCCTGCCTTTATATCTTGTGCTCAGGAGGAAGAGTCAGCGCCCGTGGCCACAGATGAGCAGGGAACGGGAGAGCCGAGTCATTATTCTGGCCTGGATCCAAAGTCAATGAAGGTATTACGTTAAACCTTTGAAGGTGGCCATCATGTGTAGAGACCCTAGCTCTCTGCGGTGGATGATTAATGTCTCTGGGAAGTGGGATGTACAAATTTGCTGGATTCCGCGGTCAAGAGTGAGCAAGCAGAACAATGTGGCAGCTTTCTTCCAAATTCTCTCACCGACATATCCCGCGCACTTTTCCAGCGTTTTGAAACTTTTCCGTGAGCAAAGAAAATTAGACACTCACCTGACCGTTTTTCTCTGGGCTTCCTTGTCGTTAAATTTTCTTTTGTACATAGCGGCGTCTTCAGCCGTGTAGGTATCAGTTGTGTCCTGCATTGCAGTCGTGACTGATGGGGTTCAACCCACGAAAATGTCGCACACATCGATTGAAATCCTTACATAATCTTGTAATTAGCATTTAATTAGCTAAGCGAAGGCAGCATTTTTCTGCATGAATTCGGAAGCCTATCGCCATAGCACAATATTCCAGTCAAAATCACGGGGTTTCTCACGAGATTTCTGCAAAAAATTTGACAGGTGTAAATCCGTCACAGGGCGAAGCGCGATCGCCGACATTTACGTTTACGGGACTGCTAGCTCAGTCCAAATACCCACCCTCATGTGCAAGAAGGAAGCAAACCGCACCGCAATCACACCTTCCCCCCTTATCAACGTGTTTCTCGTCAGTTGCCAGCCACTGATAATGACGAGTTGTGCGACAAGGCCCTCGATCGGAATAAAACTGTCTCTCTTTCCACTACACCCCGATAACGGTAGAGCCGAGGGTTCCGCGAACGCAAGTTTCACCGAGCATACTTTGCCCCGAGACGTATTTTTGGCTGTCATGTTGTGACATGTCACAAGATGCGCAGTGGGCTTTGTCGTTGTCCACGGATTGCCTCAGATTTAAGAGTCCTTATTTGAAATATCGGTCTCTCAACCTGAGGCTTTTGCTTTAGTCTACCCTAATCGGATTGCTGGATTTTCCACTTTTCAATCGAATGTGGGTTCTCTACGACATGCGGGCTGCTCCAAGAAAATCCTGTTACTGGTACATGCAGGTTCTTGAACTGCGTAACGAGTTGGAAGCACGAGGTCTTTCTACGAAAGGGTTAAAGTCCCAGTTAACTGCTCGCCTGTCCAAAGCTTTGAAAGCTGAAGCTGAACAGGTGGAAGGAGTCAAACAGGAAACAGAGCCTGGTGCAGGAGACTGCCCTGCGGGTGAGAAAAAGGAGGTAAGGCGTGAAAACATATGTGGCTACCAGATTCAAGTGATTAATCAGTATGAGTTACTTTAATGCATGCCCCTTCCAATTACTTGGCACAATTCAGTTAAAGTTGAACTCTGTAGTGATAATTCAGGATGTCAGACGTCGACCAGACCATGGAAATGCCCTCAGATTGGTTGAATTTTTGCACATTTTTCGAGTGCAACATCTTTCAGAACAAGGGTAGTCTCAAGAGCTCGATAGAACATGCTTCCCATGCCCTCGAACTTGCTATTGCACTCGGCATACGATTTTTTTTATTCGTAGCTTCATGTCCTTGTTGCGCTGCACGCTTGAGTATTGAAGAAAACTAGATTATTTTCTTTTATGTCATAGTTCTCGAGATAGAAACACTTCAGTAAAGTTTCCCATCAATCTCGGATGTCTGAGAAACAAGAGCCTTTGCCATTCCGGTTGGTTTCTCGAAAGCATGTGACCTCGCCCGGGCTGCCTTATTGGCTGGGGTGCCTGCTGTGACCCCCTTCACTCTCTTGTCTGACATTCAACAATTGTCTGATGTAATTTGCCCGCATGTGATAATATTGCGATCGTGTACATTGTCAATCAATGTGCGTATGCTTCTTTGATATGTACAGGACGTAGAACTCCAAGGAGACGACGCCAAAGAATTATCTGATGAGAAGTTGACTCAAGAAGACAAGGGCGAAGGAATGGCGCTGCCCCTGCAGGATCTTCCTGTCTCTCCCGCAATCCTAGCTCAGCCTTCAAAAACGGCCAAGGGGGGACGTTTCGATTGCACTGTGATGTCGCTGTCCTTACTCCTGGACTATAGACAGGAAGACAACAAAGAGCACTCCTTCGAGGTGGGTCACTTTGAGCTTTTATGTGGCAACTCCATGCTTTTAATTTGCTTCTTCTTCTTCTTCTTCTTCTAGGTTTCCTTCTTTGCAGAGCTTTTCAACGAAATGCTCATTAGGGATTTTGGCTTCAACATCTTTCGTGCACTCCTTGTTGCTCCTGAGCCAAAAGAGGTATGATAACTGTCTTGGCAAATGTTTACAGGTTTGTATTTACAGCAGAGCATCGAACCGAACCGAAAACCGGAATTAACCGGAATTTTTAGCTGGAACTGAACCATAATTACTAGCACCACCTTGGAGCTGAACCAGAACTCAACCGGAACTGAACCATAATTACTAGCGCCATCTTGGAGCTGAACCATAATTACTAGTTCCATCTTGGAGCTGAACCATAATTACTAGTTCCATCTTGGAGCTGAACCAGGACTGAAGCGGAACTGAGCCGATATAAAAACCTAGGTTAACCGGTTTGGTTGGGGTTGGTGTGTGGTGGTGGGTGATGTGGGGATTCGAGCGGTCTGCCTGCTCGGGGAAGGGACGAAAGGGGGTTATGTTGGTCGAAAAACAGAAATAAATGCATAAAAAACGCAACTAAGCAATCTTGTATTTGCTCAGGGCAATTTGATTTTGTTTCGTAGGAAAAGAAACGTGACAAGAAAGAGGCCAAGGAAGCAAAGGATGCGGTGGACAGGAAGTCCGACCGTAAAGACGATCGTAAGGAGGACCGCAAGGACGACCGTAAAGACGACCGCAAGGAGGACAGGAAAGACGATCGCAAGGAAGATCGTAAAACGGAAAAGAAACCCGAAAAGCGTGAAAAGAAGGTGCGCAGCTTTGAAAGGCGTTACTGTGATCTCGTAAAAGTAGTAATTTTTGTGAGGACTTGATTTTTGCACCGTTTGATTTGTATAAAGCGTGGGGTGTACGCCTTCTTGTGGCTATCGACACAACCGCGTAAGTGTCACAGAAAAGCGTACGCCTCCAGTTGGGGAGATAATGATGCCATTCAGTATCGTGATTGGGTAGGGGTGTGTTATGTGGCGTTGTTCTGTTTAGAAGTGTATAGCTGACAGTTTCCTTGGGAACAGTAGCATCAAATAATCTTGGCAGTTACCTCCTGCACTATGATTAGAAGGATGAACATTTCTGCCCCGTGAGCTTAGTGTAGCTAATCTAGACCTACGCATTTTGTTGTCTCGTGTAGGTGGGAAAAAAAAAGAAAAGAGATTCGTGATCAACTGCTATACCTATGTGTGTGTTTTCTTAGGAAACATAGATGGGGTCATTCGGAATGTTGCGAACAGCAGAAACATAAAATGGGACCTTGCTATACAGCTTCCTGTTACATTCGGTAAACTCTTCGGCACTGCAACGTTTTACTTCAGGAGGAAGATAAAAAAAATGAAGAAGAGCAAGATGAAAGTGATGCGCTCTCAGATGTCTCCTTTGCGGATGGCGATTCGGAGGAGAGTAAGGGTATGTGTGCTTTACAGTAAAAGCAGCCCCACTTGTGCCATCATTGACCGCTTAGTAATAACGTGAATATCTTTGCAGATAAACGGCACAAGAAGGATGCCAAGCGCCTCTATCGAACAGCAGACAAGCACCTGTTGCTCTCCTTCATATACTTCGACCAGAACCAGTGTGGCTACTTGTTTGACAGAGACTTAGAAGAAATTTTTTACATAATGGGCCTCAAATTATCAAGGGGCCAAGTGAGTATGACATCATGCGCGCCATGCTTCCATGCAGCAGTTTTTGAGACGAACTCGAGTGTTGGTGTGAGTTAGCCAACAGTTCCAGCCAATAGAAACCTGAGCTGCTCTGAATATGTCAGAGTGTAAACTTGTTGTGCCAGTGCCTGGGGTGCTTTTTTTTTTCTTTTTCCATCTCTATTTTCTTCTATTCAGGTTTGCTGTGTTTATGCACTGCCCCTGTATAGTTAAGTAATTCAGCTTTCAGTGAGTTTAATCAAAACTCTACTAGCTGTCATAAAGGGCCACAAAGACTGACAACCCAATCAGCACAACATGTTGGCCCAATATTGGCCCAATATTGGACCAATATTGGCAATATCAGAACAATATTGGTCCAATCATGAACCAATATTGGGTCAACATGTTGTGCTGCTTGGGAATTTATTGAGTGTGAATGTGAAAATGCTACTGACAAAAAGCTGGTGATGCCCATGTTTTGTCTAAAAGGATGACTAATATATGAATATATCAGTGAATCAATGTATAATGAATGTATCTGCTTTTAGACAGCGATTCGAAATAAAAGGGAAGCACATTGAACTAATTCATGCACAGGTACGGAGACAACTCCTGAAGGTTTCGCAGAGAGATGTTGTACGCTACCGCAAGCTCACAGATTTCCCCGCATCAGCGGACGATGCCAAAACCGGCGACCAAGAAACGGTAGAAGATGCAGCGGGGCTCGACGTGGATGAAGTCGCCAAGGGTAGGGGGTGAAGCGAATTTCCCGGTTTCTAGGAAACGCAAGAAACAGTGGCTCTATGTGGCCTGTCAGGCTACATGAATGACGGTACTCTTGTTAAAACAGGAAACTGGGGATTGCTTCACAAGCAAGAGGCAGAGGATAAACAGGACACAAACAAGGCCCCTGTAGCTGTAGGCGGGATGGTGTATCACGAAGGATCCCTGCTGGACATTCCCAAGCTTCTGAAGCAGGTTGACCGCAGTGAGAAATCTCGAACTGTGACGGAGGTTAGGCTCAAGGACGTCCTCGAGGAACTCGGTAAGCAGGTGCCTTCACGATTGCTTTTCGTAGGGCACAACATCTTGGTGCTCAAGTGCCACTGCAATCTCGCTCATTGGTTTGCACTTTTCCAAGCATATTATTTTTGTTGCTCACTGTAGAAGCTTGAAGGTGTTTATGGGATTCTCATTCTAGCCGAAGTAAAGGAATCGTGGGATGCATCACAGAAGGCTGTCATCAAGACTCAAGGAGAACTGGACACCTGCAGGCAACAGCTGTTGAGCACAGAACACGACCTGCAGGGGTCACACAAGCAGTCGCAGGAGCTGCGACTGGCCTTGCAGAACTGCCACCAACATCTACAGGCAACTCTCAGCAGCCTGGACACCGTCCTCAACCGGAAAGATGGGACCACCAAGCTCTCCATCAAGCCAGAGAAGATGGAATAAGAGAGATTTCTTTCATCAGGGTCTGCGGGTTGGAAATTCTCATTCAGCGTTGTACATAGCACATTTCCTTCTGAACTCTTTCGAATGTGTGAAAATCGTAGTGGGTTGTTAGAAGTACGTAGAGAATAAATCTTGGGCCTATTTTTTCACTGAACCTGATCCAGAAGGCAGTCATAAACTCTGGGCTCTCAGCTGAAATTTTGACACTGTCCTATAGACTGTGGGAAAAAATCTACCTACTGGCCTCCGCGGCATCGCTGTTATTGTCTCCTTGCAACGTAAAACTTTTGAGTTAGAAACCTTTTGTGGGATGGCTGGTTCTTCTCAGACATATACTTGGCACACACTTCCAGTCGAGGGCAGCCGGTCTTTCTTATGCTGGGGAACGAGCCTATTCAAATGCAGTAAGAATCGGTTTCCAAAGTCTCCCACATGGACATCCCAAGTTTTTCATTTGATATTGTACCTAATATAACGTGCAACAGGTACGATAAAGGAACAGCGGAAATCCGCCTGCCCCAACAGTGTTTATTTCAACCTCCTCTTTTCCTTCCCCTGTTCCCTTCCTCTTCAACCTCTACACCTAAATCAACCACATATACCATGCAGCTACAGAAGCCTCAGTGTTGGGACAATCTGTCAGTCATTTATTATTACACGTAGTAGTGTACTGAAAGAAAAAAAAAAAAGAATAACATGAGACAGTCTTCACTTCACACTTTTAAGATATGTTACAATCCTGCAAAGAACAAGAACTAAATAAGGAACACTGAGGTGACTTCCTTTTTCTTTTATTTCCTTTTTACTGCATCACGTCCTGCAGGGAATAAAATGAGCTCCTGCTAAAGAACGATGGGTGCAGGTCACCCGCGCGTGTGTACCCTGTTCCGCGCACCTTTAAAAAGCCTCCACTCTTAAAAAGAGTGCTTCCGAGAATGAGGGAACGTCGTGACGTAGCGCGTGCCCGTGGAACGTAGCTGTGACGTAGACCGGTGCGATTATACGCAGCGCGTGAGCTGAGAAGAAAGAAGGCTGAGGGTTGCCAGATTTGGCTACTTTGCGCCCAAATTGTCTTCTTTCTGACTGTCGTGGCGCCGAAATTTGAGCAATGGCGACTTGGCTATTTTCTGACTACTTTTGTGGATACTTCTTAGCGCTGTAATTGAGACTCCTGTACACGTATATCGGGGAAACTTTCAACGTGCACACAATAATGACGAGTATGCACAGTGCATTCACTCCTTCACTCCCGTTTCCCTTGACAAACTGCCTTCTCTCAGTCGATACGATGTCCTTCATTCAATGTGTGATGCCTGCGCACGACTGGTACTGTACCACTGGCTAGAGACAACAATTATATTCTGATGATGAAGTGAGGAGGTACTAGCTCGAGACTTTGCTATATATATGCAAGGGAAATTAACTACTTGTGGCTACCTCCGTACGGCGCGTTGCTGACTTTTTATGCTTTTGACCTGGCAACACTGGACAAGGAGATTTTTCGACGTCACGCGAGGATCGTGTCGGCCGTCCGCATCTTCTTTTTCCGACTGTTTTTGTAAATTTGATTGCGCAGTGACACTACAATGCACCAGGAACATATTTTGCACGGTAACTCCTGTTGAACAGCTTTGACAGGTGAGAGAGGGTTTGGAGCCATATTATGCCTCTGCTTCTTGGGAAAAAAAAAGTAAGAAAAGAGCAGTGAATGCCTTCTTTTTCTTTTTGACTGTGGCGTACTGTGCGCCCAGTAACATGCGCTCGTCCAAAAGAGCCATGATTGTAGGTGAGCTCAAGCACGCGCGATCGCGTGACTTCTTTGCACTGCACTCTGCCAAGAACTCCCTCCTTCAGAGAGCCCGTAAGGGACTGAGAGAGATGCCTGTGTGACGTGGAGTTACTCTGGAGGTCTGTGACGTCGAGGTATGCCACAAGTTGCGCCACGTCGGGACCGTAGCAGACTACTTCAATTGAATGATGGCTGTTGAAGAAAATACACCAGCAGTGGGATTCGAACGCGCACCCACTGGTTGCCGAATTTTCGTAGCAGACGAATTTTGAGTGAGAAATACAGGGAAATGGCGATGTCGCGGCTGCTCGCTATGGTGATGTTACGTCACACGGACCTGATGACATCATGCCAGGAGATCGGGCCGAGTCCCTGAGGTCGCGCCGCACCGCTCATGGCCGCCTTTTCAGGGCGTTTTGTAAATGTAACTTCGCAGTGGCGAGATATCATTCAGCGAAAATATTGTACGTGGTGGCTCCTGAGTCGTGATAGGTTGATTGATGAATGAAGCAGGGTCTCCAAGGATGCGAAACGTCACTTTCTTGCTTCTCCACGTGGACTTGGGAAAGCATCGGTTCCTCCATAGGTCCGATAAAAAAATATGTTGGAAAGGACGCCCAAGTTTGCCGAGCCAGAAGCTGGAACGAGGTATTTGTATTTGACCAGGTCTAGGTTACTGGTGAACGAAAATTTTAGAGCTCTGGCATCGTTCAAACTAGAGTTACTCTAGTTCAAGCATTCCAGCCGCAGGCGCTTTCCGCCCTACTGCTGCGTGTTTTCTTTATTGATTTATTCTTTCTTGGCTTGGAACTCCCTACTGCTCACCACGGGCAACATTTCCTATTGCGCGTCTGTGTCGACAGGTCCGTTTTGTGACCCCTTGCCGTTCCCACGTCTGACACTACCGCTGAGATTGGCTACAACTTTCCTATGAATGTGTGGTGGCCACCGATGATGACGACGATGTGCCCCTGCTGCCACGCGCTACTGCGCTGAATAGTCAGTTCTACCGGCACCGTCCTAGCGTGAGGTCACGACCATCTGCCCGCTGGGACATTCCATCATCGCCAGTCAGGACCCATGTAGAGAGACGCCACCTCCTCTACATTTGGTGACCCGAACAGCAACCACCACCATTAGGCGTCAATTCGGCCCACCTCACCACCATCAAAGCCCAGTGCAGACAGCGGTCGATGGCGCTACGGCACGACTCGTGAGTCCCCGGGTACGTCGTTCCACCGGGGGCTCGTAATAGGAGGCCACCATCTTCTCGCTCTGACCCGGCACCCTTCGGTTTCGACGCCTCGTACCGGTCGCGGTATGCCGTAGTCCCTCACACTTCGCCAGGCCTTTATGTACATCGTGATAGTATTCCCCGGATCTAGCAGCGGTACTCGTGGCCCACCAGCGGCCTTCAAGTGACCGCTCATTCCTGCGCCATGCCTCTTGTCGCCGCGAATGTACTCACTCAGCGTCTGAGGGGGAGGGGGGGGGGGGTACTGTGGTGGCCACCGATGATGACGACGATGATATGCCACGCTCTACTGCGCTGGCTCGTCAGTTCTGCCGGCACCGTCCTAGCGTGAGGCCACGACCATCTGCCCGGACATTCCATCAGGACTCATGTAGAGGGACGCCATCTCCTCTACAAACGTAATAGGTGGCCCGCTCCGGCGTACCCCGTTGAGGGTTGAGGTCGTGAGAGACCGCAGCGGCCAGTTTGAACCCCTTCAGCACCGGAGTTCCTGGACACTATGGAAGACAACATATGCTACCCTGTCTCCAAGGTTGCAAACCACAATCACACCGTCAACATGAAGGAAACAGTTGATAGATTCATAACGAGCATATATATATCACCATATTGCACTAGAAGGGCTTGCGCAGCCTTGTCTTGGTATGCCGCTCCCCCTACCCAGAAATGTCTGATATAACGTATCACAGCTCGGCTACCAATCCATCAATGCATATACCCATGAACATGTATTCATAAACCTTATATCCTCCTCATCGGAAGCTCATCCATCTCAGAGCTCTCCCATCAGATCTCTCCCCAGCAAAGCTCACCAGCAAAGAGGTAGATTTCTGCGGAATTAAATTACTGCCTGAAACGACTTTATCGGAAACCGTGCCGACGTACGTGTGGAAGCTCCGAATTATTATTAGTATAGACGCCTGAGTACACGAACATACAAATGCATGGGCATCTGGGACATGAGGCCACGAGGGTGCTGCTTTGTGGGCAACACTTCTGCGCGTTCAACACTTTCTCTTCGAAGTCACGTTTCATTGAAGTCGTGCTTTGCTCCCACAGCGAATGCATTATACTAAAAAAAAAAAAAAAAAAAAAAAGAGGAGCGAGAGAGAAAGTCCTTGCATCAGGACAGCATGCACGTTGCGTTACTACTGTTGTTGTGCCCGCAGAACGTGCTGTCACAACACACGAGTACAACGTCCGCATTGGACTGATAACACGAGCTTGTCTTGGCCATCATTTCCAACCTTCAAACTTAAAGCGCGTGAGGTTTCACGCGCTCAGGCAAAACCCAGAGTGACGAGCCTGGGTGCCGTTACATCACGAGTTGAGCGCCGATCGTGGCCTTCGAACACGTGTCGCGCTGTCTGCGTTCGCCGGGGCGCTCTTCGTCGTGTGTCACGCAACGCTGCCGCTGAACGTCAATTGAACTTCCTACTCTTACCACGTGACACAGTTTGCAGAGCGCATCTGGCAGGGCTTGCGGAGCTACTTCCCAAGATTGATATAGAGAGAGAGCAGCGTAGTTAGGCGGACCACTCTCATCTGGTGGTGGCTATGTTGTGATATTGTGCGTTCCTGTAAAGACTGCTGCTGCTGTTGTGTGCGAACGTGAGTTGGGTGAAAGGCTTGACTATACCATGTATACCTTCGCGAGAAGCCTGCTCGTAAAACGTAACCTGGAGCGTGTTTTTCCTCGTTGGCACTTGTGTTCAAGGTGAGATGGTGGTTTTCTGACGTTAGCTCTGGCGCGAAAACGCTCCTGCTCGTTGAGAGTCTCAATTGTCGTCTAAAATGTTGTCGTTGATGAAACGGAGATTCGAGTGCTGCTTTGTGATTGCGCTACTCTAATGCTGCTCGATATTGAGCCACATGCTCGGCTTGTTTCTGTTTTTAGTTGGTGTGTTTTTTTTTTCCTCAAATTTTCTCGCACATTAGCAGGCGCGAGTACGGGAAGAGGTGATTCCTTATATTTTCGGGTTATATTTTTCAGCAACATCGAGCGGTAAATATCGGGTTATATTTTGCTTCCATAATTCGTGTGTAATCGGATTGAACTGAAGCTGATTCAGCCCAACCAATCTTCGGTTTACTCAGCATAATGCTCCACCCATCAGGAGGTTATTGGGAGTGCACGCTGTCATTAAATGGGTTGTCGTCGTTTCAGCATAATGCACATGGCACACCAGAAGACATATACAGGGTGTCAATATCTAGTCCATGCATCTAAGAGGCGGCAGGGTCTCTGTTTTTTGACAGTTTGTATGAACATATTTATACATTTACAACACAATTTTTGAAGTACTGTGTTTGTAATGCCTTAGGCTCCCCTTGGTTCAGCAGTTTTCGGGGGAATATCGGGTTAAACCCTGTTCTTGCGATTTTCAATCGGGGGGGGGGGGTTATTATTGGGATCACGGGGGTGGGGATTTTAACAGATATGTTCTTGCTGTTCGAAACAAACACCGGGAACAGAAGAGAAAAGTCGAGAAAAAACTCATTGCATGTGATTCGCACATTTTACACTTCAGAAGAGCAATACTCTGTCATGGCAGCCTTTCAGTTTCCCGAGGGCCTCAGGACTCATGAACTGCATGTGACGTTGTTATGGTGTCTCTTTTCTTCTTTTTTCCCATTCTTTCCTTCTTTTTCTGCTTTGCCGGTTTCTCTTCATCATTTCTTTTTTCTTTTTGTGGAATATAACAAGCCGGCCTTTTGCCTGGCTAACCCTTCCTTTCACCCTGTTGTTGTTGTAACGAGTTGCTCTCTCCGCGAAGCGTGCAATATTGTTGTATATATCACACAGTGAGCAGGATATGATCCTGCCATACAATGACAAACCCTCCATTCACCTGCGTGACGGGAGTTGAGATATTTTCCTGTTCGGTCCAGCAGACGCGGAAACTGTTCGGGGAACGATCCCAAAAATAGTTATGGAAAGTCGTCTTGGTAATGAACTAAAATAATATAGTATATATCTTGAAAAGGAGTTCTTCTTGACGGTTGGACATTCGCTCCGATGAGGGGTAAAAGTATAGCGCACCTGTGCACATCTAAAATGGCTTAAGGCACTCCCAGCTTTTCCGCACGGCGGAGAACGTTAGGAAGGATTGGAGCAGTGGATACAGGAAGTTGTTTCGCGCCTATTAAGGGTACTCTCAAAATAAAGCTCCCTCAATCATGAGCGCTTGTCTGGTTCGTGACATCTTCCGTGTATTTATTGTATGTAGCACATAGTAGTCTAGCCGCAAGTATATATGTGACGGAATGGCTCGTGCTGGTAAGATGAATTGAAGCGGTTTGTCGTGACTTGCAAGGGTCCGTGCTTACGTAATCCCGACAGCCTTGAAGATGGCGGCCCTGGCGGTTTCTTTCCTTTTTCTTTAAACATTTTTCTTGATCAGTTTAAGGGGTAGGGGGGTTTCCCCTCTTTCAGGGAATCGAACTTCCGTAACTTCTCCGAGAGCGCATAAGACTCACGAAACACTTTTTACGGGTTGTTTTGCGTAGCTCAAGCGTAGCACCAGGAAATATACTGCTCATGGGTTCACGGAAAACTGTCACATATCCTACGCTCTTCGTTGTCAGTGCATTGCGCAATATCCGGAACATTCTTCTTCAAGTTTCAAGTGTGGCGCTCGTGTTTCACAACACTTGTTGTCGTGAGATGAAGAGAATATTTTCGCTGATTCCCAACTAGTCCGGAAAACTTTTGAGTTCGGTGTGTTGCGTGGGTTGCCCTTCTAATCCGCCTCTGCGCATCACATGCATCAAAGCCTTCACTTCGACGACCTTGTATATTTCCATGAAGCTCAGCGAGCCGGCCACACTGTCTACAACGCCTATAGGCAACGCTATAATTCATTATAATGACCTACGGAGGCAGCAACGCGGCGACAGCGAGTGCGATTCTATACGTAGTTTGTCGTTCCAGGGGCCACGGCCGTTCATACGAGACAGCGCTTCGCAATGGTCGGAAGTCGGAATAGATCAAACCCTTTTCAGGCACTTTGTGACTCACCGAGCGCAGCGGCTAGGATTATCTGCGTACATTGCAGACGCAACACGGGGACAGAAGCAAGGAAGATTACAGTATGTGCGAACTCGCTCAAGAGGACAAGGAAGATTATGAGCAGTTGTGTAGCGAGAGGGGTGAGGGTTCACTCCCCTCCCCACCAGAATTGTACTCTTTGCAGTGCATTCGGGGCAGAGAAAACGACAGTAAATCATCTCCTCAATATCATCCCTAATCTCCCTAATATAATCCCCGTAGAACCGAAATATTTCCGAAATATGTTTCTGGCAGTCGAGGTCGTGTTCACGAAACAGTTCTTCGATGCGGAGAATATTGTCTGCAAAACCCGCAAAAATGGCTCTGGAACGAGGCGTGTCAGTGTGGATCAGTTAGCTGTGGCACTCAAACCGTGGCGGCGAAGTTCGTCTTTGGACCGTTGGAACGAGAGATGATCAGTGAAAGTTTCATAGTACGTACGTTTCGTACTAGGGCAAAGGAATGCAGATATGGATGCGCACTAAAATTTCCAATTTCAACTGTTTGAGCATTGAGCTGCGGAAGGAACTCGTACGTCGACTACGTCTTCATTGTGGTACTTCCCTCGGGGATGAACACATGGGAACGGTGAGACACAGCATGGTCGAAATCGTCAAGTCCAGGCGAAAGAATGGGCCGGGTTCGGATGTGGAGCACTAAGTTTTGCATTTCTGCTATACGATGACTGCTATAAGGGTCTTCGGAATTGAGTGGACCGTACAGACGCGCAGGACCAAGAGAGAACTGATGTTCTGAGGCTGGAACAACATAGGGAGGACAAACACACACAAGGCCTCAAATTGCCTAACAAATTAACGATGAAAGCCACTGAAAAGGTTAACCAACTGTAGCTTAGCCCAAGTGGTAGAGCCCTGGACCGGTAATCCAGAAGATGTGGGTTCGAGTCCTACAGCTGGCTAACATTTGCAGTGACTTTCATCTTTCATCGTGTAGGACCAATTTTTAAATGCCGGACGACTGTCACCTCTGTCATTAGTGTGCCTGGGAGCATTCCCGAACGGAGCAGGCACGAGCGACCTGCCTAATACAAGGACCTGACAGCTATACTTCATAGTTTACTGGGACGGGATTGTTTCGGTTCTGAGAGACGTGGCAAGTATATTGACATTATAAAGCTGAATGCAAGCGTTTTACGTGAGTACGTCCTACGCAGCGTGGAGGAAACTCCAGACAGCTAAGTGAGGGGACCTTTGTTTAGAAAAGGAACGCTATAATTTCGTATTTCAAACTGTACAGCTGTCACATTTGTTGAGCTCTCTGATTGCATACACTCTGGTGTAGTCTCGAGAGCCGGAACTGCAGAAGTTTTGAATGGTAGATGCTTTAGCGCGTGACGAGGCAGAACATGAGGAAAGTCTAAAGAACGTTCCATGGTGTACTTGAGCGGTGTGTATTACTAGCTCACCACAGTATTACATTTCAGAGCGTTGCTCGACCGTTCTTGACTTCAGAGTCGTGAAGGATTGCCTTTGATTGTAGTCAAGGCAAATCGAAGCGAAAATAACCGTGAACCGCCGTCAGATGTGTCGGGAATGTGTGAATTCCCGAAATTAATACGATTCCACCTTAACTTACACTTTATAAGGAAAGAAAAAAAAATAAAGAAAAGGAGCAAATTGGGGAAGCAATTTCATCTTCGAGTCCCGCAAGTGCTCCCTATTTTAGTACCCTGACCCTAAAAATTTTCCCTCCAACACTGGAAAGAGGGTAAACGATAGATGTAAAAAAAAGAAAAAAAGAAGAAGAAAAAACAGAAACGAAAAGGACGTAAACTTTGCGTAGACTTGCGTGCATTTTGTTCCGAAAGAGGCTGGTGGCCGGTTGTGCACGTATATAGTCCCCAAAAGCACAAAAGTTACCCAGTTTCCACTTTTTAGTCAGAGAGCTTTTACCGTTCGTTTCGTTGCTTATGGTGTGCACGTGGTCTACGAGGACCGGTGGGCAGTTTGGGGAAAAAGGGCACACGAGGCAGCGTGCGAGGTTGGTGAAGGAGCTAGAAGTGATGATGACATGGGATGACGGCATGATGGCATGACGTATCCAAAATTGCCTAAAAGTCTAAATTTTGGCATTCACCAACAGCAATGGCGACCTCTCGAAATACGGTGACACACTAGAACTGGAGTACAGGTTGAGAACTATTTGTGGATTATTTGAATGGCGAAATTGACGCCACTCGGAGCTGTACCTCGATTGATCGGAAATGGAGGGTGTGGGTAGTGCGCCATCACGGCGTGCACGATTGTCTTACACCCAATATACCGATGACGAACGGGGAAAATGATTGTCTTAGCACGTTTGCAGCCCTCGGTGGCATAGCCGGTAATCGTGTCCGCCTGCTGATCTCGAGATCGCAGGTCTCGGGTTCATCCCGAGTTCAAACCAGGCCGAGGACGTGGTGGCAACTTGGCGGAAGGGTACAAGTTGCTCGGGCACGCCGTCTTCCATGATGGACGCTGGATGTGCTGTGCCGTCTGTCGAGATAGCTGCGTACCTTAAAGGACCCTGAGGTGGGCAATGGTCTGTGAAGTTCGCCATCGCGTTCCTTATCGGTTACGGCCACTCGATATCCGAGCTTTGGCCTTTGAAGGTTGTTTGGGTGCGCGCATTTATCTCGAGCACTAATATCGGCGACAGTTCTGGGAAATCTATGAATCTAAAGCCACGAGGCATCAAGTCATGACACATCTGGAGACATCGATACATCACAGCGCAACTGTGATGTCTCGATGTCGTCTCAAACGTCACAGACGTTCAGAGTTTATCGTCTCAGACACGTTATAGGGCGTCGTGACTGTGCAGGTTCTGCATTGTTGAACAGCGGTGGTCTTTGAATTTTGGACTCTTGGACGGGAACACCGTCAGCACGTGCAGAATAATCGCGGTGGTATTCATGTCCCTCTTTATACATGTCCTCTTCGCGAGATAAAGTGCGCGTTCCTCGACCTCTGGTCAGCGATTGGAATCAAAGGTCGGAGATTACAGCTGCGCTACTCGAACGTCAGTATCAGATGTCAAACATGATCGTTAATGCTCCGCATCGGGCAATGTTTTATGGTCTCTCGCTCAGTGAGGAACACTTGGGAAACAATGGACAAAACAAATCTCCTGCGCCTTTTATTTTCCTAGACGAAGGTGTCCCGACCAGAGACGGTCACACGCTACAATACTTGATCAAAATAGATCAACAGAACAGAAAACAGTACGCGGTGATTTCTACTAGGGAAGCCTAATATAAAGCTAATTTTAAGAAAAATAATGTGTTTGGCAACATACTAACCCCACCCCTGTCCTCTCTCCATCTGTCCACGCCTGTACGCCGCTTATAGCCACGCCGCCAGCTTCGCGGCGCTAACAAAGAACAACAACACCAACATCAACCGTTGCTCGTTTTGTACTCCACTCGAGATAAACAGGAAAGCGCACATACAGCGTCTCTTACACGCACAAGTGCTGAGCAAGTTGTCTCAGGGCGACAGATATCTTAAACTTTTCTCTTTATTGATTCTTTTGCAGACAACAGTCGTCATCGTCGAAGAAACTGACGTCAAGCTACTACTTCCAACCGCACGCTTCCGCCCTGTTGGGTGACACTTTCGGCAATGCCATCGACAGGGCGGCTGCACAGTGGGGAGGAGACATAGGTTGGGTCTTTGCCAAGGAAAGCAAGCATATAACCTATGGGCAGTTCAAGAACGATGTAAGCAATCTCCTTTGCCACATAGATACTATATGCCCCGGTCTCTTAACTGTCATAAAGATATATCTCCTCCTCCCACACCTTCGTTCCTCCTTATACTTACTTCCTTCTTTGTACGCTTTTATCTATTCGGCGGCGTTCTAGTCTTTAGGTGAACGTTATATTACTTGTTGTTTGTTGCATTATTATCCGTAAGGGACCTACTAGAGTTTAAAAAGTGCTAGAGAGAGAAAGAGAGAGAGAGAGAAAACATTGGTGCAACATTCGTTGATGTTGCCCTTCCCCATCCTTGACTGGGCTTGAGGAGCTGTGCAGAAGGGAGTCCTCAGATGTCAGTGTCCCCGGTACCAGCGTTGTGATGACAAATACCTAATGAGTGATACCTCGTAACTCATAGAGCTGCTGTCAAAGCAACACGTTGTACCCCTGAAACAAACAAGTGATATAGATGGAGGAATGGAGCGGATGCCGTATTGAGTGCGCTCACGGATTGCTTCGCTTCACTCGCCGTCACCTCATAAGTGAGGCGGAAGGGACGCTTTGAGGCCTCTTCCGTCCAACTATAGGTTCCTATAGGTTCTTCCTATAGGTGCCTATAGGTGCTTCCTGTTGGATATACCGAGTAAAAGGGAAGTGCTCTACCACTTTGAGGAGCCATTAGGCTTCAAGGAAGCACCGACGTTGCTTCGGTGGTGCTCGAGGAGTTTTCTCCCCCGGAAAGCGTTTGGAGCCGATGTAAGTTGCGCAAAGCCGGTCACGTGTACCAGATCGAGCGGAGGGCCGAGTCGAGGGTCATCTATAAGAACACGGCCGTAAGAATCCCGATACTGGTGACGCCAGAAACGGGGTGTTTTTCTTCCGTGCTGCGCGCGCGGAAACCCCCGCGTACGTGAGCAGCCAGTTCGGAGCAATGGGACAGAACCGGCGACATCGATTTAAAAATAATCGGTGGCCCAGTTTGAATGTATATCTCGTATAAAACGTATCGAACTGCTTGCATGAGACGTATAGACAGAAGGCCGTCAGAATTCCAATTTAAATGGTCACCATTACACATTTTGAAACCTTCAAGAATACACTTTCTCAGTACCTAGGTTTGTAAACGTTGAGGTTCATTTTTTGTGATTTCTCATATTGTAGCACATTGCTCTCATTGTACTCACTGTAAATGTCTTGTTGCGTTGAAGTGATTTTTTTCTTTTTTTGCCTTCCCTCCCTCATGTAACGCCCGCAGGGCCTTTGAGGTACAACCATAAATAAATAAATAAATTGCGATTTCAATTAGCTCTAAAAAAGAAAAAGAAAGAAGGAAAACCAAGAAAGTTCACAAGTACTCATTTTCTTTGCTCGATGGATTGTATTCCTCGAAATCAGCAAATTTCAGTCACACATAGGGTTGCCACCTTTCGGAGTGAAAAATACCGGCCGAGGGAGAGGAGGTGGAATAGAGGGAAAGGAGGAAAGGCTCGTGGGAAAGGGAAAGTGGGTGAGGAACGTTCTAGCTGGCTCGACACAACCACGAACAGCTTTACACAACCACTGCTCTTGTACCCTCCGAACACAAGGCGTAATGAATAACAATGAATAATAATAATAATGAATAACTAAGAAAACGACTGGTGACTGCGGAGTTTCGTCTGTGCTCCAGATTTATTCAAGCTGTAGTGGAATGTTGAAGGAAAAATCCCGTAAAAGCCCTTATGAAAGGTCTTGAGCCACAAATACCGGCAAAAGGCTGCCGGTATCATCTTCCTACCGGCAACCGGCAGAGGAAGCAAATAACCGGCCGTGCCGGTATAATACCGGCCTGGTGGCAACCCTAGTCACACATGATGACATTTCGCTTCCTCTAAAAGGTGGAAAAGGCAGCGACCGGTCTGCTGTCAGCAGGGTTCCGGAGAGGCGACTCAGTAGCCATATGGTCTCCAAACACGTATAATTGGATCGTGATGTACGGGGCCCTTGCGAGGGCTGGCATGGTATCGGTGAGTATTTCAGTATAATGTGAGCTCACCTAGTAGTACATCTCACGCAAAAATTTTCTTCTTCAGGCCTGCATACACCCCGCGTACACGGCTGCCGAGTTTGAGACGTGTCTTAAGAAGGTGAGGTATAACGAAGTCCTGCTTGTGAAAAGGTCTCATTTCACGATCGTTCTCCTATCAGGTAGGCTGTGCAGGAATATACATTCCAGAGTCCTACAAGACGATGAAGTACTATGACATTCTAAGCGATATGATACCCGAGCTGAGGGACTCTGCGCCGGGTCAGCTCAATTGCGAGAAGTACGTGTCATTCGATGGAGTCGCCGAATTAGTCGTATAACTGTTCGTTGGGATTTCGTTATAGGTTTCCGTTTCTTCGAAGCGTGCTTGTCGATAGCGAAAAGTCTTTGGGGTAAGTATTAACGTATTGGCATCTGCATAGGTCGTCGTTGTAATCTCGCGTAAGTAATAAGACGCATGCACGTAGGCAATAAGGAAACCTTTGTCTGGAGCTATACATAGCTGCCTTTATCCCATAGCTATACTATGGACACGCATGAGCTCGTTGGGCGCAGAATATGCAGTGTATAATAAAATTCGAATTTATTCGCTAGTTACTGGTGTTAACCTTGATCAGCTTTGCGATTTATTTTTGCTTTTTTTTTGTCGCAGTTCGTCGTTAAGCTATGCACGCAATGAAATTTCACTCTGCGCATGCGTGCACAGACAGACTGCTTCGTTCGCAAGGACGAAATCGGAGGAAACAGCACTGGAAAAGTTGCATTCTTTATAGGGCTTGGTCTTTCTACGTTCCGCCACTGTCGTTTCAAATAATTCGCCTCGAATATTTGTAAAAAAAATAAAAAATAATCAGTTTCTTTTTCTAACAAGCTTTGTTCCTGTTGCCAGAGGCTCCATAAACATTCGGGCCATATTCGAAGGTGGAAACGCGGACATTACACAAGTGGAAGGAGATATCGGCATTGATGATCCTTTGACCATTGTGTTTACTTCGGTAAGAACGACGTGCTTCAGTGTGTTCGTGGAAGGACTTGGAATTATCATCTTGTCAGCGCTTCCACTTTATCTTGTACAAACGTTCCTTTAGGGTACCACGGGGACTCCAAAGGCAGCTATGATCTCGCATCATAGCTTCGTAAACAATGCCTTAGCATACAGCTACAGGAATCCAGTGGATAGGGTAAGTGCAGCGTGGAAAGTATGTGAAAAGTGTAGTCGAAGGCCCGTGAGCATATGTATCATGATGCAGGGTGTGCTTTTATTCAAAAAGCTACGAGAGCATTAGGAAGGTCCACTATATGCAGCCAAGCCGACATTCCACCGAAGAGCATACGTACACTATCATATGGCTGTAGTCTTATAAAATTCGTTAAATTAAAGGTCTTCGAGGAAATGTGAGCTAGAGGAGCTGGAGCCAGTCGGTATTCAAAGTCGCCTAATCTTTTAAAATTCTTGAAGCGAGCAAATATGTTGAAATGTCCATCACCCGATATTTGCAATGCAATTGTGCCGAAACCGACACCGAAAGAAGCGCGTCTCGAGCGCCGGGAGAAGAACGCCCATTTGACGTTGACGGGTCACGCGCTTTGGAGCGATGGAGCCAATTGGACTGCGTGCCGATTGAGGGCCGGGACGAGGTGGTGTTCACCCTGCGCTCCTGATAAGCTTAGTTTCGGTTTGGGCTCATTGGCGTTGTAAAATTTTGCAGATGGATACGTCAAAGTGCGTTCCCGTTTCGGCGTAAAAACACCGCATACAGGATGTTTCACGTAACGTGATGAAATATCGTGCTAAAAATCTACTTGTCCGAACGTTATGGGATCAGCGCTGTTTATCTCGTGGGAGATATTGCGTTGCTTCTGAGCACTTTTATCAAATTTAATTGATGTTATATATGCGAAAGTATGAGCGCTCTTAGTGAATAACAGAGTGACTGTCTCTTTCCCTATTTATTTACTGATTTACTCGTTTATTTAAAGAGGAATTCAATATGCTGCCCACTCCCATTCTTCCACGTCTTTGGAATGATGATAACCCTTGGAGTGGCAACGGTCACCGGTACCAAAGTCATTGTACCAAGCCCTGGTTACGACATCAAAGACATCCTCGAAACGATTGAGAAACACAGGTAAATGGCCTTCATATCTCACGTCGGCGCTTTCTTGACACACCCTTTTGTATACCTCTTCTGTAGGTGCGTAGAAATCTCTGGCGCGCCAACGATGCATTTGGATATTCTGGGTCATCCTGATTTTTACAAGTACGATGTGTCATCGGTGAAGAAGGGTATGTAGTGCACATAGATTGGATATGGATTACTTTTGGCTTCCTTTCTGTTTTGTAAAAGCGGGTAACTCAACACTGCATGAGGCAGCGTTTCATACATCGGCTATCTCTGTTATTGTTTCATATAATCCGGAGGAAACATATGCAGGAAGCATGTGCATTTTGAAGACTGCGGAGTAATTAACTTCTGATAATACTGTCTGTTGTAATGGTGTTATATTCTATATAGCGAAATCCGAAGGAGCCACGGTGGGCTTTACTAGGCAATATACCTCTACCCGAGAACGTGATCATGACGTTGGTGGACAGACTGAAACCGAAACAAATCTGAAGGGGAGGGCTGCGGTTCCACGTATGCGCTCTTGTTCGCTGCCTCCTAATGAAAGAAAAGTTGGACCGAAGGCCGCGTCCCTGTGTGGGACCATCATAAACCCCTAAAGACCATGGCTTTCGGGCGTGACCTTGTTCGCCCCTAGTTTTGAGCGTAGTTCAACTCTACCAAATTGGTGGCGCTGTCGAACGCTATGACGTCATCTGTTTACAAACAGGGAGAGGTCTATTGTTCGCTGCCTCCTATTGAAAGAAAGGTGGACCAGAAGGTCGCGTCTCTTTCAGGAATCATCATAATCCCCTCAATACCGTGGTCTTCTGGTCTTGTTCGCTCCTAGCTTCGAGCGTAGTTCAACTCTACCAAATTGGTGGCGCTGTCGAACGCTATGACGTCATTTGTTTACAAACAGGGAGAGGTCTATGCAAGGAGAACCCATTTCGACACGGCTGCGCGGTGTGCTATCGCTTGTGGTTCAATAGTGACCTCGCAGCCCTGTCGTTGACTTGCCATCGGCTTGCTTCGTCTAGCATTGGACGTTTTGAAATGACGGCACAGTGTCGACGATGCTGTCGCTGAAATTCGTATTACGCAGTCGCAATCTCCTATGATTTTTTTTTTCATTTACCTTTCTACAACGCATACATTGCTCGTTGCCTTGCAGTGGTTATGGGCGGAAACATTTGTCCCACAGACGTCAGGAAGTTCGTCGGAGGGAAGCTGAATGCTGCTGTTACTGTAAGTACGGGGAGGAGTTAATTGACTTCGCTGTAAAATATATATCCTCGAAACATGAAACTCTTAAAGGTTGGTTACGGTGCTACGGAAACAACGACAGCGGCATGTCTAGTTGGAGATACAGATCCCGAAGACAAGAGGCTGACGACAGTAGGCAAGCCGTTGCCGTTTGTAGAAGTAAGAAACCCTGCTTCCTGTAACACACAGGTTTGAAGAACGACACGATACCTGTGGTTAATAATCAGGGCACTTCACGTTTCAGCTTCCTGTTTAGAAAAAGCAAAAGGGAAAACTGCGGCATCTTCCCAAGCAGCACAATGTACTGAAAGTCGAGTGCAATAGGGGGGGATGGGTAGGTGGAAGGCCTTGAACAGACTTGTGAAACTAAAGAACGTTGAGAAGACACATACCGTCCACCCCTATTGCACTCGACTTTCAGTACATTGTGCTCCTTGGGTTTGTGCATTTTGTCAAAGTACGATAGCTGTATATGACTATCTCGCGTTCCTGAACTTCGGGTTCCCGCACACGTTTTGGTGCAACTGTAACCCCTCTTCCACCTCTTTCTCTCTCTCCACAAATGTTACGGACGGACTTTTTTTATTTGTCATCACTAGGAAACAAAGAACAAGAAAAACCGTGGGGCGTGTCCAATAGCTTTCGCTATTGGACATTTCGCTTTTGCACGGCTGTTTGAAGCTATCGCTTTAAAACGTCCAGTTATCACGTGAGCGCGAGATTATGTACCACATTCATGCATGTGTACAGTCTTGTCTGTATTCTTAGGTTCTAGTCTATGCGATATCCCCCCCCCCGCCCCCCCAGGTCATTAAAAAAAAATCAAAAACAATCAGAAGAACCAAACATGTTCCGAGGATTTCGGGCATTTGGGTGTCATGTCTTGTGTTTTGGGCTGCTGTATAACCTAGTAAAGAAGGATAATTATAGTTGACATAATCTAGGGATAGCACAAAAGCCATGAGCCACGAATGCGCAACAAACAAACAACCGAACAAACAAGCAAAGAAACACACACAAAAAGAAAGGAACAAACAAACCGAATTAAACTAATTCAGCAAAAAGCTGACACCAGGATTCGAACTTACACTATTCTTATTTCTCGTTGCTGCCGATTATGCCAGCATATCAGCGTAACTCAGGGGAGAGCCACGGCAATGTTGTGTGATCAGTAACAGCACTTACTTGAAATCATGACGGTCTTGGTTCCAGGTCTACTGTTAACACATAGGCTTTCTTTTCTTCCCGTAGTTCTTTGAACCTCAACTTTTTTTAGTGTATTTTTGCGATACTGTACCTTGCTTGCTCCAAAGGCGAAAATTGCGGACGTTTCGACGGGAAAAGAAACCGCAATCAACGAGCCGGGTGAGGTGTGGATACGAGGACACAACATCTTCTTGGGCTACCACGGTGAAGAAGCCAAAACACGCGAAGTCTTCACAGCAGCCCGTTGGTACAAGACAGGGTCAGTTGCGTCGCGGTGTAAAGTTGAGCGTAATTGCAACACAGGGGTTGCTTGATTTGATGCAGTGATGTTGGCACCATGGACGAAGAAGGCTATGTCACCATAATGGGTCGCTTGAAGGACATGGTTATCAGAGGAGGTGAAAATATCTACCCCATTGAAATAGAAGGAGTTCTGAATGCCCACCCCGACGTTCAAGAGGCTTTGGTAGGTGCCCCCCATGAGATTTGGAAAGTTCGGGGATACGCCACGTTACGTTTTCTCTGCGCAGGTGCTTGGTGTACCCGATAAACGTATGGGTGAGGAACTGTGCGCGTGGATTGTTCCCAAGGAGGGCTCTCAACCTAAGGGTGAAGATCTTCAAGAGTACTGCAAGGGAAAAGTGAGAACACCGTCCTCTCGTGCTTTACGGAGACGTGCATGGGCGTACCGAAAGGAGGGGGGGGGGAGGGGAGCAAGGGGGGTGCCGTGCTCCCCCCTGGAGCTCCAGGAGTGTGAAAATAGTGCGCTCTTTAGTCATAGGTCGTAATGATTATTCTCAGATGTCATGATAGGAACCTCTGAACACCCGCACAGTCCTCAACATCAGCCTCCAGAAAAATGGTGGTATAGGGGGACTGCACGCTTGTCCCCCCTATTGGAAAAAAATCCTGGGAACGGCCACTGAGATGTGCCGTGGGCTTGTGTCTGTAATGTTCCAACTATTTTCTGGGTTTATATGTAGATCTCAACAGAATTTACCCCTAGAGGTTTAGACCACTTAAGGCCGTATTCCTAAACAATCTTCGACTCAGCACTTCGTCTTCCTTCACTCGAGGAGCCATTGGGCTTCAAACAAACATCCGCATTGCCGTGTAGTTATCGAGGAAAGAACGAAGGATTTTCCCCGTTTTGGGGGGTGGGGGTGGGGGGGCATTTCGAGTCAAGGATATTTGAAGAACAAGACCAGGCCCGATGAGCAGGTCACGTGGAGGGTCGAGTCAAGGATCGATTGAGAATACGGCCTTTGGTGTCCTAGCTGTTTACATTAAAATTTGTCCGGCACCGATATGTCCTGAGTAGCTACAAACAAGACCATCCAAAAGTGTGAACCTACGGCCGTATTCTGAGACGACTGGACACCCTGCCTCGACTCCAGAGGGCGGAGGAAAGAAGCGGTCCTCCGCTTGAGGGGACATTGGGTTCCAAGGAAACACCGGCACTTCCGCGTGTAGTAGTCCAGGGCGTTTCGAATGAAGGTAGATAAGCCAAAACCAGTCATGAGGAGCTGCAGAGGAGCGTTGAAGAATGCGACCCCTAGCTCGTGAAACCATAAGGGAATGTACAAAAACAACCTAATCCCTGATGAGTGTCGTGCCTTCTTGTCCTGGATTATGTTTGGCAAGATTTCCTGTGTGCTCGTGAAAAGAAAACACCGGTGAGCCACGAGTTTCCTGTTCTCGACGTGCTTTCCTCTGTTGTGATGCTCACCCTTTGTCTCTGTCTCTTCTTACAGATCAGTCATTTCAAGATACCGAGGTACTTCATTTTCCAGGCAGACTACCCGAAGACAGCAATAGGCAAAGCACAAAAACAGGAGATGCGAGTGTTAGCGGCCAAGAAACTAGGATTATGAAAATTGTATAGGTGACATCGAATTGTAAATTTTGCATACTTGTTCATCCATCCAATACTCCTTCAATATTGTCTATATAACTACTCGAACGATGCAGTGAAAAGAAAAAAAAATGGCGGAGGGCGTCACCGATGCTGTGTCGTAGAACGTCTGTGGTCAGCGGCAATTACCGCCCGAAACCAGCATCAAGTTTCCTCTCACATGCAGCGCTGAGATGATCTCTGCTGTGAAAAGTACAACTCCCCCTTGTTTTGAAGCCATGTAAAACCGTCGTTCAAGGTCGACCGAAATTTTATTTCTTTAAATACAATGGAAAATTTGGGAAGCATTAAACTACGTTAGTTTTTTTTATGTTATTCTTAAAAAATTCTTATACTTTTAATGCACTTGCGGTATAGAAAGAAGTGAGCTGCTGTCCTAATCACTGCAGGACACGTTTCTGGAGGGATTAATCTGTGTGGAACACCTTTCCTCCAGGTTGCGCCCAGGCGAAAGATGCAGACACACTGCTCCCCGCCATGACACTTTTGTATGACCATGATAGCTCCATCCTCTTCTTCCTCATTCATTGGCCTTGAAGATGAAGCAGATAACTGCCGCTGCTGCACGTGCTTCTCAAGCCGGTGACTCGAGAAAGATTGCACTTCGTCCCCCGAAAAGTTTTATTCAATTCCTCGCACTGATTTTTTCTCGAGCGAAAGCCTCGGTCAACCTTGAACCACTGCGTTGCACTCCTGGAATGCCATGTGCGGTCGCTACACCCATATCTATGCTTGCGACACACTTGTCTTCCCTATGCCTTGCCTCCACACATGCCTTCCACCTCGATGCTCTATGGACGTTGTCGCGCGCGCGAAAGAACTTAACCAAAATAGTTTACAAGGGGAGACCGTGCAGTCCATTGCGCTACATAGCACCACAAATCGGGAGAGTTACTTGGGGGGCGTCGTCTGCTTGCAATGCACGCGCCGCCCTCCGCCTCCCCTAAGAGTCGACTTTGGTAAAGTTCCTTCGACACCGCGCGACAGGAGATCGTTCGCCACGAGCTTAGATTGCAGACAAGTGTGTCGCGAGCAGTAACGTTATAAGGCTGGTATTCTGTAACTTGATGTTCTTGTAAACAACAATTAAATCACGATGATGATGGTGTGAGGGGTATTGTCCGCTCTTGGAGCTGAACGCTGTCACATTGCCGTTTCCTTATAGTATATGAGGTGATGATAATTGTGCTAAAAGAGCGTGCTTATAAACGAAAACCGTACGAGAAATGGCATTCTGTGTGGCAGAAATGACCAGTGAAAGAAACACGCCGTCAGGGGAGCTTGTTGGGCGTCGTATCACCACGGACAGTACAGCATAAATTACTTTTATTCCATCAAGTAGGAACAGGAAAAGTACAAACATTCACGGGATTTTCTCTTCCCAGACGAAGAACAATGTTGCAGTACGTGATACTGCTGTAATCCTCAATGTACAATTAATGTACAAGACGTTGACACGGCAGTCTCGTCACTGCACAGTTTACTGCGGACTATATTTACAGAAAGTTTATACACGGCAACCTTTGCGATGACTCTGCCGGTTGTGAATACGCTATTCGTGTGACTTTTGTGACTTGCGACTTCTTTCTTTTTTTGGCGATCAACGTTTTGGCATATACGTTGCTGTCTAGTAGTCTGACAGCTTTCCACGAGCTAAAAAACTAGCAGATGTGCAATTCACGTGACTTTCGTTTGTGAACCTTTCTATAGTATACCCGACGCAGATGTAGCAGGACTATAAGGGGCTGATCCATGATTTTTGTGGCGGGGGAGTCAGGTAGGGGATAGCCTGCTACATACACAACCTGAGGTCTATCGAATCGCTCGATGGCGACAGAGTGGGAGTGAATTAAGCCATGCGGACCCCTTTCCCCGAGATCCGCCCCTGAGAACCATAGCCTGCTATGGCAATCGTCTAACCGAAGCACGCGGTTATACTAGGTTACCATATAGTTATACGTGACAGCACACCGTATCCTTCTCATCATCATCATAGTCCTTAACATCTGCCTTGCAATTACTCTTGACGTTGTCAGCACTGTGCGAGATGTAGCGAAATACGCCCAGGGAGAGGCCATTTTTGGCGTCCTTAGTGGGAGTGCCAGCGATAGCTAAGACCTTCTCTTTGTCCGGCTTCGCTTGAGCACTATCGGCAAAGCTAAACTGGTTGGGACGCTCTATTTCTGGGAAGAGTTTTTGCAACGTGACCTTCACCACATTGCTCACGGGGCATTCACAGACCAGGAAGAAGATGTAGGATACCAGGGCCGTTATTACGGTGTGGCTGAAGAAGTCATTCACCTACAAGGAGTTGTAAAATAGTAATGTTACACGGGTAATACAGAACCACATATCTGTTGTGTATACATTAAAAAAATCGCTTTAAAATTTTTCTTTTTGTTTTCTTGTGCCTTGCCAGCTTTCTTCATGTCGTGTCTGGTATTTATTGTAAGATGGTCACGTTTTTGTAACAAACTACTTACCATAATCCAGTGGTCCACGTAGATGTTTTGCCTTGCAGTGAGGATCTTATATGCAACCACAAGGATGTGAAACATGTATCCAGCGAAGCACAGTCTGCTTAAGGGAACCCAGAACGGGTGGCTTAAAAAGCCGTTCACCCATTCTAGAAACAAAGAAATGAGATAACGTTGTGGCGTATCGCTCGTAATAGAAAGACAACCTGCTAGGGGAGCACTAAATATTTACAGATGACACATTCGCTGTTATTGCATTTATGCTACAGTATACAGTCAACCCTCGATTTATGAACCCTCGATTTGTGAATTCCTTCGTTTATGAACACGAGCACGGGGAACCAAACTTTTTACATTCATTTTTCCCTCGTTTTATGAACCTCGATATTCGAATGGAATTTCTGGGAACGAACTAGGAGTTACCCAGCGTTTTTGCCTTCAATTTATGAACGGATCGTTCCGAGGTCAACAGGAACCTTCAAAGGGATTATTCCGTGATCTTATGAATGACGCCTGAACGGACAAAACGTTTTCCAGGTATTGCCCCTCGGTTCTTAACCCCTCCAAATCTGAACAACAAACGGGTTTTCCGGGGTCGCACAAGGTGCGACCAAGTGTTCCTGACCTCAGTTGATGAATAAGGTGGTCGCTGTCACCCGGAGATTAATAAACGGAGGTTAAAAATCCCGGAGGAAATCCGAGACCAGTCCAGTGCGAATGTGGAGACATCTCTTCTTTCCAAGATTGACACGGCGGAAGGCATGGTCCAAAGCAAAATTAAACAATTTAGTATTGCATAATAAACAGAGTATGAATGCGCTAACGTCTGTTCTTTGTGAGATTGATACAGCAGAAGGCATGGTCAAAAGCAAAATTACACAATATATGGCATTATAAACACAATCCCAACTCGGAAATACTGTTCCATTTGATCGATGGTACTCAGTTAACGGAATTTTCGATTTATGAATCCATCGATTTATGAACGATTTTTCGGGGAACCGAGGGTGTTCATAAATCGAGGGTTGACTGTAGTCTATTGACACTATATTATCTCTATTCTAAAGTACCAAGAAATCAATTAAAGACAGACTCTAATTTGCACTCGACAAGAGGTTGACTTCACATTAAAAAGAGGCGAACTGTGAGGTGAGTTTCTTACTTGACTGCCTGGTTCCGCAGACGAAGACGACCCATACTAGACACAAGCCCCAGAGTATCCGGTAGCCGGCGGTGTGCATGGAACTTCCGAGGTTAGTGTAAGACCCTCCAATATTCCACGGGTAGACTGCGTAGAGACAACCCAGACCTCCTACCCAAGCAGCAACCCATCCAGTGTAGTACAGTTTCTGCAGGAAATATTTCATGAGGTTAAATGAACGGTGAAAACCCAGGCCTCCACAATTTTTCTGTTTATTTTTTTACTGCGGCGTATTATGACACAAGTATCCCACAGTATCCCTTAAATAAATAAATAAGAAAAGGGCTGTTTATACTCCGACGTAACGTCGACGTGCGAACGCGCGCAACGAGGTTCACTGCCGTCGGAGTGTTAGTATTGTTTGTTTGTTTGTTATGGGTAGAGAGAGGTCAGTCTAGGAAACTGTCGTTGCACGACAGCATTCGCCGGCAAGCGCTGTGCGTGTGCTTCGCGAGGAGAAGAAAAATATAAAAAAATGGCGGTATCCAGAGAACACGTACACGTGCAAGTATGCACAGATTACACAGGTGTTGCTATGGCCACGCATGTGCTCTAGCAAACAAACATCGCGTGGTTGACGATGAAATATAATCAGCACATCAAAGCCAGTGCAGCATGCCGTAAACGTCCGATCGCGCAGGGCGACGCTGCACAAGCTACGTCGTCTGCCGTTGGAGTATAAACAGCCCCTAACATGCTCTAAAAGGACGGTGATCGTAGATAACATGTAGCGCGCATGCGCGAGGAAACCCTTCCTTTCCTTGAAAGAGACCGTAAGTGAGTGAGCGATGCTGACGTCATTGCGTGACGTGGAGAGGCCCCCGCAAGCGGCGCCGCGCCATATTCGCAGCAGTCGAAATTTCTGTCGGAAAATATACTTCGCAACTGCTAGCTACGGTGACGCTACACCAGAGAGACAGTCTGGTTACGCAACTCCAGGAGATCAGGCCGGGCTCAATCCAATCGACTCTTCTTCGGGACCTTTTTTCTTCTAAATTTAACTGCGCAGTGACAACGTACAGCGTAAAGATTTTTCATGGTGGGTCCTGATGGACTGCATGACGAAAGAAGCATAGTTTCGAGCAGCGCTAAATGATCAATGACCAATGACAAATCAATGGCAAAAATAATCGCATGGCGTAGCTGGAGCCCGCGTAGAAGACGAAGTGATAAAGGGGACACCAGTGTCCCAGCGTCCAACAGAGGGATAAGGTATTTGTACTCGATTGCACGAAAGTGATAGGTGTAATATGCCATACGTACCCTGCCTATTCTGTAGTTGGGGTAGGTCAGGATGAAATAAGCAGCGAGGATGCCCAGCGTGAAAGGAGCGATATGGGTGATAGGCTTGTGGTAAAGTTCCTTGAAAGCAATTAGCGTCTTGCTGGAAAGATTCACATTGAAGACACGTACTTAGCCATTAATCGAATCGCACGAATAATTGAACAAAGAACAAGTTGCCGCTCAGTGCCTTCCATGCTGAGGGCAAGAGATATGCACTATAAATTCAACGACACTTATTCCACGCGCGACGTATTAGTTAGCACAATGCAAAACGTTTGCTACTTACTCAACACCCCTTGCACTGGTGAACGCGAGAGGTCCGTACTCGTTGACATACGATATGGCACCCAGAGCGATGGAACATACGAGGACTATTATGCCCAGGAGTGGTACTCCATATTTTGGCTTCCTGGAACGTTAGTGCAAAAAATCAGTTCAATCTGAAATCAAGCTCTTGTTGTGACGTAGAAAAGTTATCGCAAACAAAGAAGTAGTGCTGAATATCCCGTGTCCCATCCAATCGAAGCTCCTGGATAGTTTCTTTCGCCACTGGACATGGCCTCTTGTCTTAACCGGTGCCATATGTGATAGTGTCAATGCTGGAGCGGTAAATTTGGTCGCAACACCCATATCGGACGTCCCTGCTTTTACCCCTCGGATGTCCCTCTTGCGATCGATGGCTCCATTTACTAGGAGCTGGCAACCCATGAATGCGAAGTAGCAGGCCTTATTTGTACACATCATTGGCACTTCTCAAAGCTGCCCTCTCCCGTTAGTCACTCATTTTACTTTCTCAGCAACGCTCTAGTGCGGTAGAGAGGAAATCCCAAACACGAGAGCTTCGTCCCTGAACCACACTCTCGTCCCGTTTAGATCATCATTAAAGTATCCGGAGACAGATTCGCTGGTCTTTACCCGTCTGGAACGTGTGCACGCGCTCGCCCACATCCGCCGCCGGAGAAAATGGGCGCGTTAAGTATGCCCCCTGGCGACCTTTGCCGGGTTCTGATGGGAACGTATACCCTTATATAGTCCCTCCCAGTTAATGGTGTTTGTGAGGCTCTACGAAAGCTGGACACCCCGCACGCGCACCACTGCTTGAGTATCCTTCTGTGGTTTGCTTTCTGTAAAACAAGTCACCCAGCAATCCCGCCAAACGCCATCTCTATGGCCAAACAGTAAAATGAGTCACGGACCGGAAGTCGTATACCGCTTCACCTTGGCATGAGACGAGCGGCGCGTAGGGTGCACCCGGGAACGCGCACCGGAAGTTGCTTTGGTGTTTTAAGTGATCCCCGGAGCACCAACTTAACGCTTCCAATGACAGCCCTCCTGTGTTCGTAGTATGGCTTCGAATGCAACTGATGGTGCCTTTTCTTCAACTGTCATCTGTTGCAATCGTTTTCCCTTTTACCGCCACACCAGTTGATCTGGCTACTGCGGTACTTTCCGCGTTTCAGAGCCTTTAGTTTGTAGCACGACCATGTCAGGCGCACCCCTTCTATGCGCCGCATTTTTGGAAGGTAGCGGTGGCGCTTCTGATCGTCCCAGTTATTGCTTCCTCAACTTCTACAATACTTTGTACTTCAGCATACCTTAGTATTTCTGTACAAGCGGTGGACGTTCCACAGATGTTTCATTCTGAGGTTGATTATCATCATCATTCTACGCGTTTTCATATGGGCTATCGCTGTCGTCTGCTACGGTAGTCGTACACACGCTTCTGCGCGTTCAGAATCCAAATTTCCATCGTCCAATCGTGTTGTGCCGATCAGTATAGCCCCTGGCGGATCGTGGCGCTCCTGGCGGCTCCCCATAAGGTTTTCTGATTGTGACGTGGTCGTTATAATCTATTAGGTAGTGATTTGTAGCAGACGACGCGCCGCTCCGTGACGCGGGTGTTGGCTTCGTCTGCGTCGCGGAGCGGCGCGTCGTCTGCTACAAGTTTAACTAAGGTCTCTGGAACTTAGGAAAGTGCCACAGTCTTTACTTTAGGGCACCTAGCCCTCAGTTTGTCACCGTATAGATGCTGCACTTACTTTGCCATGAAGAATACGAAAAGGATCATAATGAGGAACAGCTGGTAGTCCGTCCCGAGGTACCAGAGATGGGGCATGCACTGCGTAGCAAGGAAAAACATCTCTCGCTATACATCGATACTTTTTCTCACGTCACCGCCGACAGCTATCTGTCCTCCTTACCATTTCCAGTGCTGGCCTGTAGTTAGTTGTCTGCAGCAGGACGTCCCACCAGTTCTTGTCGCAGTTTCTCAACATGAACCACAGCCACTCGTCAGCGATGGGTCCTCTCGGAATTAATGGATAGACGTAACAGAATCCGACGAACCCCAAAGCAGGAATCGTTAACCTATGATGTAAAAAAAGGGAGATATTTGCATAGTTACGTTCTATTCACCTTGTGCAGCAAATATGTCACGTCTACAAGGAAAACACGTTATGGCTTCTCTTACCTGATGTATCTCACTATGATGGAAACGGGCACCAGTTTGAAAATAGATGCGCTTCTGTGCATGACGATCACCCCGTACGATGTCAAGAAGCCACTGAAATGTCAAGTTAATTTTGACTGTAACGGGTTTTTCATACATAGTGATCAAAAGGGTGTTTTTTGTACATCATTTTTTTTAGGTGCCTTAGATTTTTTAGTAAAAATATACAAGAGCCCCAAGTATGCCCAAGTATCCTTCTTGGCCGGTCGCATCATTATTCGACGGCTAATTAACTAAAATCCGATAACTAACTTATTCATGAATGAGTTTTAGGAAAAACTCAGATGGCACGATTAAAGACTGTGGCGAAAATGTGTGGCAAAAATAAAATAAATAAATAAATAAAAAAAGCGAAGAAAAAAAAAAAGAAGACACCCTGTCCTGTTGTTCGTACTACATTTGAATTATGCAGGACTTGCCTCATGAAGAAGAAGGTTTCGACTGCTAAGAATCCGTTCATAATCAAAACGAAGACGAAGTCATGCAAGTATTCCAAGTACGCCTCTCCACGACCTGAAGGAAGAAAAAGGAAAAAGTCGAAATGGGCGTCATAGTACACGCAGAGGAAACGGTATGTGGTTACATAAGCGGATCTGCGCGGATGACCACGTGACATCCTCATTTGGGGCTATAGAAACGAAACGTTTTCAAATCCGCGCGGATCTGTTAGACTCTCTGTCGACGTCCTCTGGATCGAGCCGCGATTGAGAGAGTACTTAATCGAATTCAGATACGTATTCACGTGTGTCATTCATTGTGCTGCTGTGCCTTTAGCTGCTATTAGACCGTTTATTCACATGACGTCATCCGCAAGAGAGCGCCGCTGTCGCTAGCAGATTTACCGCCATAATGTAGGTTCGTATGGATCGACTGTCCATGCCTTCACGCACTTGGCATTCACAGTACATTTGGCGTTTCAGATTTACTGTATTGTGTGTGAATATTATCTGTACCACAATCCAAGTAACTTCCATGATTCAAACGTTAATGGTCCGCCGGCTTTTATTTTATTTCACTTCTTTATTCCTTTTTTTAGGGAATAGCAATCCGCCGTGCTACCTGGCTGACCTTTCCCCTTTTATCCTTCTTTTTTTCTTTTTTTTTACAATAACCCC
The DNA here is from genome assembly GCF_037126465.1 of Ornithodoros turicata. NCBI lineage: Eukaryota > Metazoa > Arthropoda > Arachnida > Ixodida > Argasidae > Ornithodoros > Ornithodoros turicata. The sequence goes on along the minus strand of NC_088209.1, from coordinate 38,012,426 downwards.
CCCCCCCCCCTCTAAAAAGCACATGACAGTGAACGAAAACCAGAATCACACTTCCACGGACCTACATACATAATGGCGGCAATTTCGCCTTTTCGCAGCGAGTGCCCTCTGGAGGGATGACGTCAGTGAACAATCCCTATTGGACAGTTCTGGATGACCTGATGTCCGTAAACAATTTGTTTGCTCACATGTAAAAGGGTTTCTTATACGTAGCTTTTGCGTAGTGCATGTGCGGATAAGGACGCTGTCAATCAACGCCCATTTCTAAACAACAACCTTTAAACATATACGCACCGACACTTTGAGGTTCCACAGCTGAGTAGGTGTGTCCGATGACGACCCAGAGAAAGCTGAACACTCGCATCCCATGCAGGCAACGGAGTCGATGCTGGTCACTGTTCTTCACAACTTTTGTATTCATTAAGATTCTGGTGTTTCGTATTCCGGAAAAACCCAGAAGCAGTTGCACAATGAAGGCTGCAGCGAAGAGAGCTCGCGCTTAATTTTATATCAACCGCAACACTTTCTATACGGAACAATCTTGGCGTTACAGGTGCTTACGTCGCTTCTCCATGCGGACGGGTGCCTTTTTCTCTCGGTGCTTCAGATAGAGCTCTAACACTGACGCTGTTCCGATGAGGAGGCACGACGAGCCTATCAAGAAGCTGAACAGATATGGGGAGTAGGTTAGAACATGGCCTCAGAATTCAATAACTGTCTGTTTGAGCATCGGTAAGTCTTTTCCAATTTAATCTCAAGATAGCTATACTCACAACATAACAATCTGAATGGTGGTTAGCTGTATCGGTCCGTCGACACTGCATCCGCGCACTGTGGTGTCGATGCCGTATTTTTTTGTTACTGAAACAAAAAAATCAAGGATAATAAACATACGCACGCTGATTTTAGTGTGTAATAGTCCGTTTACGGCGCTCTTCGTACTATAGCACGTATTACATTTTACATTGCATACGTGTTATATAACACTCCGTCGTTTCATGTGTCGCGAGCTTGGATTTGGGCTTACATTTCTCAGCCATATATTTGAGGTCCTTTCCTTGGCAAGTCGACGGAATGCATGCGCCGAAACGCATTCCTCCAAAGGCATCTATCGCATGTTCCGGAGCACTTTCAGCGAGACTGTTGAACATCAGCGTAATGTTGCCCAGGTTTCTCAGGTGGTGCTGCAGGTAACGAACAGGGATTAAAGTTCGGTTGCACATCTCTTTCTTCATTGAGAACGGTAATTCTAAGTGAATCTCAAGAAATCAGTTATTTTTTTAATGTATCGCGTCAGGTGGAAGACCAGCACAGCACCGACCAGCGTCTTACCCTGAGCAAGGGATGCTCTTTCATGAACCGTTCCAGGAGTTCCAGTCCTTCCCCATCAATGCCGGAAGGCTTGAAGTAAAGCGAGCAATATCGTCCACGAAAGTCTTCCACTCCAGGGTCCTCAGCTGGGACGCGAATGCTTCGACACTCGTCATAGGCGCCTAGACTTCCAACTGTTCCCTCCATTATGCCAGGGGGCGGACGCCCCATAGAGTCGATGACTGAAAACATAAAGGAGGCTCTGTTACCCACTTGGTGAAGGACGCAGTGCAACAGTCCTCCCAACAACTACTACATTCTAAGAAAAAAGGGTGTGAAAAGGTGTTAACTTCTACAGTTACTACCTAGGTCAACACAGCGTCTGATAAAGGGCGTAAAAGGGTGGTTAAAGCAATTATATATCCAAATTGCTACAAAAAGGCGTACGCCTCCCACGCTCACCGAATCAGAAGCGGTAACCCTATCATTCGAAGGTATAGCAGGTAGAACTTTGCAGCCTTTTAGGCACAACATATGCGCCAACTGTTACCTCCCAGAAGGTGTAACTGCTCCACCCTTTTTTCTGAGAGTGTTTGTTTGTTTGTTTGTTTGTTTAGGAGGAGAAGAGAGGTAGGCCATGCTCAGCAGTACATGAATGACGATGGTATGAGGTGATTCACCGCAACAATTGCGGTGCCGTACCACAGTGCATGTGGTTTAATGTATGAGTGGGGTGACGATGAAAAAGATGAGGCGTACACGCTCGCACGCACACATGACACACCAGAGGCTACCTCCTTGGGTAGTTCTAGGCAAGCTTATGCTTGTCCCATCCTACAGTTGGCAATACGAGGTAGTTCTCTTGCTTGATGACAATACACAAATGAGATATCACAAACGCGGGTGCGTCCGTAACTGCGATGGGAATAGTAGTTCATCCGGTCGACTGCCGGAGATGTAGTGCTGTGAAGATCACATCTCCGCATTCATGGCAAAAGCTCTGAGGTCAGAGGAGTTCAAGCATGCTAGTATAGACGTGAAGAACAAGTAGAATGAGTGCAGGCGTTGACGGTACTGCGCATGGTTAGAGCAAGGACCCAAGATTGTGGCAAGGCTGAGCGGCTTGTTGTTTATATGCGTCAGTTGGGACTGGAGCATTGTTCACTCCGAACTTTATAGAGGGCAGTCGGTAAGGACGTGTCCTCCAAAATTTGGTCACTTCACCTCCATTTTGGATCACCTTATTAGCACTTACTACCCATATGATTCTGTACCAGATTGAATTAGTGCACCCTGAGTTTTCAATATCTTCTTTCCTGCAAGGAAGAACCTTACACTTAACGCTAGGTAATGACGTCATCTTACGTAATGGCCAACAACACACCGCCCCAGTACCGCGTATTTTTGAAGGTTATAAGGCGAAGTCCTTTTTTCTTTCCTGTTCATGGGGATATAGGAAAATGCCTCCTTGCCGCGTATTATTTCGAGGAAATTGCTTTCCTCCTACGACCACGGGCATGTCGTAATCTCTAAATACTTACGTATCGGCGAAGTGGGGCAATATTAGAGAAGGTCGGGTGGGGTGATAGAAATACTGTAAATAATCAACTGCATATTTTTCTTTGCCGTACAAATAGACTGACACCCGTTACGTACAGATCTACTCCAGTTACCTCCGCCATCATCACCATTATACCATAAAACCCCATAACATCCAACAATCCATAAGCGCCATAACAATCCGTTAAGCTAAATGATTTAGCAAATCGTGACACTATTGTGTTCAGAGTTATACTAGAGCACAGAATAAGAATTGTAGATGGTATTGGACTTCGCTCGCTTTTTGAGGATGGGCACCGCGAAGGCAGGACATAAACGATTTCTTAACTCTCTTCTATAATTCTCTCTTCTGGTAATTATCATATGATCATATTGTAAAGTCGATTCGGTTTGGTCAGGTAGGGCTTGGGCGATGCCAATACATGGTGGGCTTGGACCACTGCTTGACCCCCTCCGAGCCAGTCCTCAGTGGCGCTTAGCGCATGATGTCTTGCTGCTGCGTGATCGTTTTTCGGGCTTTGGTTTTGCGTCACCCGGCTGTCCCTTTTGCGAGTTCAGGGAGACAGCAGAACATGCGTTTAGTTTAGGTTTGTTCCCGGGTGCCCTGTGGCATTGTGATGCAGGCCTCTATAGCCTGACGGCGTTGAGTGGAGCACCATTCGTGGTCTCTGCCTCCTCCCTATCTCGCAGCGGGATAGGCGGCATATTGTGCTCTTAATTGGCAGTGGAAGTAAATTACCAGGTGTGGATTGCTCGCTGTTGACGAGTGCACGGAGAGCCGTTGCAGGGAGCAGGCGGTACTTGGAGAAGATAAGTTCCAGCGCCGCTGGATGACCTCTGACATTCTCTTTCGGGTGAACAATGGCAAGGTCCATGTTAACCTACGAGGTGTCCCCATCCCTTGTGTTGCTATCCCACTTGCAGCTTTCCACTGTCATGGACTGTTGCACGGCGAAGCTGACACGTATAGCAATTTCTGAACAATATCTTAGTCGCTGGGCGAGAGTTGGTATTCAGAATGTGTTTGAAGTCTGTTTGAGATGCTACAGGAAGCCGGTCCCTGAGGTCGGCCTTCCATTTTGATGCCAGTACACTCGTGGGGCTTGCAAGAACGTTTAGGAAGTCCCTCTGTGCCGTGCTCAGTAGCCTTGCCAGTGCTCTACGCATGAGTAACGTTTAGTACAGCAGCGCGCCCCCAAGAAGCACTATCGAAAGCCTCGTTGAAATCTCTGCGAACAACACTGAGGAATCTCCTTAACGTTCGTTCAAGCGGACCCTTCTGATGTCATGTTTGAAGCGAGGCGAATGCAAGAAATAGATTGGTCGATGTCGGTTTGACCGCTGACACTCTGCTGTTACGATTATCTAATCAGTTACAGACAGTTCGTGTGCTTCACGAGAAAACGACGACGTCAACGCGTTTGTACCCCGTAACCATCTGCGCCTGGAACGAGCGAAGACAATGACTGGCGGGTTTGACAATGACTGTGAGAACCAGATAAGGGGTAACCGATAAGCAATCTTCCCACAAGCGGCGCAACTTTCAAATTGCTGCGTTCTGGCGCTGCGGTGATGTATGTATGGTACTGCGTGACCTGTCGTCACCATTGCATTTGCGCGGATCTCAGTACATTGCCAACGCATACGATTTGGTGCAGTGCACACAGGAGGGAAATGAATGGCCCGGCTTCGTTTTCACACGTTACACTAGGTGAGTATTTTCATTATTATTTTTTTAATGTGATGTGGGCAAGCTTCCGCTTGTCTCATCCTACAGTTGCCCAAGGGAAGCTTGGGAAGCAGCACAATGTACTGAAAGTCGAGTGCAATAAGGGTGGACGGTATGTGTCTTATCACTGTTCTTTAGTTTCACGAGTGTGTTCAATGTCTTCCACGTACCCGTCCACCCCTATTGCACTCGACTTTCAGTACATTGTGCTGCTTGAGTTAGGTGGCAATACGAGTGTTTGTGCAGCCCGTCGACCATGTGATAGTTGTGCACGTGGCAGTACCGGATTTAGGGGAGGTCAGACGGGCACTTGCCCCGGGGCCCCCACCAGTAAAGGCCTTGTCCAAGGGAAATCTGTTTTGCATGCCTGAACCGCATTCCCTGGTATGGAAAACTTGGTAAAAATCTGTCCCCCGTCCACGCATATCGACCCCGAATAACACGTTGGATAAACATAGAATACACGAGGGAGCCCCGACAGCACAGTGCCCCGGGGCCCCCACCACCGTAAATCCGGCACTGGCGCGTGGTGCCAAAAAGTTGTGCCGTTGTGCACGTGGTGCCAAAGCGTCTTGAAGCGGTTCATCGTCATGGAAGGGACGCGCGCGAGCTTTTCAGACGCGTCATGTCTCTTTTATACACTTTATCTTTGTTAGCTCACGTCCATGTGCGTTTCATACTCCGGTCCCGCACGCTACAAGAACGACAGCTTTATTTTATGATTTTGATTGGAGAGTTTCATTGCCAGGGGCGATACCCTGCCCCATTGCTGGTGGTGATGTGGAATAATGGGTCCAGCTGATTGAGGGGTCCGGAAAGTGCGGCCCCGGAAGGTTGGTAATTAGGGAAATGAAGAGGAATGTGCTGTATGTCTTCCAGATCGCCGTTGTAATAGTATCTGGGAGAGTCAACTTGTCTCACGCGGTAACGCCACTGAGCTGTGAAAGCCAAATTAAATCGCATTCGACGAATTAATGCGGTGTCTTGATAGGGGGAGTCGGGAAGCCAGGGTGCGTCTCCGATGTGCGAGAGCTACTTCCACGGCGCTGTCACATTCTTCATTTCGGATTGAACAAGATTACAGGGTAGCATTGGTATAGTTACGCGTTTCGTTTGAGCTATGGACGGTCTTGTGAATGACCTGCGGAATACGAAGGGCTTTTGTCACCGATCATTTTCTTCGACGTAAACGGTAAGAGTTGTCAGCCAAAGTCAAGTGGCTTGCTGCTCTTTAAAAAATAAATCAATGGTGAGTGAATAAAAGAAAAATAAATGATTATTTTCGTTCCATCTGCTTTAGTATGTGAAATCTCCAGCCCGTCGAATGGAAAGATATACCTGTTGGCAGCTCATTACTGCTTGATACTTGGGGTATTTCAAAGTGCGCCAGAAATCTCCGGCACACTGTGCTCTCCCACATTGGACAAGGGCGCTGCCGACCCAGCTAAGGGGGCTTGCTATTTCTTTTATTTATTTTGGCACTGTTTCCGTTTTTACCTTTTCCCCGGAGTTTTAGTATCGCTGGTCAATCCACCTCTTTATCGATGGTGGTTCACATTGGGGATTCTTTTCGACGAAGGCTCGATGTAGCATGTAGCTCGATGTAAATGCTGCTATACATATATCAGCATTTAGGCATCCCCCGAGTTTTCACATTTCTCTGGTCCGTTCCATTTGTACCATTCGCACGCTTGTGGTCGTGGAGGTATTACCCAGCAAAGAGGGAATTGTCACGAAGAGTAGAGAGGATCGCATATATACTTCTCCATTACGCGCACTACCAACCTTTCATATTCACGCTCTCAGCGTCTCAAAATCGGCTGGACTCTCGCCCTCTCTGCTATGTCAAAAACTGTTCGGTGGCCAGATCCAGCTCGCCAGTGCTCTGCTCTGAGAGCATTTATAAAGTTCTTGGAAACCGTACACTCTTAAACAAAGCTTCATCACCCCTCATTTTTAATACTGTAGGACCTTTGTCCTCATCGTGAGGTGTATCATTGTTCTGTTTCACCAGATTACCTCCAGCAATGGGGGTAGAGTATGGCCCCTGGCGATGAAAGTCCTCATCACCATTCCGATAAAGTTGTCGTTGTTGCCCGCGGAGACTATGCGGTGATGCATCACCGTATAATCCTCGCGATGCGCTGGACGTTATACGTCAGGCCATTCACCGGCGCATTATCACACAGCGGCGGTTAATGCGCCATAATGGTTAACGGCACATTATCATCGTCTATTCACCATTTGTGAAGTCCTACGCCCTATTTCCAAAGCAATTGATATTGAGAAATATAAAAAAAACAGCCGTTATGTGTTCCTGTTATCTGTTGATTTCATTTCCTTCTCTTTCGATGTTTCTTTGGAGGGGGGGGGGGGGGGTCACGATCGAATTAAATCCACGCTCGTACATGGCTGGATCTCCTTTCCAAACGTTGCAGTTCAATCGATAAACTTTTCTTCTTCTTCCTCTATCACATCACATCACTCTTCGTTTCTTCATAAACGAAATGCCATTTAGTGTTGTAAGGAACACTTTGATTACTAATATTTTCACGAGAGTGGGGAAACATCACGATCTCAATCGATCAATCAATATCAATCCCTCAATAACAATGGACCTCAATCAATCAGTATCATTGTATCACAGTGCACTTATGGAATCCCCCTGACATTAGAGAGCTTTAGCTGGCCGTTGATAACGTGAGGCTTGCGTCAAACCGTATCAACCGGATCCAATCAGTGGATAAGATTCTGAGTCACGCGCGACTACGATTGGTTCCGATAGACACGATAATCTTATCAGCGGTATACTAAAACTCACTAATACAGTCTACTACGTCTTGACGACGTGTTTAGTAAGGCGAGACGCAACTTACATTTTAGCGCCCAGAAGTCGAGACGCCGGACACCGGCCCCAATCTTGGACCAACTCCGCATACATTCCGTGGGGATGTTCTCGTCGTAGGCGAGTTCTTGCACGTACGGAAGCAACAACTTGGCCACTTTTTCGAACACCTCGTCCAGAAGGTTCCTCAAGGACGGCGGGCGCTCTGTCACTTCAGCGTCGGTCACATAACTTTCCACTGCTCTAATAATCCTGGTCCGCAAAACTCCTTCAAATTCTGGCTCCTTCGTTGAAGCATTCAACCCTGTCCGTCCGCACGTTCCACTAATGAACACCAGACATAACACCAGTTTTGTGCAGGGCCACGACGCGGACGGTGCCATGTTCGTGCCCAAGTTCTGCGGTCTGGGCAAATGAACCGGGCGTCGGACTGCAAGGTCTTTTTGTATGGCGTCCCGCGGGTCGTGTGGGGCACAGCCTCAGTTTTTTAAGTGAGTGATAATTTATGCCCCGCTCTTTTGAGACGTCGACTTAATCGATCCGGAAACGGTTTAAAGGAAAGTTCTCCGCTGGAGGAAAGTGGACGAGATGGGCGATGAATCTGGAGGCCGCTCTTGACTAAATCATTCGGTAGGCGTCACGAGATGACGGCTCAACGGTGAAGGTCGATTTGAAAGTGCGTCCTTCATTTGAGATTCTGTTTCGGGAATGTCGTCTGCAATCATTGTGACGAACATGCAGAGAGCACGCGCGTAAGGAACGTTTGCGTCGGTATATCTACTTTCGGTTTGTTTGTTACCTCGAAGAAGCAGGGCGAGGTAGACTACAACGTAATGCGCAAGGTAAATGCACCTTGTAATGCATGTCCCTGAAGTCTGCACAAGAGCACCGTGATGCCATTTGTTCTGCCTGCAAGTGAACCGACATGTGGGTCGCGTTGTTATGTGATTCGTGACTTAATTGTTACTTTCCTCCTGGGTATGTTCAGGGTTACCCGTATTTGAGCACCGTGTGTTAACGACACGTCAAAATCATCACGTGCTGACCATTAATAAGTCAAAGTGAAGTAAAGTCACCGTAGCGTGAAATTTATTCGCGCCTCTTATTCCGCACAACCGGGCCGTGTGCTGTCGTAGTGGACTTCCTTGGCACGTGCGGCCTTAGGTGTTGTGGTGTATAGCTGGCAGCCTTGTTGGTGAAGCCTGTATGTTTTCTTCTTTCTTTTTTTTTTGTTTCATTTCCAAAGGTCGAGGCTTCGCCAAAAGTATGGAAGTTGGCGCTATAAGGTAAAACTTTAGGTTCCCTATTGGAAAAAATACAAAATAAATAAAAGAAAAATAAAGAAGTAACCCCATTTTGTTCCGTGCGATTGACCCATCTGCATTGAGTGACTTTCTACGTAAATGAGCAAACCAACCATTCCGTCTTCTGCGGTCTCACGAGAGAACTGTCAAAAGTTTCACATTGTTTCCAATTTTCGTTTCACTTAACTTGCAGGAGTAATGAGTGGCTGGTCTCTTGACGAAAATTCAAGTTTTCAAGTGATTCAAGCTTTAGCTTTAGCTTTTTTTTAGCTAGCCTGAATTTCTGTTTATTTAATCTCCAAAGGGAGTGATTGTTGTGGAAATGCGTATAATACAGTCCTCAACAGGACTATAACTATAGCCCTTTCTCTCAGAGTGCACTCACGTAGCACGTGTAATTCGGAGGCGACTATCAGCGTCCACCACAAATAAAAATGCCTCTGCAGAGATAAGTTCTTGGGCATATACATGTAAAGAAGTATTAGTGCACGAAAACTATTTTTTTTTCTATATTTCGAAAACTATATTTTTCGACTTGTGAAAAACATGCATGGAACGTGAGCTTTGCTCTCGGAGCCGTACGGGTTCGCCTTATTCTCACCTGCTTTCAGCTGATCAGTGTATGAGGACTAGCATGTCTGGGTGTTTGCCCTGGTTTCCGAAGTCGGACCAGGACGCATCATCTCCCTCTGACGTTGCCCGCCTGAGCGTAACCGACAACAGCATGCAGCTTCATCACCACAACCACCACCACCACCATAGACGGGTTAATATTATTATTGTTATTATTATGGTGGTGGTGGAAGAGGAGGAGGGCTGCTATGTGGTGGAGTGGAGGGCTGTTATCAGTATGGATGAGCAAGCTAGCTCACGCCTCCTACGACATTCGCATCTTTCACCTGATAATCGCGTCACGGCATCGGGAGGTGATTTTGATAATCACCCGAGGGAGCTATAAACACTATAAACACTTCATGTGGGTGAAAGATATATGGTATGCGGTCCCATATTTCATACGAGGCCCATATAAATATCGTACTGACTCCATATGACTCCGTACCCACAAGAATGCTATATTGCCTACATATGACTTCATACGCGACACACATATATATAGGACCCACACGAATCTGTATGGGAGCCACACAAACTGATATAGGAACAATATGAGTTTCGTACGGGATTTTTCAATCGGGTCTCCCAATGGAGAATGGTTTAAGGTGCTTTTAAAGGAAGGAAACGCAAACCATTTTACATATACAAGAGGTTTATCCGGGCCTGGCTATAGGGACAAGACAGAGTGAAACTAGAAATCCGCTACGCCACCCTGTTAATCGTAAAATGGGCTTACATTTTTTCCCGAAACCTACCTATGTTGCAAAGTTTATGAAGTCGAAAGTACGTGTCACGGAGACTAGATGAGACGTTTGGTAGTTTTCGTCCCGAAACAGGACATATATTGAGTGTATAGGACGCGCGAAAAAGTTACATAAGTTAAAGGCTTAAGTAACTTTTTCGCGCGTTTTCCGGCGGCTCTCGGAAGCAAAAGGGTGCCTGCGGCTCTTGAGTGGATAGTTTAGAAGGCAGCAGCTAATTACTTCTGGCATTCTTGCATAAATCAAATTGGTTGCATCTTGGGCTTCTTTGGCGGTAAATTCTTGACGATCACCTGACTTATAAAGCTAGGGACGCACCAAATTGCTTTAATATAGTCAGTGAGTCACCTTCAGGAATCTCTTGGATTCTTGGTCATAAAGCGTAAGATGCCATTGGTGTATGCCTGTCACATTTTAAAAATGGCGCTATCGGATGTACGTTGATCAGCTCTTTAATTCGCTGGGCTACTTAATTTTCTTCCGTGGACGGGAAGTATCGCAGCAGACATGTTATGATCTGATTAAAAACATTCTGTATATCGTTATCGAAAAGCGCGCAGTGTCTGCGTATACCTGAGCCTAGTCTGAAACGAGAACACTATTTCCGTCATACCGATACTTTTTACGGGGAAGGCCCGCTTCCTCCAACAGACTTATCCATCTTTCATTTTGTTTTTGCTTTTAATTTTAATGTACCCCTCGCTTCCTCTTGTGGCTTGTTCGGTCTCTCACTAGGGCAGAGTTCCATTGAAGGGCCACGAGGAAAATGGATTGTCTAAATGGACCCCGTTGCTCGATAACACGTGGCGGGATTCACTGACGTCAATGCTTCGACACGTTCCTTTAATTCCACCTCTATCATCAGGAACCCAAACTGCTTCAGCGCGTGTATTGCATTTGAGTGGCCGTGACTCCGTCTTGCGTGGGCTTCCACGTGCCGCTCTTTCATCAAAACAATACAGGGTGAGGGTCATATCACTGATTGATTGATTGATTTACTGACTGGCAGCGTGGAAACTTTATTTTCAGTTAAAAGGGCGCACTATAAGATGCAAAAATTTCTCGCGTGAACGATGCCGTTACCTTTACAGCAGCAAAAGAAGGAACGGGAGCCACCCGTTGCGTTTGTTCGTGCGAGTATGGCGCCATAGTGCGAGAGAGACCGCCGTTTTGGCTTTCCTTCTCCATGTCTCCTTCTGAAGAAGGCCGACAATGCGGAGCGTGATCTCATTGGTCTCCGCAAACGATTTGTCCACTCATGGCGCGAGATCGTTTGAGGAGGCCAATCCGAGACCTCTGTAAGCTCTGTAACAAGGGTTACTCTCCAAAGTTCCTCGTGATGCCGACGTTTGTTCGGGATTGGATTACACGAACTCCCTTGCATTTTTCTGCATATTTTATTCGAAAGTCTTTGCGTCACGTGGCGTGTCACGTGGTGTCACGCGGTAGAGCCGCGGACGGACACCTCTCTTGTTTGTTCAGGAAGGTTTTGTTTCAAAAATACCGACACAATAAAAGAAGAAAAAGAAGAATCTCCTCTCCTTTTATGGAGCGGTCGCTCCTCGTTTCTCCCTTTGAATATGAATTCACGACGGGGCAGTGACTACTTCATTTTACCGTAAAGTGCTTCCACCTTCTTCAACCAAACCTCCAGTGTTTCTGTGCTCCAGTGGCTTCCAAATGTCCAAATATCTACTCGGCAGTTTCGAGTGTAGAGCGCACTCTATACTTAGAGACGAGCGAAGTACTCGTGTATCAGACAGGAAGATAATCTGAAGTCGTATTCCTGATCCAGTCCGGGAACGATAACGAACTTCGAAATAGAATAAGATCCTACAGGAAAGGCGGGCCGAATGACCAGCGTGTCGCCGTAGTGGTACGGGTATGCAGTCACCTCATAGTTCCTGTCTAGCCCGCGACGCGGCGCCACAGGGCTGCTCGAGCTAGGACAGCTAGGGGTCTACAATGCCTGATTACCGGGTGAATGCTATGCTAGCTCCAGAATATGCTCGAGAGTAGAGAGCTACAGCAGAGGGGGAGCTCTGGTATCCTACAGGAGCACGAGACATGTGGCGCGTCATGTGAACAACGAACTAGGCACATGTGATTCTGGTACTAGAATATTCCAGAAAAATTTCTGCCATGCAATTATAGAAAAGAAAATAATAACCAGAATCTTTTTATACGTCAATGGTGTGCTTTGCAACTTGAGTGTTAACTTTGCTACACACTTTCTGTACTTCCGTAACGCCGATAAAGGCCCGGCCCAGGACGGTAGCCATGTGGGGGAGGTAAATATTGCTTGCAGCACCGCGTGTCGGAGATTTTCGGCGCACGTCAAAATAACCCTAAGTGGTCGAAATTATCCGCAGTCCTCTATCCTGCGGCACGTGCAGCATATCGCCACACAAATACGCTGACTCACTTTGCGTGTAAATCTACTCCCAATTATTATTATTATTAGTAGTAGTATTAATTGTGCTCCACGTGTTCATCCGAACTACCTGAATATATACCGGACTGTCGTGAGAATTGGTCAATTATTAAGGGGAAAGTAAAGCTTCTTGTCTTCAGAAAACAAATGGTGCCTTATACTGGTGATGCCTGCGTTAAAAAAAAGAAAAAAAAACATGTGTGACTGACATTACATTGCTAAGCTTTAATTAACAGCCTCCTTTATCGTGTCATTTTCGTAGGGTGCTTCCAACATACTATAATGTACACAGGCCATTCCTCTTGGCGCATGTCCGCCCTGGACATAGCCAGAGTAGGCTGGATCGGGCAGATGCATGGTTCACAACTGAATTTTCTTTTATTTACATAAATATACATTCATTCATGAAAGCACGGTGGTTGACAGGGATATTTCTGACGGTACATCCATGAGCATCTCGCAGAAGACAGTCTGTACCATACACCGTACCGGTCCGGGCATAGATGACGCTGATGACGATGTCAATCTGCCTCAGCCGGTATTCAACGCTAGTGCTTTTTTTCTGACAAACTTATCATGCTTAAGTTAACTTAAAAGTAAGAGTTCATCATATGGTTCTGTGCAACACCACACGCATTATTGGATGAAACGTCACAGCAATCAGGCGAATGCTTTGGAATTTGGAATGTGCATGCGCATGACATTCAGGCGCAGACAGGGTTATCTCCGTCTTCACTAGATGGCGCAGTATGGGGACGACAGAAGTGGCGACCAGTGGGGAGACCGCACGAACGGCGCGAGCTCGTCGGTCCCACTCCGGACCGGTTTTGGTCTTTTGTGCTACCCAGTGGATTCGTTTTGATGCGTGCCGAGCGTGGTTCGCTGGAGAGCCGCTAGGACACCGACGCCTATGTGAAAAAGGACCATTCCGTGTGGGCGCCGCGAATCATCTGTGGCAATGAGCGGCGTACAGATATGGACAGATGGAGAGAGGGAACAGCGAGAAGGAGTGGGCGACAGTAGGGTTAGTATGAGTCTGCATCCTGGGCCGACGTCGGGGGAATTACACCGGCAGCGCCACCTAGCGTGTAACGTGCTGCCTTCTCGAAGAGTATTGTATCCACTGCTCTTTGAGAGGGTGACGTGGTGGATGCAGGGGCACATATGTACATGCCCAGGGTTTCAACGAGCATTAAGAGACACTCCCCGTGGCACCGCAGTCAGTGCTTTATACAGAAACATGCGGCACTGTCGTTATAACCTAGCTTTATACATTATCACAACCACCATCGAGAAATTGAATCTCTGTATGCAATCAGGACATAAGTCGTTCGACTTATCCCCTTTTTAGTATTTTGGCTGCAATGACATCTACGTATGTACTTGTCAAAGAAAATTTAGAACCGTATTGTAATTTACTGGCCCGCTACAGCTGGGTAAGAGACGGCAAATACATGTGTGCCAATGGGACACAGTCAGATCAGGCCTCTTTTCTACACACGCATGCTAATTGGTTAGCTTAAACTTCGCTACGATGCGGACAGGAGCTTTGACTTCCACTCGAGAAGCGAAAAAGGAGATATGTCACGCTTATAACGGTATAATCACACACCAGGAAACGGTGGTAACAGGACATATACTACAGTTGCATTTGCGTTATTCGGGGAGACCCAGTGTTCACTTGGAGTTTCCTCGGTTTGATATTTTTCGGCTTATCGAGGGAACAGGTGACCATTTGAAGCGAATACCCTGACCGAAACAAAAGGGAACTTGGCGCCGGCTACTACGTTTTGATACAGACCCCTCATAAAACGGGTCATATATTCAGTATCAATGAGGCTTCCCAACTTTTCTGCCTCTGAGCTAGTCGTATTGGCGAATTGCTATTATCACGGTAACGTTGCTGCGACGTGGCCACTCAAAAACTCATCGGCACTTGCGCATCGCCAAGGCGCTTGTCTGCAATTTCCCTCGACTTCAGCTGCTTTTTTTGGCAGATTCCCTGACAAATTCCCTGAGCTTTCCAGTCGTATCAAAATTCCCTGACAGTTCCCGGTTTTCCAGGTTGGTAGGCACCGTGTTATCCCCTTATTGCATACAGAGTTTCGATTGTGCACTCTTGAGCAACTTGTTGACTTTGCAGCGTTTCTCCTTCACAGCACGGAGACGCGCGCGAATGACATTCATCAACATTACTTGAGTTCTTCGGGTGAAATATAACTTAAACGCGCGATGCTTATCGCACTATCACTGTAGGTCCTCGGGCTATCTTGTCACAAGTGGCAGCAGGTCACTCCGTTGGCGTAGCTGGTCACCGTGCTTCCATTGGATACAGTCTTTGGCACTGTCTTCTTCTCGTCAAGTTGCACACTGTTCGGCTGTACGTTTTTGTCTTTGGGGACAGCACGGTCAAAGATGATCTTGTCTAGGTTCACTGTGGGACACTCGCAGACGAGGAAGAATAGGTAGGCGACAAGTATGGTGATCGCAGAATGTCCGAAGAAGTCCCTCACCTGAAAGAGGCAAATAATTTGTGGCTTACAGGGATGTGCCATATGTGCATGTGGCGCCATGTTTCTCGCATTGTTTCTCCTGATAATGCTCCGGGGTCCTCCAAGTGACGTTTCTGCCGTTGCGGGCCCCCGCCCGGTAGCCCGGCAGTGGGGAACGCGCCTCAACTCAAACTGTATGAGACGCCCGCACAGCTGCGGCATTCCTTTTCTCTAGATCGCAACCTCATTGGTTCTTAGGGAGTCGCGTTTTCTCGGGAATTCCGGCATACTCACAAGATCCGGAGTCTGCTCCTGTCATGTATTCCGTCGAATAACACTCAGACTACGCCACAATTTCGCGTGAAATTTTCGATACCGTTGGTCAGTGGTCCACGAGGAATAAAATGCTACGATAGTTTCGGTATCGGGTGGAACGGATGCGACCCTCCCAATAAGTGCTGCAGTGATACTGCAAAGCGTAACATGCACTCCAATGACGAACGGAGCACTAGGCGATGGCCACAAAACAAAATGGATCTATTGAAACGTGATGAAACAACGCGTATGTATCGTTGTTCTAAAGTGTTCGACTGCATCGAAGTAATATAAATCACATACCATGGTCCAGTGATCCAAGTACAAGTTCATTCTCGATGATAGCGGCCTTACGGCAATCACAAGCACGTGTAGCATATAGCCGGCGAACGACAGCCTGCTCAGGGGAACAAAGAATGGGTGGCTGAGTAACCCATTTACCCATCCTGCAAGTAAACCGTGAAGCACAACTGTGAAATCCGAAGGACATTTAGCCCATGCCACATCCTCGGCGACGGAAAACAAGGTGGGCGAAAATATCTTACTGGCTTGTCCCGTACTGCAGACAAAGATAACCCAGGTGAGGCAGAGTCCCCAACCAATACGGTGACCAATGAAGTGAAAAGCGCTTGTAAAGTTGGTGTAGGGGGCGCCATTGTTCCACCCGTACGTTGAAAACAGGATTGCGAGGCCTGCTGGCCAAGCAAGTGCCCACGTCGCGTAGTAGAGGACCTGCAGGTGAAAAACAGAACATAAAACATCGCGTTTCTCGCACATTATTAGTCTCGCAGCTGCGGCGCGGACTTAGCTCTGAATGTGCGTGGCTTCGAAGGTGTCTACGAGACCGGTGAGCTTACCGTTCTCGTAGACACCCAATACTCCCAATAGACACTGTGGACACCCAATAAAGCAATGCAGGTGAAACAGTAAAGTAAACAGTGAAACAGTGGCGACTGAACGTGCATGTCGGATCCGGCATAGGTGTTGCTTCAATGCCGCCTCGTATAACGTTCGGTTCAGTGGACTTGGGGATGCCCACTACCACTTTCGGATTGTCGTGGCGTGTCCGCGATGTCCTGGTGGACGATCTCGAAGCATAGGGTAACGTCACAAAGAGTCATAGCTGTTACCGTGGGTACAAGGAGCACCCCAATGAAGCCTATACTGAGGGATGCTCGCATGTTTTCTGTGGTGGGTGGTCCTCTTGGACTACCCGAAATCCCAGAGCAAGAGGGACTCTCCTCCCACTCCTGTGCCACCCTCTCCTCAACCCTCTTTCACCCTCCCCTGTGAACACCGAGCCGCCATTCCTGAGCAGGCTGACCGCCACACCCCCAACATCACCCCATCAAGCATTCACTGAGAACTAGGGAAAGCCAATATTGGTCGCACGGTATGTTGGATTACTTCGCCACAGGCCTTTCTGTTAGGAGAGGCTGCACTACAGGTTTTCCCGCCGATTTTAATCCAAGCGCCATCGAAATTAATCCATGTGCCATGCAAACTTTATGGGGCATGGATTAATCTAGCTGGCACTTGGATTAAAATCACCGGGAAAACCTGTAGTCCGAAGACCCGATGCTTGGTTGGTTAGGCTATACATAAACTGCTAGTGCAGCGAAGAACCGCAGTGTTGAGCGCGCTCAGGGTATAGGGAAACAACCAATCTGAACGCAAACCGAAACGAGGCTCCTAGATGTTGAGAACTTGAGAACTATGGCGCTGGGCGCGGAGTGGAAGTGTTAGCGAAGGTGGTCTTTACGTTAGCCAACGTGTAACTTCGTTCTGAATACTGTTATTATGCGGCAAAGAGAAATGACGCGAGACCATAGGGACCGTTCAGCACGCAGGAACCGTTCAGGTCTTCGCAGGATCGCTGTTTTTTTTTTTTTTTTTTTGGGGGGGGGGGGTTGCATGTGTTGAAATGCGACCTACACAGTGGATGGATGGATGATGTTAAGCATGGTTGAAGTTTGGTAGAGAAGCTTTCACGCGACATTGTACACAGGAGAAGGTTCGATCGCCAAGGCACGTCCGCGTGCAACAGTTTTCGGCGGCACTTGCCCTCTGAGGGTTAACTTACGCTGGAGCAATGATTGCCTCGTACATTATAGCAGATGTTGTCATCCTGCCGAGTTTCTTTGAATTAAAAAGTTCAATGGTGAAAATTAATTAGGTCAACGACGCAGGGCCCCGTTGGTGCCGCCGCGGGGTGGCTCACTTAACGAATGGTACATATAGCCATTTACGGTGATTTACAAAAGTAATTACCCTATTTTGTTAAAAAAAAAAGACGCGGTCCATAGTTAGCGTGGACGCCCTGTATAAACTGGCATGTGCCTATATAGGGTTGTTTTGTATACACGTGTTTATATTATTGCTACGGAGACAACCATGTCTCCCTAGCGCCTACTGCAGGAAGGTTATGGTTAAAAAGTATATAGTACCGTTCCAATTCGAAAATCCTTATGCCTGTTGACAATGTAGGCACACAGGATGCCCATTGCGAACGTTGGCAGATACGTCAGAGGTTTCTGGTACATGTTCTCGTAGGCTTGTGTGGTTTCGCTAAATGATTTAAAGAAGACAAACGTTAGTGAAGCGCTAAGAAACTTGCAGTCAAATTACTCGTGACACTCACTTGATGCCCCTTCGTGTAGTGATTACAAGGGGACCGTAGTCGTTGAGGTACGATTGCAGGAAAAGAGCGATGGCGGATGCTGCCGTTATAGCTGCCGTGGCTGGAACGCCGTACTTTGGTTTCCTGAAAGAAGGGAAAATAAATATCAACTAAAGGTTGAAGATGGAAGAGAATAAGCATGAGCGTTTCTTACACTTACAATGCTACTAGGGCCGCGAATACAATCAGGAGCAGGAACAACTGGTAGTCTGCGCTCAGGTACCAAAGGTGCGGCATACACTGTGAATAGCACATTGAATATATTCACACGAGTGAACCAAACACAACATAGCATCACGGCTACAACGCTGCGTGTTCACGGTGATTATACACGGACTGCATGCATGCCTGCTGCAACCGAAGTTTGCGCAAATGGATATACCATATCATGACTACAACACTGACACATCAATGTTTTTCTTTTTCCAATCAGTCACGTACAATCCAGTCAGTCAATCGATCGATCGAGTACACAGAGATCAATGGGTTGTGACACTTCAATGGATGCGGTTCATTGCATCACGCCCGCGTTGTATTCTACACGCCAGTGCATTGGTGAAAATTGATTGAACGAACTTCAGCGTCAAGCTCTGACGTCAGAGGTATTACACGAGAACGTCGGCCATTCCGATGTGTTCTCGGAGGCACGTGACTGTCTCATTGGCGGGAAAGCTGGCCATGATGTCAGGGCCGGAGAAGTTTCTGAATTTGCGCTTTCGGATTCGTTATAACGAAGTGGAGAAAGTTCGATACAATTGAATGCCCTGCAAAACAGTGACAGCGGCATCGGACGCGCACAGAAACACTGCGGGAGTCTTTAAAAAGGGATTCGGGAATAGGGAAACAAGTCTTGGTCATGGGCACCTTTGGCAGCCTTTTAATTTAGACGTCACAAAAGAATATTTGATTTACGTGAAAGCGCCGGAGCGAAGATAAGGACAGACAGATGTTGACACGGGACGAGCGCTAACTTCCAACAGTTTTATTCTGGGACGATTCCCGCGCCAACGTCTGTCTGTCCTCGTCATTGCTCATGGAAAACTAACAAGCCAAATGATTATATATTCTAAAAAGGACGTGAGCTGGATCATTCGTATGGATTTCCATCGGCACTCGGTTCGTCCGGGACTGCGCAGAATTTCGAGTGACGCGATTATTCGAGTAAAGTGGGTTCGTTGTAACGACACAACATCAACAATAAATGAATGAACGAAGAGTGACGATGTCATGGGATGCTTCGTTCGAAGGTTTAATATACCGCCGTATTTTTTTGTAAAAATCTAATCAGCTTATCTACTTTTCATAAAACCGTACAGATTCAGACTTCTTGTTTTTGTTTTGCCGTTGTATTAGATATACGTGATGAACGCGGCGGTGCTTACAATTTTTGTCATCTCCCTGTAGTTGCTTGTATAGGTGATTGAGTCCCACCAGTAGTTCGCACAGTTCTCCACCATAACCCAAAGGAGCTCGTCAACGGTCGGGCCCGTCACCACGAGCGGGTACAAGAAAAAGAGACCAACGAAGAACAGGGCTGGCACTGTCAACCTGCGCATCATGAGTTCAGATAAGCTTTCGTCCAGCGAGAGCGGCACACAAAAGTTCAATAGACTCTCTCACCTGATGTATCTCCGAACGATCGCCAGAGGAATGGATTTAAAGAATGGGACATGACGGTTGGCGATCATTCCTTGCGTGACTAAGAATGCGCTGTAAAAACAACAGTCACAGTGGTCACATTGTAACACTCAAACGCAATTCAAACAGTGACCACTTATACCGTCCACCTTTATTCCATCATGTAACTTACCCGATAAAGAAAAATGTTTGCAGTGCAAGAAAGCCATTCATTATGAGCGAGAAGGAGACATCGCTGATCGCTTCCAGCGCTCCTATTCCTCTGCCTGTGGAAATGAAGTGGAATGAATACGGCTCTTCAAGCTCACAGTGCATATTGAGTACTACTGACCTATGAAGTTGGGACTGTGGGAGCTATAGCTATGTCCGATTAGGACCCAGAGGAAACTGAAGACTCTAATCCCGTGAAGACAGCGCAGCCTGCGAGCGCTGCTGTTGGGTTCGGTCTTGGTTTTCATCAAAATTTCGGTGTTCGTCACAGCCGAGAAGGCCAATAACATCCTCAGTGGGAGTGCTGAAAAGTTGGTGATGACTAGATTAGATTAGATAGGAAAAGGAAAAAAAAATAAAGGTAACTATCTCGGCGCAGCCGCAAGTGTCTTGGGCCTCAAGAAGGAGCTGACATTAGTGTCATTCACATGACATGACATGACATATGTCCACACGAGTGACAACCTCACGGAATATTCTAGTGGAAGAAAAAGCGAAAACACTGCCTACGGAGCCGAAGTTCCGGTCCGTGTCTCGTGGAGCATTCACACGGTGCCGGTGTATCGGGAGTGGCGTACTGCGCTCTTAGCAGACGACACCGTCAGCGTCTTTTCTTCCCGTCTGCTACAGAATATCTTATGACTGTGTCGTAGGATATTCCCCATTGTTAGCAGTGTACGTGAAGATGGGACAGTGTGCGCTCGTGCTCACGTGACAGCAGAAAGTGACGACGTTTTACGCATCTTCCGTTGGAGTATTCAAGAGAATGTCACTCGTCTGAATTCATGGTTAACGTTGAATTCAGTATTTGAAGGGGGTGTTGCCTTCCTTTGGAGATTTACCTATCTTAAAGGTGCACTAAAGTGCAAAATTTCTTCTCCTGGAGTGAAAGCTGTCATCACGTTGATATCAACACAAAAAGGAACAGGTTCCGCCCGTTACGTCGCTCGCGATTTATGAGCGAAAGAAACTGCAATTTATACCTTCATTATCCCTTTCAAGACGCGCACGAGACAATGGGGAGCGTACACTCTCATTGGTCTCCGCAAACGATTCGTCTCCTCATCGTGGGATGTCATTTGAGGAGACCAATCCAAGCCCTCTCCGCATTGTCGCACCATAAGGAGAGGGAGAGGTAAAGCGTACAAATATTTGCACTATAAGCCCATGCCACCATTTCATATTAGTTTCAATGCAGTAGTAACTAGATCAGTGTCATCATCATCATGTCTGTCGGTGCGAGACAGCGATTCGGTAACATCTCAAAGGCCATCGCGATGCACTGAAGCTCGGGACTGGGTCGAAGGAACATCGGAACGTACAGAGCACGTACATCGATGTTGCAGGGACCTGCACGATACAGTACTACTGTGCATGGCCAACACTAGTGAATATAGATTGAACAGTCCTGAAGCGTATGTACGCTGCCTCGGAAGTGTAAAACGCTGTTTGCTGTTTTTCCTGCAGTTGTATACGCGGGGATACAGGGCTAGCGGTCTAGCTACTCTATCCGCGGTTGCCCAACGTGGTCTTCCAACCTGTTACGCAGTCTGAGCAGTAAGTACCGCCACGAATTGGCGAGCGGCCATAGGTAAGGGAGGAGCAAGACTAATGAAGCGTACGCTCTCCATTTGAAATTCTGGCACATTAAAGACAGTCAGCCGTACGTAGTACAAGTGGGACTTCTAGAAGCGCACAATCGGACGAAAGCGCGTACGCTAGGCTATGTAATTTTCTACAAGGACGACGCAGATTACAAATATGGCTCTTTACAAATGTTCGACCAGGAAGTTAGAAGAGGTCATGGACGAGCCGTGACACGAAAGAAGGTCCAGCATCCAAACAGTGGCGTAAGGCACCTGCATATTTTTTTTGTGGGCGCAGGGCATAAGCTCCGCCAATAATGGAAAATACCCAGGTCTTAGCGCTCCCATTGTCTAGTGTAGATTAAAACCAAACTCTACTAAATCCGGCTCAATCGTGATCTCACGTGGGGCATCCGCGGAGTAGTGTAACTAAAGGACATGGGAAGAGTCGACGCTCTGAAGCGTTAGAAAAAGCTTCTTTGATGGGGCAGCCTATAGGGTTTACGTAACGGTCAGTTCGTACGTCATGTTTGACATTGCAAAACAATACTCACGTCTTTGTCGTGGCTTTACGTGCAGTTCGTACCTTCTCTCCCGTATGTAGATGTCAATTACCGAAGAAATCCCGACCATAAAACACAAGAGGCCGAGCAAAGCACTGTAATAAAGTAAGACACGCATGATGTGAGCTTACACCTCTCCAGTGTAGGTCTTTTCGGTGTTTTAGTGTGTATCTAAAAAGAGAGAGTCATGACACCACGCTAGGACTTGAAAAACTCTACAAAATGGTGTGATATTAAGTGGAACTAGCGTACATGTCCTGTTGGGGTTAATGTGTGATGTTTCCTGCGCGAGAAGAGCAAGCACGATAGACATAATAGGTGACGCGATAATCGCGCGATAAATAAACCCCTCTTCCTCAGTTCCTCTTTTTTTTTTCTTTGTATGTATGTATGTATGTACGTACCAGAAGTGCAAGTGAATGGATGCTATTGGTAATTGGGGAACGCCTATCTTGTGGACTCGCAAAGTTGAGACGCCATTTTTGTACCATAAGTGCAAGTGGATGGATGCGATTGGTAATTGGGGAACGCCTGTCTTGTGGACTCGTAACGTTGAGACGCCATTCTTGTACCATAAGTGCAAGTGGATGAATGCTATTGGTAATTGGGGAACGCCTGTCTTGTGGACTCGTAACTTAGAAGCGCCATTGGTTGCCACAGCACATGTATCTGTGGCATGCCTTGCACGTCACCGTCACTGCTACTTTTATTTGTTGTTAAAAATATTTACTATTCACCATTATTTACTTTGTCACTTCCGTTGCTTCGTTCTGATAAGCGCCAGACTGTTTGCAGACGCTTACGGGGAGGTCACAACTGGTATTGCAGGACGGCGCACGGCGCACTCTCAACGCGTTTCAGGGGAAAGGAGAGACGCCCAAAGGCTAGCCGGGATGAGAGAAAAGTGTGGTGCAAGTCACGTACGAATAAAAGATTATTTTAGCGTCGCGGTTGAAAAACAAGTGTAGCTTCGAGAGCGCAGGCTTGAGCACATATAACATCGTTTCAATTTCGAAACTGTCCTTCGAAGCAGATAATTGTAAATCCGGAAAACTACCCGTAACTGGTAAACTACGACTACGACTACGACTGGTAAACTGGTAACTATACGAGTGCAACCGGAAAACTGCGAGCGAGCGTCATGCAATTGGCCCCCTGAGAGAAATAAACCCTAATTTACGCCTTTGCGTCTTTCTCTCTCCTTCCCTAGGGGACCGACAATGCGGAACAGGGTCTCATTGGCCTTCTGAAACTGCTAGTCCAATCATCGTGGAATGTTGTTTGAGAAGACCAACCCCATGCCTCTCCGCATTGCTTCTTTAGAAGAAGAGAGAGAGAAAGCAAAGCGTACATATCTTTGGAGTTTAGTGCCCCTTTAAATTGCACGTATCCATTACGAGACTTAATGTAGAGATCGTCGGCCAATCAGGATACGCGCGGGTGACCTTGACGTGACCCATAGTCCGTCACCAACTTGTCGCTTATCGGAGCAAGGCTTTAACGCATATAGTAGGGTGCGTAGTTGAGCGCATACCAAGCACACGTGGTTGCATGCATTTGCTACCAACAGTGATCTGCAGTACCAGCAGTGCTCATGAAGGGCAAATCCCGCCGGTTGTACTTAATGCCAGGAATCTGAGGTTTATATACACTCCCTCGCCGTTGTTCTGCTTGTGCTACTCCTTCTAGTACAAGCAATATTTCGCCAAGGTGCGATTCTTATTTCATTTACCGAACCCATTCATCAGGTAGACCCTGCTTGTTTCGTTTTGCTTTTTGTGTGGTTTCTCTTCCTTTTTTAAATGCCTCTTAGTAATCTCGAGCTAGGTTTCTTTTTTTCTACTTTCTTTTCTATTCACGAGTACTGGAGTAGCCTGACCTGACTTTATCGGGTGTCACATCACCGTATTTTTTTATATCTCGATCGATCGATCGATCAATGAGGTTCGACTTCAATATGTTTGTCACATACACTAATAATGGTGGAGTAGCGCGTGATAACATTTACTTACAACATTGCCACCTGGACCGTTGTCAGTTGAACTGGCTTGTCCACAGTACACCCTTTAACGCTCACGATTATCCCGTACTTCTTGACGACTGAAATGAGGACGTAAGCTACAGCTGGGACGTACAGTGTGTGTGTGCAGATAAGGCAAAGTGGCATTTGCACACGTAACTCGTTATCTACTTACCCTACGAACTTCCGATGGCCCCCAATAGAGCGCATTTATGCTTGCGAAATCCACAGAAAAACCGCGGAAGCCATACTCAAAGTATAAAATAAACAAAGCGAAGGCAACGTCGTCTTCCGTGCATTACAGTAGGATAACATGGCGGCCTCGAGAGAGAGCTGTATTCAGGTACCGCTAGGGGAGCTCTGGGTGCAGAAACCGAAACGACGTCCCACACTGATGCTCACCTGTAGTGCCCCTAGCGGTACCTGCACCCAACTCACCTGAGACCGCCATGCTGCCCTATTCTAATGCACGGAAGCCTATGTTTACGTCGGTCCGTTTATTTTTTACGCCGAGTATATGGCTCTAACGATTTTTTTTGCAGCTTTCGCAAGCATAAATGCGCCATCGTGCGCCACCGGAAGTTCGTCAGTTGAGCAGACAACGAGCTAAGTGCGCAAATGCCACTTAGGTTTATCTGCACACACGTTGTAGTTGAGGAGAGGATGCAGTTAAGAATGGCCGTCGAGTACTTACACTTCTCAGCAATGTACCTCAAATCATGGGGCGAGCACTTGGAAGGCACACAAACGGACAGAGGCATCCCGCCGACTGCGTCTGTCAGTCTCGGATCTGAAGGGAGTTCGTTCATGCCTTGAATCCTGGCGAGGAACTCCGTAAGATTGCCAATATTTTTAAGGTGAACCTGAAGCAAACATATGCCGTTATAGCGCACGGTTTTGATTGGACGAGAAAGCCCGAAGGGGTGTGGCCAATTACGTTCTTACGCGGAAGAGCGGGTGTTGGGACATGAACTTTTCCACCAGCCCAATGGCGAATTGGTCGATGGAGTCGGGTCTGAAGTAAATGGTGCAGTACTGGCCGCGGAAATCTTCTTCGTCGGACTCGTCCTTGGGTGCGCGTATGGAACGGCACTCGTCGTAGGCTCCATTGGCTCCAGTGCTGAATTCCAGAAGACCCGCGGGGGGTCGCCCCATGGAGTCGATGACTGAAATAAAGTGAGTGAATCGGAAATTTGAAAACGGTGCGGGTTCTTGCATGAACCTGATCTATGCTAGCGAAAAATCCTAATCGATCCACTACGCCGCATTTTTCATGGCAAAGTAAAAATGTTTATAGCGCGTTGTCGGTCGTATGGTTCCGCATATGGTACTTAGGAGCAACAAAGTCTCTAGTCACATCACCGGCATATCACGCTTGTCTACTGCTTTACAATACCTTTAACCTTCGGCTTATCTCTGCTGGAAGGCGGTCTACATGGTCATAAGATCAGCGCCCCATCCAATCACGTCCATCGCTACAAAACACGTGGTGCTCCGACGCGAATGCCCTCACTCTTTTTGCGACGGAGATGTGCGTGGTTTCGGTGTCGGTAAAATTTGGACTGTTTCACACCAGGCGTCCTTCGACCGATTTTATCGCAGTTTTGACAATCGATTATTATTATTATTATAAATGTTATTATTACTATTATTTTGAGTGGCATATCACGCGTGTGCTATGAGAGCTAATATTTATAAGCAACCAGCTTCTTAATGACACCAAACAATGTTAGCGGTTTATTTGTAAATCTTTGTTTGTAAATCTCACTTATCAAATACAGGCCGTTTATTTTATCATTTACAGAATTTTATTAAAATGCTATAAGAACAGCGCAGATATCTCTTTTTTATTTCCTCACATCCTCTGGACATCCTCTGGAAGGGAGTCCGTAGCTAGAAGATGGCTAATTACCTAAAATTCATTAATTAACTCTTTAATTAGGAAATTTTGGGCAAAAGCGAGATTGCAGAACGCGAGACGATCCGAAAAAGCGCGCATCATCTACGCAGGCTTATCTGGATCGGAAGGCGGCTTATCCGGCCAGCAGATCGGCACCGACCCCAATCGTCTCCATCGTTCCAAAATCACGTGACCCTCTGACGTGTATGAGCGCTGTGTTCCCGGTCGTCGCGGTTTCATCTCATTTCCATATCAGAATTCGGGTATGGGTATTTTAACGCACGTGCGTGTTTCAAGATTTGTTATACGTGGAATACGCTCTGGACGAGCATAGTTTCTCGTACTGCTATCTCGGTTTTGCCCGAAACCCCCTAATTTCAAGAGATAATGAATTTTAGGTAACTAGTCATCTTGTAGGAAGGGAGTTGCCTCAGGACAGAAGCCGCCGATATTTCGAACAGAGACTGTTCTTCTTCTGGGCCAGAAGAAGAACAGTCTCTGTTCGAAATATCGGCAGCTTCTGTCCTGAGGCAACTCCCTTCCTACATCTCTACCGGTTCGCTGGATTTCTACCCATCTATAGTCATCTTGTAGTTGCACACTTTCTTCAGTAGGATGTCCACCTGGCCGTACACTCTTAAAAAAAAGGGGGTGTATCAGACATGTACGAAATACTCAAAAATGTATTTAAAAAAATATTATAAATACTAACGCTAGAATGTAATTAAGCTAGAGTATAAATAGTACATGAAAATTAAAGGAATTAAGATAAAGTACAAAATATTACAAGAATTTGAAATACAATTAAGATACTATTTATCGTTGAACGCAAAAAGTCATCGGTCACTGGTCAATGCGGCAAGCCCCCGCTATGTGACATGAATCACCTAAACCTCCGCCCACTACGCAAGCCGCCGCTGTGTGATAGGAGTCATCTAAACACAAGTCCCAAAAAGATGACAAAGAGATACCACATGACTCCACTAAGTATATGTGACCCAGAACAAAGCAAACTTCTAGCAGGGCCCTGCTCGGCGGGGTCAGAATTCGGCGTTACCGCGTCGATAGAACCCTCACTGGCCAAGGATTAGTACACACGGGGCAAGATCTCTAAATGGGGACCTCCAAGAAGGGCCAATGTCCGGGTCAAGTCCGAGGGACTCGGGAAATTTTCACTGAACGAGCAAGATAATGGAAAGACGAGGCACAGAGAGTTTGAGAGGGAGATCCAAAATACGTAATTAGAGTATTGAGTAGAAAATACCATAAATTGTATTTGAAATAGAGTACAAATACACAAAACAAAAAGTATTGAGTAGAGTACCAAAATACCGCAAATTGCATTTAAAATACAGTATTTTAAATACAATACTCCAAATACGTACAAAATGAAGGGAGTGAAGAGACTCCTCTTTGAGAGTAAACGTACTGTCCAAAAAGGGAGTGATATACCGGGTGTTCAAAATTAAGCTTTCACTAGCACTTTATAAATAGGCGAACAAAAGAAAACTGGTGCTATTTTTTCTGTTCCTTGAGTAAGAAACAGGTGCTACATAATTAGCAGCACCTGTTTCTTACACAAGTAGCGTAAAGTCATCATCCGGTTTCCTGTAATCGCTGTGTTTGCGTAGCGCTCGTGAAGAAAGCTTAATTTTGAACACCCTGTATGTGGCAAGGAAAGGAGTTAAAGTACACCCCCCTTTTTCTTAAGAGCGTATAACTCAGTTACAAAAACGATGTCGATGAAGAAAAAATAATAGGGAGAGATTGAATTCGTTACACGACAAATTCTGCTACTCCCATAAACAGACCCCCCACGGGTGAAAAAAGATAGAAAAGAGAAACTCCCCGCTGTCGCGATAACTGTCGGCCAAAGGCCAAATCACAATGAATCACACGGTCCTAATAGACTGAGTCCAACGCACACCTCTCTGCGCACGACGTCTGTGCTGCTCTCATAGCTTTTTTACGAAAAAAATCTGTAAACAAGGTGGAAAGAGGCGCCTACGTGCCAACGGACAAAGCACGTGTACCATCGTCCTCCAAACACGCATACCTCACTATATACCCCCCCGAGGGATTCCCTGATGTATACACGAGAGGAGAGCCATCACTGGCCCTTCGTAATGATCGCATTCTTGTGGCCTTGGTCCTGGAGCAGTGAGTAACAGCGCCAGAGTTACACCCGGCGCGTCGGCACGTGGCATCGCTGATGATGTTGGAAAGTACACAACGGAACAAGAACACTGCAAGGAATATCCAAGCTCGTCAGCGATGTGACTGAGATATCTATGTATGCGCCTGTTTTTGATTTTTCGTAATGCCTTTTGCATATCTCATTCTGCATCTTCCACGTGGCCGAATGCCTTCTTCGTGATGTCGTCTTTTGCGTCGTGGCGGTGGTGGTGATGATGGATAGAAGAAAAAAAATGGGGGGGGGGTGAGTCACGACTAAATCGGACTGGCTACCCCAATACACCTACTTAGAGCAAAAAGAAGAAAAAGAAAAAAAGTTGGTAACCATGAAAAAGCAACGCCATCAGTGTGAGTCTGCACCCCTCTGTAAACTCCCAACCGTGCTTAGATGTCAATAAAATAATTGTTTCCTCGCACATGATACGCAACGAAGCGCGACACTTGGAGATTTCTGCGGCTGGGAGCCTTGACGACGCTTCGCATGATGGGATTCAGTATTTAAATCCTCACGTTACCAGAGTGGATACGGAAAAACCCAGCGGAAGTCCACACGGGGAATAACCGCACAGGTGACCCCCCTGAGATGATTATCTCGTGCGAACTTGACCCACGAGCTTTGGTTCATTGTGTCTGAAGCGGCAATGAGCAGGAAGCAGAGATTGAGTAGTGCATGCATTTGAGTCTCGATAATGAGTAATGCTAATGCATTGCATTATGTCTAGAAGTAATTAGTAATGTGCTGCCATTAGATTTTGGCCGGGTAACACGTCATGACATTACTCATTATGTATACTTGAGCCGAAAATTGAGGCATGGTCTAAAGCCAGTTATGAATTGTGTCTTGTCTAGTACGGACAAGGAAGGCCCGCCCCAACTGGGTTTTCCGAAGACTTTCCAGGTGAATGTCGGTACAGTTCCCCCTGAAGTCGGCCCAGGACTCACCACCATGTACCCCACTGCTGTCCCCTCTTCATTTGTCCACATCTGTACGCCGCTCATGGCAACAGTTGCTTCGCAGCGCGAACACGGAATCAAAAGAAAAAGAAAAAAGAGGCCACACGCTGGTCTTTCTAGCAACCTTTGTCATCGAGTCCAAGCGGAGTCTTCGAACACCAACTCCTTCTACGCTGAAATTAATCTTATCTGTGGTTGCTGATTTAGATTAGACATACTGCGCTCATTTCTTGACCAAATCATTCGTACGTAGCGATTCCGCAGAAACTGTAATGACCCCCCCCGTAATGACCATCACCGGTAATGTGTAGAGCGCATCACGCCTCTCTATGGTACGTGCTTTCGAACACCACATGGGACAGTGTTAGCTTCTGCTGGGAAAAGTTAACGCCAAAGTAATGTCATTACTCGATGAAAGTAGTGGCGTTGTTAATGCATTATTACGCAGGAAAGAGTAAACGCGCAATGGCTACGCATGTGACTCTAATTTTACTGCTATGTTTACCTTCCCAGTCCCAAGTGACGTATATGGCTGGGGGGAAATACCTTGTACCGTACGAACAATACCTCATTTACTGTACCTTACAGTATGGTCGTGGAAGGAGGAAAAATAAAGAGAGAGAGAGAGAAAAGACGTGTTATTGCATCCCAGAAAGATTGTTTGTTGCACGAACAAAAGAACAGAACGCACTATAATATGTAAAGCATGAAAACTGTCTCTACACAACAAGTAGTTGACCTAGACATAAATGCGCACATTCCGTATTTTCCCATTGTATGCGCTTAAACTGTGAACCAGGAAAGGCACTTCACTGGAGGAAAATGGTATAGCGATATGTTACGAAAGGTACCTTATTTGGTTACATAATTCGCTGGCGCACAACTCGCTCGTTCTTTGCAAATGAAGCCTCGGGATGATAAAAGGTAGCCTTGCATTGGATCATGTTTTTCAAGGCGTTAAAAAGCACGCACAACCAGAGGTCAAGACGCTACGCAAAAAGAGCGTGTCCTATGGCACGTAGGAGAAGGAAGCAGGAAGAAGTCAAGGACATAGCGTTGCATATGTAGTTTGAAAAAAAAGAAAAAAAGAAAGGTTCTTAAAGTTACATTCGCCGTTTTCTGCGTTGCCTGGGTGCAACAGGTACGTAACTCAGAACATCATCACCAACATTGTTCTCACATTCGCACGAAGTGCTTGAACTTCAGTCTTCCATATTCGCACTTCCCTTCGCAATAATATTAATTAAAAAAATATGTGTTACGGCCGCGTAGCAACTGTAGCTACGAGCGGTGTACAGACACAGACAGATAGGGAGACTTCAGCAGGAAAGAGCCGGGAACAGTGGGGTTAGTGTGCGTCCTGGGCCGACTTCAGGAGGAGCTGTGGCGCCACTCCTCTGGAAAAACTGCCGGAAAACCCCAGACAGCACAGCCGGATGCACAACCCGCGTTAACTCACAGTCCCGGCGTGGTTAGCGATCACTTTAACCACTCTGCCGCGGGAGCTGGTTTTTCCTATATGACGTTACGCCAATAAATGTTTCTTTTTGCGCTCGAAAACACTTGCAATGAGACGCGGCAAATCAGCGGCGAATATGTAATGGCAGTGCCCTCTTGTGGGAAGGGCGCGCGTTGACGCAGTCGAAAGTGAAAGGGAAAACCGCTTTATCTCGGCGAAAGAGGCGGAGGTATCTTTAGTATCCTCGGCGGTTTCAGAGGCCGTCGTCCTCGCAGAGTCGAACAAGTCCGGTGATTTTACATACTTCAGAGTTGCTGCTGGCTTTTCCCGTTTACATATCCCCCCCCCCCCCCAATCCGGTTGTCACGTGCTCTAACAGGAATGGCAGAGGTACCTTTCGTGCTGTCATGCGGGTCGCCGAACTGTTTTTCATTATTTATGCCCCCCCTCCCCTGGCTTAGGGATAGGGCTTCTGGAATTTATCGACTTTTTTTTCCCGCTGATAATCTGTGAACTGTAAAATGAACAAAAGCGATTGCTTTAAATCGTAAGAAACAATTTATTTCCCGCAAACGTGGTAGAATTGCACGGCAACTGCAGGATAACCACAGAGGAGGCGGGAGAACCTACTTATGGACCACGCAGAGTTCATTGGGAACATTATGCTGTGTTCATTTACTGTGGAACAGCGTTTTATGAAATGTCATCCTGTTGTACTACGCACATACACAGCTTTAACCGATTACGGCAGGCGACGAAAGCAATCATAATGGATTCCCTCAAGTTCATTGGTTTCTGTAATTCTAATCTAATCTAAGTTCATTGGCACTTAGTTTCACTCTACCATATCCTGCATTGAGTTCTTGCTCTTTGCACTTTATTTTGCCCTTGTTTTGACGGACGGTATCAGTAAGAAACAGTATACCGTTGCGGTCACCCATATGGAAGTCTTGCACGCTCATGAACAGTCATTTCATAATCATTTTTCACTCGTTCATCCGTTATTCAATTATCAAATCATCATCTACCCCACCAGCCTCTGCTGGTCTCTACTATTAACCTCCCCACTGTGGAAATAGTGAGCTGGAGTTCGCGGCTCAACTCCCGTGGAACTGCAATCTCCACATTATTCTTAAACTCCAATCCAATCCAATCCAATCCAGTTTTGATCCTGGGCGCAGACACAATTGGATTGTGCAAGGTACAATACTTCGTCGTGTTTTGTACCCATTATGGAGGCTCCACAACGTGTTTTCTGCGACGCAAGCGTAACCCTGGGGAGTTCCAGCACATATCTCCTATTTTGTTCCACGCGTCCTTTCGTGTGAAGATTTCCTCAATCATTGACAAGCGATACCTACGTGCTTCCCTCTGGAGGTGAATGCCAGTCACGGCACGTCCGCCTTCGACTTTCCTCTTATAAATAGCTCACGTTAACCTCGAAGGGGACGTGAATGAAAGGCAATCTGCTTTGAACATGTCATTGGGCTACGAGGCCACACTACTACTATACTAACCTGCTACAGTTCGTACAGATCCCGACAAAAGTTTACTGAACACCAGAGCGACGTATTTCTTGGTGTCAGCGATACCCTAGCGGCGAACGGGAGTGGACACACTTACTGAGAGGTACGTCGAGTACCCGGTTACCTGTTTGCAGCAACCGTGTCGCTCAGATGACTATATACACCACTCCAGTGTTCCGTAAACTTTTGTCAGGACCCGCACGAGGTAATATAACGCAACAGAAAGGTTATACTTTTTCATTTACTGGACGGCATACACTCTTCACAACTGTCTGGGGACAAACAACCCCGCTTGGCGCGTGCCAAGTTATCCTGTGTGCAACGGCGACTGAAGATCACTCTTATCTGTGAGCGTACTAAGACAAATACACCCTTTCGCCTCGCGTAACACCTACTAAGAGGACGTTGCTGCGCTGAAATCATAGCTTTCTCTGTTATGCAGGAATAACGCACACACGCATGTATAAATAAATAGACACGGACATTGTAGGGGTATAATCAGGAATCCTACGTGCGTAATATATGGCCTTAGAATGGTGAGATATGCCAGCATGCAACAGCCCAGCACGAATGGAACACACAACACAGAACACATCCTTATCCATTGTAATAGATATGCCACCCAACGTTCATCATTGAAGGCCGCTCTCGACCGACTGGACAGTAGACCTTTTGACATTGTGAAAGTGTTAGGTGTCTGGCCCTCGAGCAGGAGTTTTTGTGACTGTTGCCGCTGTACCGTATCTTTTTTGTTGCTACTGAAGCAGGCGGACAGCGCCGCAGAAGCAGCACTCTCGTATCGCAAACGGACCAGTATTGTTCTGCTGAGAGGAGACCGCCGTTCAATTCTGCGACGTCTAGTGACTCCCCTGGCTTCCCGCCAATGGACAACCGACATTCTTCCCCCCTCTATGTTGAGCAGAGTTGATCCAACGCTCGCTTTCCGCATGCCACAAAACACCTCCCGTCGAACGCTTCATTAATGCGCCGAATGCGCCTCGATGTGGCCTTTACAGCTCAGTGGCGTTAACGTTTGAGACTAGTTGACTCTCCCACCTGCTGCTACTGTGGTGCTCTTGAGGATCGGGAGCATATTCTTCTTCATTGCCCCAACTACCAACCTTCCCGAACCACACTCCCCGAGTCTCTTCGTCAGCTGGACTCTCGCCCCTTCTCCCTATCGAAATTGCTTCGTCCCTGGCCTAATACAGCCCAGCAACGCTCTGCGATCAAAGCTCTTCTGACATTGCTGGACACCCTCGGACTTCGATCGTTATTGTGAAGGGGCTCGTTATTTTATTCCCCACTTTCCCACCAGCAATGGGGTAGAGTATCGGCTGCGGCGATGAACCTCCCCACTCTCCAAAACCAAAAATAAAGTTGCCGTTGTTGCTAATGCGCTGTCGTTGATGTTACGCATGTGTTATCGCTTTGTATATAATTGTTGCCCGGCGACTACGTTTTGGTGGGGGCGTGTGTTAGGACACGTTTCTGTCCTTTCTATGTCTTTTTTTATATTTTACTTGTGTTTTTTTTATTTTAGTTGCAGAATTGGTCGGGTGCGGAATTCAGTTTCTCCACATCTTTAAAAAAAAGAAAAAATACTTATCATGAAATATAGCCACACGGATGGTTGGGGACACAAGTGTGAAAGATATCGTCCGGAGTGTGACACAAAAGCGACGAGTATGTTGTCGTTTTCTACCAGTAAGATAGAAAAGCCTATAAACTGTTTCAACGCGGGCAGTCATACTAGCTATCGAGGGCATTTCAGTGAATAGCTCTAAATGCCTAGCTTAGAACTTCTGGTGGCGTCGTGATGGACCTATAGGGGGGCGACACCGTCACCTTTCTAGTGGGAATAACACGCCGGCCGATGTTCGGAGTTGATGGTTCTCTTCCTTAATCCTTGCCAAGAGTAGCGAACAAAACATTGCCTAACCTGTCTTAACACTTAAAAATAATAATAAGAAGGTGTACTCACATTTGAGGGCCCAGAAGTCGTAACGTCGAAGTCCAGCTCCGACCTTAAACAGACTGTTCATGCACTCCGTTGCAATGTTCTCGTCGTAGGCTAATTCCTGAACATAGGGAAGAGCCATCTTCATAAGTTTCGCGAGCGCATCTTCTATGGCAGTCTTCAAGTCTTGACGTTCTTCTGTGTCCTGGCTTTCGTCGTTTCCCAGGTCCACGGACCTGACGGCCCTGCGTCTCTCCTCACCGTCCGGCGCGCGACGATGTTCCGGAAGATGAGCTAAACACTGCGATGCGACGACGCCGATGAAGACTATCGCTGTCCACCGCACGTTCGGCACAAGCATGCTGGAAATCAGCGCGGTTACCTCCCGGTACGGAGTCAAGCGTCGGATGCCACGCTATATAATGAGATAGTCTCGTCAAGGCGCGCGCCTATTTTCTGCTCTTTATATACGTTATGGAAGCGTGTTTTGGAACGATTTGAGTAATCTATGAAAGCGTCCTTTGTTGACGTCACGTAATAGCCCTCGTGGAGAGGGCTGGCATTGACGCCGGAGAGCCCCCAGGGCGGACACATGCGGCCAGGCTTCACGCGTCGCACACCAGTCGAAGGGGGATTACCCTTTCGAACTGGTTGCCACGGCAGGCGTCCAGGGTCTCACTGGTGGATGCTATGCGTCAGCTGTGGCTGTGATGTAACGTTGAACTTTTTTCATTCGTCGCACGGTGAAGGTCGATCCGTTTTTTCGTTTTGCATACGTGAAGTATCTCATGTCATCATCATCGCCACGAAATAGACACTTTTTTTTTTGTGTGTGTGTGTGTGCTGCATGTCTTTTCTTCCTTCTTTCTTTCTTTATCGATGGGGGAAGGGTTGCTGGAGCTTTCAGATTTTTATCTTGAGGCGGTAGTGGAAATTCCATGTGTCAGCCCAGCTGGACAATGTTGTTGTTGTTGTTGTTCATCGTGCTCGGTAACTCGTATAAATGGGAAGCTGATGAAGAAGTGGTGGATACCGAAAACAGGCAGGGGTAAAACGTTAATCGCTGTAATGTGCCCACTGTGATCGCCTCACAATCACCTCAGTATCACACTGTCACCTGACTGTCACATTGCGCACATTGGTTTTCTTGTGTGTTTTTTCATATATATTTTTTTGTACTGCATATGAAAAGAAAGCGAGAAAAACGAAACGCTATAGCGCTAGTGAACTAGTAGTAGAAGTAATATAAGTGAGCCACATGAGTGACGAATTGATTGACGAATTCACTGGCGGATCACAAGTGAGTCATTTCTCTCTCTCTCTCTTTTTCAACGGAACAGCAAGTTTACCTTGCGTCTCACTGATCTTTTCTCTTATTCTTGGTGCAAACGTACATTCCTCCTCCAAACAGTGAGAAGAAAGAAAGAGAGAGAGAGAGAGAACATGAAAAGGAAGGGTAAGACAGTGAGAAGGGAGAGGAATGAAGGAAGAGTCATAAAACAAAAAGAAAAAAGAAGATAAAAGAAAGAAAGAAAGTAATAATAATTGGGTGTTTACGTCGCGAGACAGCTGGAAAGAAAGAAAGGAAAGACATAACAGGAGACGATGGAGTAGTATATCGCAGGATCAAAATGGTCTACTCATCCGTCCTCAGGGGAAAACGATATCACCGCAACTGTTTTGTAATCAACACGGGCAAAAAATAAAAAAGAAGAAAGGAAGAAAAAGAAAAAAAAAGCGAAAGAGAAAAAGGAGAACAAAAAAACAAAAAACGACTTCCTAAATCATCCAGAGTGACAGGAGTACCATTAGGGGGTCTCTCTACCCAAGTTCGGGATTTTCGATATACGTCTCGTTTGCGGTGCGGTCAAGCATCAGAGTTGCAGCGGCAGGGTCCTTGTCTGAAATAATGTTGGGAGTCGCAGTGCTCAAAAGGCACACACACGTTGGCTTCCGGGACTTCATCGCATCACATGCTCGGGTCTCGGCGAAAATGCAGGGTGACATCGTTATGTCTCTTGGCTTGGCTTGGATTGGGAAGGAAAAAGAGATCGTCACAAAATGACCTAACGCCTTCTTCTTTTTTTTTTTTTTTCAACAGAGCACGTTAGATAACGGCATCGTCCTACGCGCGGATGTTCTAATGGCTTGGTTCTCGTGGGAAAGATGTGTTAAACAGGGCCGTACAAATCGACGCCAAGGCTGTCGAGTGCAACCAGAGATTATATGCAGGGCGCCCCTTCCGCATGCAAAATAACTTCCCTACCCCATGTTTCTCTTTTTTGCTCCCCTTGTAGTGACTTACGTAAATTCCTTCGTAGAATTTTTTTAATGTGACAACTGAAGAACAAAGCAAAAAAAAAAATCGCTGTCCGTGCGTTCCGTCACACTGCCCTAGGGATACAGAGCACGTTCCTGCTCTAAACGACGAAACGTGCAGGACGAACGAACGAACGAATGAACGAAATCAGGACCCGGTGCGTCTCGAATATTGAAATCCAGAACTCCGGATACAAGCGTTCGGGTGTGTACCGTGAAACCGTGTGTAGCGCATACTGTGAAAAGGTATTTCAAATACAATACCACTCCTGAATACTCAAGGCAGAATGTAATTAAGATACAGTGCACATACTTTGAAATACTCTCGAGCAGAAAAGTAAATATCTTTGGAAGTTTTTAAGATAGATATATATTTTAGGACCGGACATCGAAGTATTCCGCGTTTATTGGCATTATAAAATTTGAGCATAAGTCTCATTGGTTCGTGGCAGCAATTGTACTCTAAAATGCACGCCTGTCAGCCCTCATGTCTGGCTTCGAAAAATAACCCATTGAACAAACAGTGCTTACACTGGACCAACGAGTTCGCAAGTTGTTGTTAGTTCTGTTCAAAGCAGGACTACAGTTGGAGAAAGCGTACTTCCTTCCTATGTTCCACTCTCGAAACATCTGGAAACATCCCTGGCTTCACTTTTGCCCCTTCAGTGGCACCATGGACACTGCCGAGCCCATCCCTCTCGACACATATCGCTGGCCTCTTGGCGCCGAAGAGCCAGGTCCCCGTTCCGGTTCTCAAGCAGTCTACTTTGGAAATGACGGATACAAAGTACAGAGGCCGCACGGCTGCCTTAACAGATGGTTCGTCTACGTCGGATGGCTCCTCCGCTGCCTTTGTCATACCGGAGGAGTCAATACCATGTGGGTTTCGCCTGTCACATCGCACTTCGTCGACCTCTGCGGTGCTGTATGCCATCTTGCTATCTCTGAAGTCTGTGTCCAACTACCCTCCCCGCTCCTGGGTGATATACACTGACTCAAAATCAGCCCTGCAATGTGTAGGAAGCATGGGCATCCGCGGCTCGTTAGCCCCGGTGGTAGTTAGCATACTGACGGTGCTCAAGGTTCTCGGCGAACGGGGACACCGGGTGACCCTACAGTGGGTCCCCGACCGGCATTCAGGGCAACGAAGAGCCAGATTTCGCGATTGGTGCGGCCCACCGTATCTAGAGAGCCGTGCCCATTATCCTTTCCATCGGAGATGGGCGCTTCTACTTGTCTGCGTTGGTGTCACCTTTGGCCCGCCAGCAATGCCTCCATGACATCACTCAATGGTCGCTCCTCCATGCAGTGGACCCGTCATTATCATTTAGGATGCCAGGTGGCTTCCCTCGCAGCTTTACGACACTCCTGCGGCGTCTAGGACTCAACGTCGCCTTCACCCCTGTGTTCCGTGTTGAGCTGGGTTACAGTAACACGGCGTTGTGCCTAGCTTGCCACACCCCAGCTACGATCCTCCATATCATCGAGGACTGTGACCGGTACACGTCTGAGCGCCGGGTACTTAGACACCAACTTGAACTCCTTGACCATAGACCGTTCAGCTTGTCCAAAGTACTTGGCCCATGGAGCTCCCCTGCGCATCAGTGCCGGGCTCTTCGCTCCCTTTTTGCTTTCATGCAAACCACTGGACTCCTCGAAGAGCTCTAAACAGAACTCCGACCTGTCGTCGCTTAACTTTCACCATAATTCATCCTCTCATGTTAACCACTGTGAAGGATGGGGTAGGGTCCTGTGGCTACCACGGGGAAACATCCCATCACTTCTTCATTTATTGTTGTTCGCTCTGTGCGGAAAAACTAACCTGGCTGTGAGTGACACTGCGACTAGTGATGATGCATTTCTCTCTACAAAAAATAAATAGAAACAAAATGGGGAATAAAGTAAGCACTGGTCACTTGCCACCGTGGCAGCGCCTATAGTTACATATCATATGAGTCACTGAATTCCCTGCGTCTTCAGGTGAGAGACCATTAGTCGATGTGGGATAAGCCCATCGAAAGCAAACTTCCGGGAAGTAAAAGTCAAGTTTGAGGTGAGAACGAAGAGCTAGACGTGATTTGAAAACGAACAGACAACCAAGGGTAATTATAGTACTCAACAGAAATTACTGAAGAGAACTGAAATAAAGTATAAATACCTTGGGGATTGATTAACTATTCATTAAGATACTAAAGTACAAAAAGTATTTATATATTGCAAAAACGCAATTTTGAGTACGGTACTCAAGATACATACAGGTCTGCTAGCATGTTGCCAACAAAAGCTTATCTAGACGGTTGCAATGCCACAACACAACTTCTACGAACGATGAGGACATGCCTATCCTCGATATCCTCAATAGCCTCGATAGTGCTTCGTGCACGCTACTGTCCTCAATGTTGAGTTGAGTTGATAAGAAAAGAAAAAAGCGAACGTTCTCATAGAGTTTACAAGCTCTCTCGCGTAACATTTCTGTTTTGAACCTGCTATAATATTCGCTGCTCGTGCCCTTCAAACAAATGGGGCCGCACACGAACAATAATGTGTAACGTTTTAGTGCTCTCCGTTTTTGCCTCGTTAGACCAGCTCCCATGGCATAGTGGTGAGAACGATTGCGTTCTACCTGGGAGGTGACACGGCTTCGAACTCCCCGCAGTCTGAAGCAGTCTGAAGTTTATCACTGGGTTTTCCGGCAGAATTTCCAGACGAATGCCGGTACGGTTCCCCCTGAAGTCGGCCCAGGACGCACACTAACCCCCACTGTCGTCCCAGTCCTTCCTGCTGTCCTCTTTCCATATGTCCACGTCTGTACACCGCTCATAGTCGCAGTTGCTTCGTGGCGTTAAAACGTAAAAAAAAAAAAAATCCTTGTTAGCGTTGCACCCGCTATAGATTCATTAGTTGACTCCTGTTGAACAATCGCTTCGACCTGTTTCGGAGTATGGTCAAATGATGTCCGAATTACCTGTCGCTGTTTGATTGCAGACACCCTCTGCTTGTAGTGAGTAAACGTTGACTCCTACACTGAATGACGCGCTTCTAATGAGCTAATCTACCCAGAACGCCTTGTGTGCACCCACGTATATCCAGGAGAATATTAATGACTGACTAATGATTATATCAGTAGGCAAACCCCTTTATCGCTAATCGGAAGTGCCGAGAGAAGATCGTAGATATATCGCCGAGCAGATTCGTATCGCGCATCAAATCACGATGTGTTATGTCTTCCTTATCGCACGTGAGGTAATAAGGCATGACCGCAATTTGTAGCTTGTGTACGTTGTGCGATAGCGTATACGATGCACTAAATAGAGAGTTGTAGCAGATGGTGATGGTGAAAGCGCTTGCCGTTGTCGGCCTCACGTATGTGGGCAACGTCACGACTGACGCCCTGGGGGAATGTGCGTCTTGGGCCGACTTCTAAGGGAACTGGAGTTTTAGCAGACCGTTGTTAACTTGTTGGCTTGTGTCGAGCCGTATCAACCAGATCCAATCAGTGGATAAGATTCTGAGTCACCCGCGACTACGATTGGTTCTGATAGACACGATAACCTTATCAACGGTATACTAGAACTCGCTAATAGTGAGTTTTAATGGAGATCGTACGCTATATCGCCTTTGCGTACGTAAGGGATAGCGTTGATGGCTCTGCGCACGCCCATAACAGAAAGAGTGAAGGTTCTGGGTGATCAAGTTCCCCCTCCACCGATATGGTACCTTTAGTAGTGCATTGGGGAGAAGGAAACGAGGGAAAATCCTCCTCAACCGTGTAAAGTTCCCATAGAATCCCTCCCGAAATATTTAACCTATATTAACCTCCCAAGCTTCTCGTTGAAGACTGCGAGGTGGTGGGTTCGAATCCTGTGCTGTCTGAGGTTTTCCCTGGATTTTCCAAAGACTTTCCAGACGGGTGTCGACACAGTTCTCCCTCAGGTCGGCCCAGCACGCATACCAACCCCCCTGTCTTCTACTCTTCCCCATACTCCTTCCTGCTGTCCTGTCTCCATACCATTCGGTATAGACGGTACTACACAGGGGACGAGAAAAAAGAAAGAAAGAAAAAAGGACGTTCCAAATCGAGGACAGTCTACAGGGACGACCCTGTATAGATTGTCCTCGATTTCGAACTTGCGTTCAGAACACTTCGTTCGAAAAGTTTGCTCACAAGTTTATGTACCTAGGATTAGTTCTGTATTATCTGTGTGTATAATGGCTGTCCTCCAAAGGGTATCTTCTTTTTTAAAGCTCGCGTTCCCAAAGCACACCTGAGAATTAATATACTGTATAGCTTCTATATGAACTTCTTTCCTGCGAGACTTCCTTGAAGAATGCATAAATACCTCTTGAAAGGGAAGAAAATTCATTGCGTAACCTCATTAGCTTATGTCACAACACACGACAGCCTTGTGACCGTCAGTAACACCACGACGACAGGTGTTTCTGTTGCAATATACAGTGCTCTCATATTTATACCTTCCAGCACGAAGGTCCTTTATGTGTGCGTCGGACTGTTCGGATGAAATGCTACGGAGTCATCCAGGATAAACTGCAGGGTTTGTAATGAAGATAAAAAGAAGGTTCGACAGATGAAATCATACGTTGGAGGGCGCAATATTCGCTAAAATTTATTGTAAAAATTTTCGTTTAGTCCAGTTCTTTGCCGATAAGTTGAAAAAATAAAAATAATAATAGACAGCTGTCATATCATTTTCAATGGCCTATACTACCTATACTAATAATTTTTTTCCGAGCCTGACCAATTTCGTGGAAATAGAAACTTCGTTGCAGTGTTTGCATTGCTACGTTATTACGATTTTGAGACATATATAACCTGCACTTCCGTTGTTACACTTCTAGTAATACCCCTGTCACACGGGCATTTTCGATCCTGCTCGACCGAACCTGCTTGAACCCAATGCAGATCGGATGGTGCTACACTGCCGCTTCCAAGCAGGATCGAACTTTGATCCTGCTCGACTCAAGACAGTTCCCATAACAGGATTGAGAATTTCAAGACTGCTCGACGGCCGCCATTTGCATCCTCGACCCCGGTGAACTGTCATAACTTAAGACGGACATGCGCGCGAAGCTACAAATGATGCTTACATCGGTATACGATAAATTACCACTAATATCGCTGTTATATAGGAAACGCGAAATTAATGAGTTCCGTTTATTCATTTGCCTATGCGCATCAATCAATGCGCATTGAAAGTGGCCGTGTAGCAGCGTCAAAACTCGAGCGTGCTCGGGAAGTTCGATGCAGATCGGATTCGAGAAGGATCGAAATGCCCGTGTGATAGGGTATGTATGCTTCAAAGCGTCAGCGATGTCACGACAATAGCGGAATGGTGTATTGAAAATGTATGGGGAACGATATGTTTTTAATTTTTCGTAAGCTACCGAAATAAATATGGAATAAAAAAAAATGTGGACGTGATATTGAAGCACTTCGTACATCGTTGACGAAAATTTCGACGTCTGCCGTTCCTCTTCCCTTCCCCTCCCCTCTACCCAGAGCAGCGTGCCGCCTACCCAATGTTACCCCCCCGCACACACACACACACACCCTTGCCCTCCCTCTGCATTTCCTGTGGTATTTCTTAACGGAGCGGAAGAAATGCCGTGCGTACTTTATCCCGTAGCGGCGGCGTGTCTTTATCTCCATCTTTACCTCATTCGTAGTTGTCTCGCGACGTGAAAGCAACGAATTATCAATTATCAATATCTTTACTTGCATCGGTGCCTTCCAAGGTCTGTCTGTTGAGTGTACCCTCCAGAGACAACAAAGCGTTACAATTGTTATGCCAATCACGCTGGGAAATACTGTAAATGGTAAATACCAATCATGTGGAGGGGAAAACCCAGCGAAAACCTTCACAGTAGTGTAACCTGAAATAGAAAGCAGAAAATGCGACGCAGGGTCATTCTATAATACAAGTATACGTATTCCAGCATCGGCATTCATAAATTTAAAAAAAAGAAAAGAAAGAAACTCCGCGATCTTCTCATCTGAACCTAAACGTAGAACTCCATAGAGCAAGTCATTCTATAACACAAATACTACATGCCCAATCATTTCAGGTCAGAGTTCGCAGCTCCCGTGAGGGCAGAGGCGAATCTAGAAGGGAAGGGGGGACATCCGGATGTCCTGACCCACCTCAATTTCAGCCGTTATATATAGTTTCAATTGACCTTAGGCAGCGTAGATGTTGTCCAAGGCAGGACCCCTTCCCCCCTAGGAAAAGTCCTAGACCCGCCTCTGCCCGTATGGGTACGGTTAAATAGTACTGTTTTCAGAAGGGAGTAAAGAAATATTACACTTGCTGGCGCTACCTTTGCTCGTAACACATCTTTGTGCTGTTCAACAACACACATCACATCCTTCCTGCATCATGAAGGTGGAATTCAAGAGCACTGCAGTCCGCAACCTCCG
Organism: Ornithodoros turicata; assembly: GCF_037126465.1. Classification (NCBI taxonomy): domain Eukaryota; kingdom Metazoa; phylum Arthropoda; class Arachnida; order Ixodida; family Argasidae; genus Ornithodoros; species Ornithodoros turicata. Next base: position 37,969,613 of record NC_088209.1, on the reverse strand, counting down.
TTGCCTTGGCAATCAAACTGTTATCGGCCAATCGTATCGTATTAACCCCCATTTCAGACTCTAATCCAACTTACTTCCTCAAGTACACTTCCGCCTGTTTCGTCGTTGAAACAGAACAATGCTCCCTTCATGATGATGATGATTGAAAGAAAAAAAGCAGTGCTCCCTTGTTTTGCTGCAATACAATCGATGTGTGAGTAGAGTCAGAAATAAGACGAGATATCAAGATGATCACGGGGAGGTATTTCTTTTACTTTCTTTATTCATACTCTGAAGTGTTGAAAAATTATAGTAATTCTACCTGTCTCCCTATACCTAACCGTAATAGTACGGGATAACTTTTCCACCGGTAAATGGGTGTCGGTAGTAATAGTTGTTACTATTTCTATAATGCTTTTGAGCATTTCTGTTATGGATTATAATACTGTTGCTGGTGATGATGATGACCCACATCTTCTGGATTACCGGTCCAGGGCTCTTACCATCTTTGAGCTAAGTAATCCAGAAGATGTGGGTTCGAGTCCAACAGCTGGCTAACCTTTTCAGTGACTTCCTTCTTTCATCATTAATTACTTAGGCACTTGAGGTTTTGTATGTATATGTCTTTTCGGTGTGTTCCAGCCTCAGAACATCAAAATTCCTATTGTATTATAATACTCATTATCTGAATGTATTTATATGTGTATTGCAAAAACACAACATTGAAGTATTGCATGTGTATTATGATACTCTAGAAGATGTGATACTTATTCCCAGATCCTGCTGAGTGTCACCGGCGCACTTTGTCCCCAAGTTTTCCAACCCTGTGTCCAGCAAACGCTTGGTCACAAACAAGGCACCTACTATTCCTCTTAAATAAAAAACGTGATTGGAGAATGGCTGTCTAAAAAAGTTACACAAACCAAGCATATTTCTGCTCTTTCCTTCTTGATAACCCGTTGTATGAGCAGCATCCTTGCTTCACACAAACAACAATAACTACATGAATGGCGATGAGATGATGCGCGTTTCACGTGACTGCCGTAAACCCGATATTCTCGAGCAAAATAACTGGCCACGCGTCAGAGAAAACGTCATTTTGAAGTGACGAAATAGAAGGTTGAATGCCAGACGGACTGCTTGTTTATTTGTACACTAGTCCCGGCTCCATTACTTGGTCATCTTGAGGTCATGTAACCTTGTGTACATTTCCGAGCTGACCGATTGTTCCATACTGGGACACAACTTGTTCTGTTGGTACAAATTACAGGGAGCTCATTCTGGTTGTCTGTAGGTTGTTTCGTCGTGGAGTACCCGGATCAGACCAACTATGTGTAGTACCGCCAGTTTCTTTGTCTACGAACAGTTCGGCAGACATGTAATGCGAGTCGACATTTTGATGATCACGCCTTTGACAAGTACCGTACATAGCGCACGAAAAAGCTACTAACGAGTGTCAGCGCCAGGGGCACTCATTGGCGTTTACGTGAATTACTTGTCGACTCTGTCCCTTAGGCTCTTGGAGACTCTTTGTGTTTGTCCCTAGATGGAACTCGCCTCAGTTCGTTTGCCAACGTATTTGATGGCGTTCCGAACGCCATACGACAAGGACCGGCCCAGAATGCAATGCGCGAGACCAGTACGCTTGTTTGCACTAGGGGAAGATAGGGAAGGGCATTCCTCAATGACGATAGTAGTCGTTCATGGCTGGCATAGTCGAATGGTTCTTGTCCTGTCTGGAACACCACTCTTTGCTTCTCTGACGCTATAGAAAAGGAAGACAGCTAGAGAAACGCAACGCGGGTACACTGAGGTCCCTGCGTCATCGTTAATTGGAAAAGAAAGGAAAGTTTCCTCATTCAATGTCCTCGTGCATATGGCCTTCGAGCAAATTGTGCCCACAAAAGAAATTACTGTCGGGTTTATAGTATGAGACAAGATTATCGAAGTTTGTCTCATCTTACATGGCCGTTTCAGTGACAAACGCGGTGAAGATCGCATTGAGCTAGTAGCTGACGCTTTAGTACAGCTGCGACGTACATTGCATTGACGTCACTGGACGCCGTAGGGCAGACGCGTCTTCCTTCCTGCAGGAGTGACCTGCTGTCGTTGCGTTTCGAAGACAGTCTGTAGAAGGAATATCTTATCTCTCCTGGTGTTTCCGTGAAGCTGTGCAGGAGTGCGCGTGTAATCGTACAAAAACCGTTTTTCTTTTACTCCGTGTTAGCGGCGCGAAGCAACTGGTGCTATGAGCGGCGTTCAGACGTGGACAGACGCAGAGAGAACAGCAGGAAGGAGTGCATGGGGGACAGGGGGTTAGTATGCTCCCTGGGCCGACTTCAGGGGAAACTGCCGGCATTCGTCTGGAAAGTCTGCCGGAAAACCCAGTGGAAAACCTCAGACAGCACGACCGGTGGTAGGATTCGAACCCACAACCACCTCCCAGTCTTCAGGGCGGCATTGGTTACCACCAACGAAAGAAGACACTTTAATTCTCTCGACCATACCACTGGTAACCGTTCACCATTAACTCGCCATTCACCATTAATACAATTTCATGCTGCTTTGCTATGCCTATACCGTCGCACACCGCGGTAAGGCGAACGAAATACCATAGTAACTAATGCTGAGAAGACTCAGTGTTTCCAGGAGGTATTCCGCGCCGTTCTCGAGCTTTTTGAAACGCAGGTCCACATGTCTGAATGGCACGCGCGGGAAATGATTGATGCATTGGCGCATCAATGAGTTGAAACGTACTAAGTTGTCAAGTCGAACGTCGTGCACTCAGAAGAAAGAGAACATGCAGCAGACATGATGATGGTGATGATGATGACGATGATGATGGTGAGTTTATTTAGATGTTATCTACACTTGCACACGGGTTCGTACGGCAAGTACAAAGACAGCATCCAGACGCTCCTATACATGCTGGCGTTCCTTGAGCTAATTCTGTGCCCGAGATTAAGCAAGTGAAGCACGGCTTTACACGCCTCCTTTTTTATTCCCCTCCAGGAGCAACGTGTGTGTGGGCAAAAGGAATAAAGTATCCTGCGAAATATATCTCATAAGTGATGAGTCGTGACCCTGTATAATTGGGTCATTTGCACCACGTAGTTAATCGCCTCGCTTCCCAGAGGGTGTGTGCACTCTCAATAAGACAAGGAGTGTCGTCGTCTGTGGACGGGAACGAACCGAATACTTCGTGGGCATTATCATATAATTCCTTTCTAAAGACTCGATCCCCAATCACCATCAAGTTGTTGTTGTTGTTCCTTTCTAAAGGAGCTGTAGAAGACGTACGTCCCATAAAAATGTGGCTACCCAAAATGGCAAGAAGGCATGCTCGTGGTCTTCTCAACAGAAAAAGGCAGCAGTTGTAGTTCCCAACGGCCTTTGTCTCGGAGCCACTTACGCAGAGGTGGAGTACCCAGTGATGGCCACTAACTACTTCTACAGTAGTTTAACTATAACTACTAACTACTTTGCGATGGAGTAGTTTAACTAGTAGTTCAACTACTTTTCATGAGAAGTAGTTAAAACTACTTTCTTAACTACTGCAATGTAGTTTTAACTACATCTATAACTACTTAACGTTGTACATCAACACCAATCCCATTCTATAGCGTTCTTAGACACCTAAATATCAATCACAAGCAGTGATAAAAGTGAATATTTAGTATACACATGCACGGCACAATTGTACTGCACCTCCGTTCTCATCAAACAAGTAGCTCAAGGTAAAAGTCGGAAGTACAATCGTGCCGTAAAGCTTGCGGCAAAATTGGAAGTAGTTGGCACCTGCAGTAACCTAACTACTGTAGTTAACTACTCGAAATAGTAGTTTAACTAGTAGTTGCACACTACATTTCTGCAAGTAGTTGATAACTACTTTTTAACTACAATCAGGTAGTTTAACTAGTAGTTTAACTACATGTAGTTAACTACTGGCCATCACTGGGAGTACCGTCTACCGGAGTGCAGACGGAAAAAGAGTGTGTTAATCTGTGGGCTGAACGACATTCTGCGAACACGGAGGAGGACATCCTTGCCGGGCCCGTCATCAGAAGCACCGAGGTCGGTGGGGTAGACTGACGAACTGACGTTTCACTTTCGCGGAAAATTGGCAAGGTCGGTCACATAAGCGTTCGTTAGAAGACGCATTACATAAACGACGAGAAAGTTGTAGCGTGCTTGCGACATGAATTGCTCAAAGAGCAGCGAAGAAATAATCAATACTGGTCGCAGAAAACTTCCTTAATCCAGCCTATTGGGTGTTCACTTGCTTCGCTACATTCCGGATACCTGAGTCGGATTGCCTCGTGAAGCGGCTGAGTAGCAACGCTGAATTTCAGCTAGCTCAGCCAATACTGAAAGAAGTGTTGGAGTGTTGGTTCTGGTCGAATTGTATTATACCATATGTACCAAAGTTCATTAGCTGACATGATGGAAAACTAAAACGACAGACGGACACAAGGAATATACGACCTGTTTTTTTTTTTTATATCAAAAGTGCATTGACGCAGTATTTGGTACGCTTCAAATGTGGGATGTGTAAGTCTCTATGTAAGTACGCTGGAAAGATACTAAAAGCGGTCTGACGTGGTATAGTTGTTGTGCGTAAGTGGCGTGCAGCCTATCTATACGTCACTTTCGTAGTCAGTGTTTACGGGCGCTGATAACATCATATATGCACGATATGTGCCTCCTGTATGGTATGTCATGCAGGGCAGTTGCTCCCCGCCTTTACTACCGTGCCTCATGTGGGCCTCTGTTACAACCGCCCCCAAATAACTCATCATCGTAACATTCTGGATTAACTTTTAAGCTAACGGGTAAACATATTGACGCAACTATAGAAATAGAGAGGCTGCGCTGTAGACACAGCACTAGCGTCTTGAGGTAACAGTGGCACGATCACGAACCAGGAAGAGATGTTATCAGTGCCGGACTGTACCACCTCGTTAACGCTGAAGCAGATAGTGATCTTCATAGCAACGAGCTGTAGCACACACGCAACCTACACAAACAGACTACACACATAGCCAACACAAACGGCACAATTCATTAACAACTTTATCTTGATGATAATCATCGGCAGAAGCGATGTTCTAGTGCCGTGCTGCTTGGGAAATGTTATTCTCCCTTCTTCCCTTTGGCTTCTTACTTTCTGTGTACTTCGGGCCGGGCCGAGCCTGGGCCGACAAACATGTTTTCGACCGGGCCACGCAACTAATTCCACACAGTGGATCACTATTAGTTCATATCATCATGTGTCATTCCTGTTCATTTACTCGTATTTGCAAAAACAAGCAAAGGACCACTGCATTATGTGTGATTCGACCCTCTGGAACCTTCTCAGAACCGATTCCTCACATCTTTTACAATCATGTTCGCAAAGCTTTGTGAGATGGGTAAGGATTGGGAGAAGGAGTTTGTCGACCACATCCTCTACCTCCACAAAAACTTGCATTGTATAAGGACAACGCGCTTGCGCGCCTGCATTCTGCACTTAATTTGGTCTCGTGCTGTTGCAGTGTTGATTGATTGATTGATTTTAAAAGAAAAAAATTGAGATGGTAGTCTCGAGCCACTCGGGACTGGCTACTCCAGGACGCGTTATTAATAAAAGAAAGGGAAACTACACTAACCTCGACGCTTTGAAAGAATAAATGAGAACATCATCACCTAGCTTAGCACCAAAAGCGAAGTCTCAAGGCACTAAACACAAAGAGCGTCACAATGTGTCAAAGAGGTCCGTGTTGCGGTGTTAATCCTCCAGTTCTTGTATGTTTGTGTCCTTGTCTTCTCTTCTAAATGCACTTAATAAATTGTTTGATAAGCGCTACGTCACGGCTGAAATTGATAGGTGGGGCTCTACTCGCTGAGTCATCAGGTCGGGTCGCAAAACAACAGGAAGACCGGGTCTGGTCGGGCCCAGAAAACTCGGTCCATGCAGAGCTCTAGCTCTAACTAGTCATTTCAAAAGAGTAACTGTGACTGAGTTACTATTTTTACGGGCTAACTGTAACTGTTATTTTTTATTTTTTTATTTAACCATAACTGGTCATGAGTGACTACGCGATGGATTCGTTATCGCTGTCTTTTTGCAGCCTGCACTATACAGACATAGAGGCCTGTCCTTCAACATCCATGTTAGTTGCCCTGCTCGTCATCTTACAGGGTTCGCATTTTCCTACTTCATCAAAATCTTCTGCTCTGCGACTGCCTTTGCGGTCTGGTCTGATCTTCCGCTCCGATGCCAATACATGTCTTGCGACTGTCCCTTACTGGAGGGGATTTCGGAGACGCAGCTATATTTCAGGCTGTCGGGGCAGGACTTCGTAGCCAGCCCGTGAAGAAGCACCGTACGGCCTTCTGGAGTGCTCTGGCTGCTGGCTGACGTCTACTCGACTTTTCCGTCACGTTCAGGGTGTGGGGCAAGTCATGTTCTATAGCCAGCTTGCTAGGATTGTACTGTCCTCCGCAGCGACTCTCACGTGTTTGGATATTTCGCATGGTATGGGCAGTACCAAAAGCAAACTCTCCAGAGAGTGTTGTTATGTATAGCTTGGATTGTAACGTGAAGTTAGTGTCTGTCCAAAGGGGACTACCTCCATAAGTATATAGTCATCCTGCTTGATGACAATACACACCGGACGCAACTCTTCGCACAGCACATCAGTGTTGGCACTCCTCGAGCGTATACGATGGGATGCTGCACTTCAGTGCGACAGCAATGTGGCAGTGTTTTAGAAATTGTCTCAGTCGTTGACTCAGGAATAGAAATAGGCAAGGTACGGTTAAGAAGCGGACTAAATGACAAGGAAAAATTTAGGAAGATGAGTACACAATCTTCCGTGGCTCATCTCACAGAGTCAACAATACAAACTCTACGCAGTCTTGGTCCGTTGCTAGGCGACGATAAGCACGAACAGCAATCCTTAACGTGATGTGATTTCGAAGGCAGGAGTTGGTATTGCACTACTTCTAGTTTTAGGTCTAGTTTGCTGAGACGATTAAATGGGGTCCAGTCCATGTGACTGGACTTCCGCTTCGATGCCAATACATGTACGGGGCTTTTTTTTTTCTACGGTAGGTAGCCGCCCTGCTTAATGACAATACACAGGGGCATCTACGTAGTCCTAGTCTAGTCCGTGTGAAACGCAGTATTGCTTCTGTAAAATCCCCCCCCCCCCAATCTTCTTTCTTTCTGTGCATTCTCACACTGGACCCAAGCAACGGGGCAGCATTCTGCTCCAGGAGCCGAGAACCATGCATTCCAACGTAAGTTTTGCGGCATACACTGCTTGAGAAGACCTGGTTGTCTTTACTGTTACTTCATATTTCATAATACTGAAGAGTTACATGATTGTCTTACCACCATAGCGATCTGCATGGTTTGTGCAACATAACTGCCGAACACAAGATCCTACAAGATCCTATCCTAGCTTTACAATCTACATCCTAACGACAGAATCTCACCACATACACGCTGGGTACAACCACTGCGCTGACTGGTATACCGTCGTGTTGCCATCTTTTAGCCTGTCTGGGATCCAAACAAGAATCAACGGCAGGATCCCGCCGAAGCAAGACAATATCTTGGCCCAATATTGGCAGTCCCCAATATCGGCAATATTGGCAGTCTCCAATATCGGCAATATTGGCAGTCCCCAAATATCGGCAATATTGGCTCAATATGGGCAATACTTGCAGTCCCCAAATATTGGCAATATTGGCCCAGTATCGACAATATTGGCCTAATATCGGCGGTATTGCCAATACCGGCACACTATTGGGTCAAGATGTTGTGCTGCTTGGGTTTCCAAAGACGTCAACCTTGCTCACATGCGTAACTCTTTACTTAATACGGTAATACTGAAAAGGTACGCAACCGTTACAGGAAGTAAATGTGGTAATTACTGTCATTTAATCACATCCTGAAATACTGTGGTGAATCTTCTTATGGAGTTGCGGCCTAACATGCGGCGGCGCTCTTTCCGCCATGTTGTTGTTCTTTTTTTGTTCAGGATACATCTCCTTGTGCATTGGCGTTGTACTTCTTGAGAATCGGTTCAGACGTGGGAATCACAGTTGTGCCTGCGCTTCTGTAAGAAAGGAAAGAAAAAACGAAAATAATTTCTTACGCTACCTTCCTACTACGCGTAGACGTATAGTTTCTCGGATGTACTCGGTATGTGTACGAACATGATATGAATATATATATATGCCACGTACTTGCACGATTTTTCCGCATCCCGCAGTGTGTCAGGAAGGGACCTGTGTAATGTTTCAGGCATGAAAATTAGCGCGATGGCCACCAAGCATTGGATGGATCCCACTGTTGCTTGCATGACTCCGTACGGTGTCACGGTCCCCTGTAAGAGAAAAACAACTTTCGTACAATACTTCGGCGCTCAGCAACCATGACGCAACATAACGTGTTTACTCGAGAATGACACGCTCGTTTTTCTTTCTTCTTTTGAGGCTCGCTTGCTGCTATACGGAGATACGATACTCTTTTACTGCATATTCCGCTTATCCGAACGCCTCCGTTCCCACCTTCTATCGTGCGAATAACGAATTTCCGAATGAGCCAACTTGAGCAGGAGAGAACTTTAAAGTAGTGCAGCTTCGCAATAGTGGGCATGAGAGCTTTCAATAGCCGCGTTTACGCTCACACATAGGTCGACTAAACGTGTTAGTCGACTCTTCTCGCCCAGTCGACTTCTACTCGTTTACATGTGAGAGGCTGGGGCGACTGGAAGAATCCCACATGGGGGGGATATGTTCATTAAGAAAAAAAAAAAAAAGAAAGAAAAGAAAGGTTAGCATGGTAAGCGGGTTCTGGAAGGTTGTCGCCAGTACATCAATTTCTGATGCGGATTCCGGATAACAGAACTGCAGCTATCCGGAATAGAAGTATAATCACGTCCCGCTTATCCGTAACGCAGTTAACTATAGAAAACTGGGTACCACCGCTCTGTGTTACCGGGAACGTACTTGAGACACTTTTTACTTCTATATACTGAAAGGAGGTAGTGTTCGTTAGCACGTTGAATAACCCAGTCATGACCCCTGAGGGCATAACACGTGACCCCGGGGGTTACGGTTGTTGATCATTTAAAAATTTCGAGGCTTAAAAAGTGATGGCCTTTTTTGTTTACTTTTGACTCTATCGGAAAAAGCTTATACGACCACCTCGTGCAAACATGTAGTGCAATATTTAAATAGTTATTCGCATATATACATCGAAATACATTCGAGAGGAAACTTGTTTTCGTCGAGGTAAAAAGTTAACCACGAAAAGCTGAATACGAATAGCCTGTCATGCGCTGTATCGTGATTCACCCTTCGAGGAAAAAACGAGCGCAAAAAATTGACAACACAAGCAGACGGGCGGACACGGACTCCATACGTCTGCTTATGTTGTCAATCTTTTGCGCTCGGTTTTCCTCCAATTATGTATGTACCAACGAACTGAAAGCACAGCTCTGCATACAAAGATTCGCCCTTGTTCCTGTGCTTCGCGGATTTAGCGTGTGGTACATGGAAATTATATACTTCGCAGCATTTCTGGCATTTGAAACCGGATGCATAAGATAATTGGGGCACCGTTCACGTTGGCATCGGAGCGAGCTAGGTCCCCGGCCCAATATAATGCAGCATCGTCAAGTACTGCTTCCACTCCTGGACTTTCTGAGGGACACAACTGTGGTTTCCCCTTCACGCTTCTTAGAAGAGCTGTACTCATATTGTGACTTTTATGCCTTCGTGCAGAGGTATTCTCTGGTCACGAGGGCTTCATGTCATACCAAGGATGCAATATCATTATTTACTACATCAACTCATCGTTTCATCTCTCAGCGTGCCTTGGGGTCTTGAGTTTCTCACTCACACCGTCACTGCAAATACTTGTTGATGAAGGATGAAAGTCACTGAAAAGGTTAGCCAGCTGTAGGACTCGAACCCACATCTTCTGGATTACCAGTCCAGGGCTCTACCAATTGAGCTAAGCTAACACACCTCCTCAGCGGTCAGAGTACGTCATCTGAAGGGACAGACCAGATACTCTCTCTCTCACTCACCCTCCTTTCACTCTTACATTTTTGCTCACTCATACACACATTCATACGACGGGTTCGACGCAAGTGGTAACTGTTGAACATGAGAGAACTGTTGTTCCAACCTCAGAACACGAGTTCTCTCATGTACTTTTTTAACTCACAATATTTTGCAAATTCTGTAAATCTCTAATCTAACGCTCGCGTCAAGAAGACAACTTACAATACTTGCGAGGAAAGGAGCAGCCGTGGAACCCACTCGGCTGGCCATGTACGCCGATCCGACGCCGACGGTACGGAGCACGGTCGGAAACACCTCCGCAGCGTACACGTTCATCATGTCAAGCGCGGACGACATGAACAGCATGCTAACTGCGCTCGTAGCAACTTTGGCCACGACGGAGTCTGCAAAAAAAAAAAAAGAAAAAAGAAAAAAAAAGAAACATACACAGTTAATTAAAGGAGATGTCACGGGGAGCTATATAGAATGATGCAACCCCTATATGATATCGATACGAGATCGATGGATTCTTTCACCTGCCAGGGAAGGATGTCCGTGAAAAGCGTATTTTCTCGGATCTAGTACGTGACTGTGATTTAAGATTCAGTTCCGGAGGCATTTTGCGATAAATTTCAGCAAGTGCCCGCCTCCAGATGGGAGGGAGACGATTTTGTGATGTCGTTTACATTACCATACGTCGTTTGTACGAATTGAGTCATGGTAATGCATTACATTTTGACCGAGTGATGGTGATGAGGTAAAGAAGAAAAAAAGGAGGGGGATGGTGAGTCGGACTGGCTACTCCACGTCGCCTACACTCGGCGAATGCAAGCAGGTGCACATAGAATGAACGGGTTAAGGTGCAAAATGTAGTTCAAAAGTTCCAAACGAGTGAGCGTAGAATGTCAGATGAGAAGTGGTAACATTGGGGGAACGCACCAAGCACACACTTAGCAAGTCATATAATAACAATACCTCGCGGCATTACTTCGATTGAGAGCCAACAGTTAAAAATTGTGCGGTGTCTGGGCACGGAAAATCCCTGGTTTTTCCAACCGGTCTTTAACAATGATCAGGAGGAGAACAAAGAGAGGGGTATGTTCCGGTAGGCGCCAACACGTGTCCAGGTGGCGTCATTACCCTTTTTTTCCTCTAACGCTTTTCGATCAAAGGAGAATGAAAAATAAATAAATAAATAAAAAGCCTCTACACCTCTAACAAGTGGGCAAGGGACAAGACTGGTTGTCTTTGTCTTATACTACACACGAACGGCCTCTGCGCTGCAATAAATTTTATATGTATATATATATTATGCGTAAGTGTCTGCACAAATTCACTTGCACCGATTTGGGGAATATTCAGGTAGCGTTGTAGTGAATGAGACAATTACACATAACTGCCATTATTTTACTGCCTTCGTTCAATTGAAATATTCAAGTGACTGATACCGACAATGCGGGGCTTTATCGGGGACTTCTGGGACAATGTAATGCCAGAGTAATGGCAATAGTAATGTTACAAAAAAGTAACGAGTAACGTAACTCCTTACGTACCGTAATTTCACGCGTATAAGCCGCACCGCAGATAAGCCGCAGGACGCGTTTTTAGGGAAGTTTTGAAATTTTTCTGGCAGATAAGCCGCACTCGCAGATAAGCCGCGGGCAATACGAGACGACTGATTTGTGCGACAAAGGAGACTATAGAGAAGGCCGTAAACCCTGTGGTTCACAGTGTACAACAGAGGAGGTCAGTTCTAGAATTCTGCGAAGATCGGATTGTGCCCTTGTTGAGCGTTTTTCATGGACTGATGGGCCAGTGGCCTTCCAGAAGACACAAATCACTGTCACCACATTCGTTAAAGCTGCTTGGGGGAATGCACCAGGAAGATCAATCTACCCGAATGTGGACCCGTCCCTGTTACGCACTGTTCGTGCACTGGCAGGGCAGTGTTGTTCCAGAGACACCTTCTCGAGAGAGCCCTTTCGTTAAAATTTGCCTATGGGGAAAATACCTGAAAAAAATAGTCATCAGATAAGCCGCACCGGTGGATAAGCCGCAGAGCGCCCGTGTGAAAAAAAAATCGCGCATAAGCCGCGGCTAATACGCGTGAAATTACGGTACTTCGAAAAAAGTAATGAGTACTAACAATGCGCTTAGAAAAATAAAAATAATTTCCCCAACTCTGGCTGGACGTCAACGCAAACTATTAGACGTTGGAAACTGATTAATTTTGCTGACGGCTAAGGCGAACACCATGCGGTCTTCTATCTATCGTTGAAACGGGAATGGCGGACGGTGGTCCATTGGCGTGGCTGGCGTGGCCCGTGGCTGATTGACTGTAGCCAACACAGCAGGTCGTCCTGAACATCGTCTCCCATAAAGTCGCCACGTCAACGGTATCAGTGTTTCTCTCGCTTTTCAGTGAGGAGTTCCTTGAGAGCTTAACCGTGGTGTGCGCGAGGAATCCGGAATAGACCTCTACCCGAGAAACGTCATCATGACGTTGGTAGACAGACTGAAACCGAAACAAATCGGAAGGGGATGGCCGGGTTCCACGAATGGGCACTTATTCGCTGCCTCCTATACTGAAAGAAAAGTAAGACCAACGGTCGCGTCCCTTTTAGGGACCATCGTTATCCCCTCAATACCATGGCTTTCGGGCGCAACCTTGTTCGCCCCCTAGTTTCGAGCGTAGTTCAAGTCTACCAAATTGGTGGCGCTGTCGAACACTATGACGTCATTTGTTTACAAACAGGGAGAGGTCTATTCTAAAGGTAATGTAAAGGTAACGTCGGCCCGCACACTGTTGCCTGAATTCAGCCTGGAGCGCGCAGCCAGAAGCGAAATCCGATTACATTCATTTTCGCTATTCTTTCCGACTGTTTCAAAACCCTACTATTCCTTCTATTATTGCTATTCCTCTTCTATTCTATTCTTCCTTATATGCCCCTACTATTCCTTCAGTTCAACTGCGTTTTTGTCCGGACACGTCCTTTAACCTACTCGCAGTTTTCACGATCCTTCCCTGTAACATCAGGTTTCAAAACGATTCATTTTCATGAATCTCGCGTTAAATTATTTATCACGCCCATCGGGTAGTATATTTGCAGAAACTGCGAACTCACCTCTCGGAAAAGCCATCGCAAAAAGGAATGCGGCGGCTCCTATAACGAAGCACGTGATAAGAGTTGCTCGTCTCCGAAAGTATCGGACGGCAACCATGCTGACAGCTTTAGCTGGAAGTTCCATTGACTGCACTATAGCGTAATTGGTGAATACGTCTCCGCCTAGCAGGGCGCTGGCGAATGACAGGTGGAAGTAGAGTAAGCGATGAGAGAAGCTGAAAAGAGAATGTTGCGCTCTAAACAATGCTCAGTTTCCGAACAGTAAGCTTATACGGTGCACAATCAACAAATAAATACACACACACAAAAAAAAACAATTAGTTCAACTCTTAGCTTTGATGGAGTTATCGTCAGTGTCGTGTAAGTACTTCTGTGCATTTATATTTATATTTATTTATTTGTTTATTTATATAATGCTGCCAGCTCTTGACAGGCCGAAGCAGGGTGGTACAAGACAGTAAGAGTAAGAGAAAAATAACGGCGCCACTTATAAAAATTAACAGAGGCCAAAATCCAAAAATTCACTTCTTCAACCTATTTTAATACACCAATCTAATCACCTTCCCCAATGCTAAGCAACCCAGGCCTCTATGACAACACTACAGAGAAGCAGTAGCGCTAATTAATCCGTCAAAATGAACTGGATAACAACTAAAGAAGCTAAGGATAAGGAACGACAAACACCGAACTAGGTGACTATTTCGGTATAAATAATAATAGTTGTAACATAGTAACATCCTAATAATAGTTGTAACATTTCATGAACTTGTACTTACTACACCGCCCACCATATAAGTGTGTATCGTCTGAGTTTGCTTCCTCGAAAAAGATCCGTTATATTGGCTGTTCCTTTCGAGGTCTAAAAAAGAAGAAGAAGAAGAAGAAAAAAAAACGCGTTGAGCAATTTCTATAACGTCACTGCTGTATGGCTTCGGAGAAATGTATCGCTTACGAGTTCCTCTTTCTTTTCCATGTTCCTAACGATGGAAGATATGTCGAGGTTTGGAAGTTTGTTCAAATACGCTGCTCTCTGCAGCTCTCTGTCCAGTTCCTGGATCTTGTTTTTCGTCAGCAACCACCGGGGAGACTCTGGCAGGAACCTATAAAGATTGTGGTCATTGTCTCTGTTAATCAGTGACAGGTACGTGAAGTCATCAACTAAGTTGCTCATTCGTGAATATTAAAGTCATTCGTTATATTATTGCTGAAAGTAGCGAACAAAAAAAAAAGTGCATTGGTACGGTATCAGCATTGTGCCTGTAAAGGTGTCTTTCCAACGGGGGTCCTAGAACGAACGGTGAAGTACGCTTTACAGGCGCCTCTGGATGGTGCGCGGTTCATCGTGAAATTCTCGCCAAGTTTGATAGATGTTTTCCGTTCTCTGCATCCGTTCTGATGACAGATATTAGAAAAGGGGTAATAAAGGAAATACAGCGGAGGTTGTAAGAGAACGAGGGAGTTGTGTTATATTTGACAGAGTGCGTGGTGGGATAAAGCATCTGGGAATGTGCTACGATTCGGGTTTATTTATCGAACCCAGCTAGCACCTCCCAGTATTCATCTGACTACCACTAACGAGCTGATGCTTTAACCCACTCGGTCATACCAATAGTAATTTATTGTTGTTCGTTTGTTGTTGTTGTTGTTGTTGTTCGCATCGTAAAGTAGTTTTGAACAGAGCATCAAACCGAATGTTTTTTCGGTTCGGTTCAGGTTCGGGTCCAGTAATAATGGTTCGGTTCCGATTCAGCTTCGGTTCAGCTCGAGGAGGGCACATTTATATCGGTTCTGAATCGGTTCAAGGTGCTCTAAACCGGTTCTGAACCGTTTCACTGCACAAGGTATATGCCTTAAAGTGAACGGTAGGAAATTTCCGAGAGCTTTATTTCTCTTCGCATGTCCTAGCTGGCCGCAAAGCTGTGACGAGAACGCTTGTATAGGCTACACAAGAAAACGAAACTATATGGCAAGGTTGTCCGACGTTGTCTCCATCGATGCGGGCGTCCAGCTCTGCCTTTCCGCGTTGTATTGGAGACACACGTTGCAAGAAATGTCGCATGAACCGGTCACTTTTCGAACAGAAAAACGGTCAGTCTCGAACTCTCGATGCTTTGAAACCGGTTTTGAAACTGTAACCGAAATTTTCTAAATCGGTTCGGTTCAGCTCCACGATGGCGGCGGTTCCGGCAAAAGATACCTCGTTTTCGATTTGATGCTCTGCTTTTGAGACCGGCTTACCACCAGGTAGCGATGATTGGAAGAGTGACCAATGAAATGGTCATTTGTAGATATCTCCAATCACGAATCAGGTACGCTGTTCCCACCAAACCTAACTGTCCTGCAGTCCACCCAATTCCGTAGGTAGCCACCAGTAAGGTCCGTAACCTGCTGGGCACTGTTTCCACGACTGCAAGCGACAGACGACGACGTAGTTGTACAAAAGAGAAATGGAACACTTTTTAGCCCTTACTCAAGCAGCACAACATCTTGGCCCAATATTGGCAATACTGGCCCGGTATTGGATCAATATTGGAAATACTGGTCCAATATTAGTTGTTAGTAGTTAGTAGTATCCAATAGTAGTTAGTAATATTGGACCAGTACTGCCATTATTGGGCCAGTATTGCCAATATTGGGCCAAGATGCTGTGCTGCTTGGGTATTGATAGGAATTTCTCTCACTTACACAGGGTTATAGCGGTACTCTGTATGCCACCGGTTCCAAGTCCCACCATGAATCTCGAGATATTGTACAGCAGCAGGGTTGGGCTGAGTGCGCAACACAGGCCGAAACAGAGCATCAGTACGCTGGTAAGTAGCACCGTGAGCCTCCGCCCGTACCTGTACACACACATATACAAAAGACCGCGTTACAATTTGACTGAAAGGGACGTATATAACAGCGCCCACCTATCGGATACATGCGCAAAAATGAGGTTGCCAAAGAGCATTCCGCCCAGGTACAAAGATTGAGACATGGATCTTAACCAGGCGCGATCACACACCAATTCCCACTGTGTACCAAAGAAATATATGTAAGAAGCGGGCAACGCATCGGCTCCACACTGCCAAAGTAAAGGGAAAATGTCTCAGTACCTCCTCTACCATTGTTCTGCTAAAGACCGAGTGGTCGTATTCCCAGCTCTTGCATTTGGTACCGTTGTTCCAACATTGTTCCTCGGCAGTCGCATTGTAATCGAGGCATTTGAAGTTGAGTTTTGGTGCGGCGAAGTTTATGGCCATCATTAACATGGCCGACGGGATGCCTCGCCATAACGTTATCACGACGATTGGAATGTTCCACAGGCCAAACCCCAGATATTCGGAAACGTCAGCCATGTTCCTACTGTGAGTCACTGGGGCTCTCTAACGGTCAGCACAGATCTCCGACGCTGCACTGGGGAAATGTCTTGCGTTGAAGCATCCTGGCGGTGCTATTCGAAGCTGACTGCGGCATCTGCACAGTCAAAAAGTACGTGTGAGTGTACTCAAGGAGCAAGGAAGCGATATTTAGCATTGCTGGAATCAATCAATCAATCAATCAATCAATCAATCAATCAATCAATCAATCAATCAATCAATCAATCAATCAATCAATCAATCAATCAATCAATCAATCAATCAATCAATCAATCAATCAATCAATCAATCAATCAATCAATCAATCAATCAATCAATCAATCAATCAATCAATCAATCAATCAATCAATCAATCAATCAATCAATCAATCAATCAATCAATCAATCAATCAATCAATCAATCAATCAATCAATCAATCAATCAATCAATCAATCAATCAATCAATCAATCAATCAATCAATCAATCAATCAATCAATCAATCAATCAATCAATCAATCAATCAATCAATCAATCAATCAATCAATCAATCAATCAATCAATCAATCAATCAATCAATCAATCAATCAATCAATCAATCAATCAATCAATCAATCAATCAATCAATCAATCAATCAATCAATCAATCAATCAATCAATCAATCTATTTATTTATTTATTTATTTATTTATTCCGAAAGGTTCCTGGGAATGGCGTTACGTGGGAGGAACAAGATTACAGAAGAAGAGAGAGAAAAGAGCAACACGAAAGTAAGTAAGCACACTTATGACAGAACTGGACGCTATACAAATAGAAAAATGGCGAAGATCGAACGATAGTGCATACTGGTAGTAATGAAACCTTGAAGAAGAACAACAAATAAGTAATGATGATCTAGTGGGATATTTCGCCGCTGGGGCGGTACCCTATCCCATTGCTTGAGGGGGAGAAGGTTGTGAATGATGATGAATGTTCACAGTCCATTCAGGAGTCATGTTGCTGCTAAGAAGGTGATGACCGTTTGAAGAGGTCATAGCTGAAACCTTGAGCAGTAATGTTTGATGGATGGAACACTGAAAGCTTGGCATCAAGCAGTCTATAAGAATCCACGATGCACAGCGTTTTCGCCGCGTGGCGTACTTGCACTGCCCAGCTAAATAAAAAAAATAAAAGAAAGAAAGAAAAACAGAAACGGTGTGACATTGGAGGCACAGCCCGATCCCCTTGGCGTGACGTAATCAAGTCCGAGTGACGTGGCATCACTGTAGCCAACAGCTATCCTGGCGAACCGTCCACGTCACGGAGTGACGTGTACGTGCTCTCTGAAGGAGGGGAGAGGTTTTTCGAAGGTGTGCAGATCAAGGATGTTTCTCGGGCGTTGCAGGTAATCTGCTGTAACCGTTCTTGACAAGAGCACTTGGTACCTGTGGCGCAATATGCCGCAGCCAAAAAAGAAAAAGAAAATGCATGAAGGGGGCCTTCACTGTTCCTTTAAGACGCCTCGGCTTGTCACTCTTGAAATCATGATTAATCGTATATGACGAATCGTTAGCTATAACTGTCGTTTAATTAAGCAAATTATGCTAAAAAAAGCTTGTTCAATTTCGTTGGTCGTTGGGTGTCCTCCACTGCCACAGGTACTGTCTTGTATCCAAAAGGGTCCGAGGCATCCTTGGCACGTGTTCCGAGCGCATAGTCCACGCAGAAGCGGCGTGGAAACGTCACTGACAGTGGACACACCCCTCTTCCGTCACGCTTTATCTGTACACGTAAGATTTAATCGTAGAGAAAAAAAAGCGACTGCACTCGCCACAAAGCGATTGTTCCTACATCTGCACAGCGTGGGTGTTTGTGCGTTCTCGGATGTCGTCCACTAGATAAAAAATATGTGATCAAGCGGCTCAAAAATGTTACTTATCATAACTCTAGAATAACGTGTATGGTGCTCAAATACCTTTGAAGATCCCAACCCGTGTCGTTTATCAACAGCTTTATATAGTACGACAACATTGCGCGACTTAGATTGTTAACTCGATTAAGATAACATTTAATGTAATGCGACTGCATTCGAATCTACACCAACTTGTTTGCATTCTGCTTTTATGTTCAGGAGTTGACTATACCCTTACTCTATTAATTAATCACATACAAAAAATGCACATTAACGTAATATATATATATATTTTTTTTTACATATCAGGGTTGATACGCTCGAACCCGGTTCGAAACCGTTCCAACTTTTGAAAAAGCTTTGTAGTTTCTTTTTTCTTTTTTTTTTTAAGAGAACGCGCAGTCGTATAAATTAGGCCGATTTATTCTCTCAAATGTCGCTCGTATTATGTTCCTGATGATGTTCCACATGGGATAACTTTATGAACGCGGGCCATATAGAAACCACTCACCTTGTGCGTGCGTACCCGGCAACCACCACCTTGAGGACATTCGTCCTACAGTCTGCATGACGTTTTCCAAGAGGGTCAAGAGTGGACGCTTAGAGGCTTGGAAGCCGCAATCTAATCTCAGCCTTAAGTACCCGCAATATCCAGACAGCAGGGACAGATTGCAGCGCTATGCATCTTCCTATGCTGGATGTAGCGCGATAAAAGATGTTGTTTACAGATACTGCACGGTGCCTCCCCACATGCCGTACGCACGATGGTCGTATAGATGGGTCACGTGACAGATATAGACAGTATAGATGGGTCACGTGAAAGAAACGTGACGCAAACAGCAGAG
The DNA here is from genome assembly GCF_037126465.1 of Ornithodoros turicata. Lineage (NCBI taxonomy): Eukaryota > Metazoa > Arthropoda > Arachnida > Ixodida > Argasidae > Ornithodoros > Ornithodoros turicata. Next base: position 37,950,371 of record NC_088209.1, on the reverse strand, counting down.
GAACCTATACAGAAAGCTCGGATTCAAAACAGGGACACAGGGATGGACACGGAGCACCGTGCTGTGCAGGGTACCGACGGAGGCACGAGTGTCCTTCACGACGGCCTCTGCAACTGCTGCCCTGCTGGGGCAGGACTCAGTGACCGCATGATACACAGTGGCGTGATACGTGTCAAAGATAGAAGTATACGAAGGGCGCGAATGCCCTTACAGAATGCTGCTTATGGAAGTCGAGGCCGTCAAACGAATCCCCTGTCAATGTCAGCTCTCTTCACATCTAACGGGAAAAAGAGCAATGGAAGCTAATATTTGATGGGCATTATTGTAATGCTGGTAAAATAAGTTGTACTATACATCCCCGTACAGTTTACACAGCAAATATTAGTCTCATTAGGTGATTCTTGTTCGACAATAAACAAAGCACGTTTTCACTTTACGTATTGCGGTACTGGTCCCGACAAAAGTTTACGGAACACTGGAGTGGTGTATATAGTCATCTGAACGACACGGTTGCTGCAAACAGGAGCAGATACACTTACAAGCAGGTGACCGGGAACTCGACCCACCTCTCAGTAAGTGTGTCCGCTCCCGTTCGCCGCTAGGGTGGCGCTGAGATCAAGAAATACGTCGCTCTCGTGTTCCGTAAACTTTTGTCGGGAACTGTACTAGACTGACGCCATGGACTTCTGTTAAATCTAGATGACCTTGCAGTACCCAACCTTCTTAGAGTATAGGTACTCTATGAACGTTGCTTGTACAGTGGCTTTTAGAAAGCAATCCCCCGCCACACTAGCTCGCTTACGAAAGAAACGTGGAAATGCAAATATACTTACACACTGACTCAAGTTCAGTTGCGTCTTCAATCCAAATGGTTTTCCTGCTGTGTTAAGCTGCCGCGAGACAACTTCGCGCGAACATTTATGACGACACGAATGGGAGTCTCGCGCTGCCAAAGTGCGCACGCATCATCTCAAGAAAAGGCTACTCGTCCATGGTCTATCATTATGGACGACGCGCGCCGGCGAGCACCGAAGTTCCACAGCACACCCAGAACCTTCCTTCTTGCGTACCAGTGCCAATGTAACTTTTTCTCTTTCTTCGGGGCTCAGGAGTGGGAGGTGCCGTGAGCACAGCACGCACATATAAGACCGCTGAGGTGTCCAGCTGGGTACTGCACCCACAATAACAGACGCACACAAATGGTACAGACCGACCTTCTTCACCTAAATAACGACTGTCTCAACCGTGGCGGTGGTGGTTGCTAACGAAAGAGCTGCTCGCCGTTGTGGGCTTTGCAGAGGTGGGCAACGTCACGAATAATGTGCGTCCTGGGCCGACTTCTAAGGGGACTGTGCCGACATATGTCTGACAGCATCTGAGGAAAACCCAGGAAAACCCCAAGACAGCACAGCCGTAGTTTCATTCTGAAAGCGCACGAGGAACAAATATCTATACCGAAGCCACATATACTTCAGCAACTCCATTCATGTGTACCGTGTAGTGCGTATTCTTTGCCATCGGGAGGAAAGAGAAAAGAGATAACGGTTAGACTAGAGGCAGGGCGAAGGTTCATCGTGATGTTGGAAAACGCCCAGTATGCTGAATCCCATTTGGCAGAAAGCAGCTAACCATGAGAGAACTGATGTTCTGAGGCTGGAACAACATAGAAGGGACAAATACATACAAAGCCTCAAGTTGCCTAAGAAATTAACGATGAAATATGAAAGTCACTGAAAAGGTTAGCCAGCTGTAGGACTCGAATCCACATCTTCTGGATTACCGGTCCAGGGCTCTACCAATTGAGCTAACCTAACACGCCTTGTCAGCGACTTCCAGGGTGCGTCATCTGAAGGGGATTCTCTCTCACTCATCCTCCTTTCACTCTTACATTTTTGCACACTCATACACACATTCATACGACAGAGATCGACGCAAGCGGCAAATGTTGAACACGAGAGAACTGATGTTCTGAGGCTGGAACAGTTTGCTGGAATAGTTTCATAGCAAGGATAATTCAGGTCATTCACCAAGGATCATCAAGAAGTTCATCTTCTTCAAGGAGTACCCAATGGCTCACGCTGACCAGGAATCACTTCGGGAGCCGTAGCCGAAAGATAAATAAATGATGTATAGAAGATGGCGCTGTCCTGGCCCCGCTTTGCACGGATGCTGAGGGGATTCCTCAGTGGTGTCCTCACTAGCTTCGATAGCGCTTCGGGCACGCTCAATATATACAGTCCACAACGCCGCTCGTACCTAGAGCGCTGCCAAAGATACTGAGGACGATCCTGAAGAATTAGCTCACTGACGTTCGTGCAAGCACGCCCTGATGCTCAGTGTCCTCAGTGGTGGCCCATCCACTGATGTCTGGATTAGGGGATCCAGACCCTCACTTTGGGGGCCGTGGGATGTTTCTTTGTCGAAGGGCGTAGTGGGGGAGGGGAGAAGGGGAACCTAATGTTCATCTGATAATTTCGGGGGCGTTCGCCCCCCCCCCCCCCACTCCCGGATCCGCCACTGACCACAACCATGCAGCAGGTCACCGAACGCTGCAGCAATATGTTTCTCCTGACATCAATGACGATATCAGTAACAACATATGCATATGACGTTGTGTATCGTGTTCACTTGAAATAAGAAATTAAGCTTTTCCTCTCTGTCTCCAATGTCGTCAGTCCTGCTGCAAGGACGTTATCTGTGATGAAACAAGCCTGATCATGGGCAACACAAATTAGGCGAAAATACACACGCGAGCTTCGTATGTATTTTCGTCTAATTCGTGGTCGTGGTGGTGGTGGTAGGGCTTGCCGTTGTCGGCCTCACGTATGTGGGCAACGTCACAACTCACGCCCTGGGGGAATGTGCGTCCTGGGCCGACTTCTAAGACTTCTAAGGCGTCTAATTCGTGCTGCCCATGCCCAGGCTTGTTTCATCTCGGATTTGGTCCACCAGCTATAGCTTTGCGTTTACGTATACGTTGTTTTATAACGTGATTTGTCTCTTTTCTTCTTCTTCTTTTTTGTCTCTGATATAGCTTCATAGGCAATTTCAGGCGCAGGCTATGACTATGAGTTACGGACTTTCCACAGCATGCGAAGGCTTGCGGAGTTGCATCACTTGATAGTTGAAAAAAAAAAAAAAATAACCGATACGCGCGAACAGATGTTTTCTACACGCGGGCACCGCTTTATTATTTTTGTCACGCCAAGGGTCTGGCGCAGATAAGTGAAATATGGTCGTTAGCATGACGCCTTTGAGGTGTTTTGAACCATGCTGTATGGACACGTTCCCGTGTACACGTTCTCTCGAAGGCCATGTCTCACAAAGGTATAGTGGGTTTCAAACCCGGCCGAGGACGGGACAACTTGGTGGAAAGGTACAAGTTGCTCGGAGGGTCGTTATATGTGCGTGTATCGTGTGCCGAGATTTCGACTCACGTGAAATGAATTAATTCACACACCCGACCACTGTGGCGTCGATAATGATCATAGTTGCCTCGCGATGTAACGCCCAGAACTATTATTTACAAATGTATAGTTAATAGTCTGAATCAAGGACAAAGTGTTACTAATATGGGATCGGAAGCCTTGACAACTCGTCGATGGCGGGTCAAATAATATTATGACGCGAGCGTTCTGGACATCTTCGAGTCACGCAACGACAGGATTACCACGAAGAAAAAACAGAGCGCGAATAGACGCAACGGAAGAAGAGAAGACGGGACAGGCGCTGACTCCAACTAGGATTACCACACACGGAAAATTCCGTGGCTATTTCGTGGTTTGCCTGGTCACTCACGTTCTTTTCATTGCTGGTGTATGCGTCCAGGCTGAAAACAGTCCTGCGATCGGATTGCCAACTGCAGGATGGGACAAGCGAAAGTTTGCCCACATCGCATTTCAAAAATAGTACTGCCCTCGCCCTGATAACGATCCTGATACTGTGTCGATTGTCATCAAGCAGGCGAAAGAAAAATGCCTCTCCCGGAAACGGTACCGCAAGAGATACTGCCCCGACGACCGTCTTATATTATATAGACCAGGCAAACTGAGAGAGTGTATTAGCATCAAACGGAAGGCCGGCCACAGGGGCTGGCTTCCTGTAGCATCTCAAAGAGACTCGAACAACATTCTGAATACCAACTCTCGTCCAGCGACTACGGCTGTTTAGGGATTGCTATACGTGTCAGTTTCGCCACACGACAGTTCATGACACTGAAAAGCCGCAAGTGGGAGAACAACACGAGGATGTAGACACCTCATAGGTTAACATGGAACTTGCCATTGTCCACCCGAAAGAGGATGTCAGAGGTCATCCAGCGGCGGTGAAGCTCAACTGCTTCAAGCACAGCTCGTTCCCTGCAAAGAACCCTGCGAATACCGGCGTTAACAAGCTGAATCACCTCCTGCACTCTGCGGCTCTGCTGCGCGTGCGCTCGTCGACAGCGTGAAGTCGACACTTGGTAATTTATTTCGACTACCAAGAACACAAAATGCCGCCTATCCCGCTGCGAGACAGGGAGGGGGTACAAACCACGAACTGTGCTCCACTCAACATCCGTCGGGGTATAGAGGCCTGCTACACGATGCCAGAGGGCACCCGGCAACAAACCTAAACTAAAAGCATGTTCTGATGACTCCCTATGCTCGCAGAAGGGACAGCCTGGTGACGTTATACCAAAACGGGAAAAACGCTCTCGCAGCGGCAAGACGTCATGCGCTATAAGCGCCACTGAAGACTGGCCCGGCGGGCGTCCAGCCAGCCAGCGGTGGTCTTACGCCACGCTATGTGGCGCTGAATACGCGTCGAGCTCGGGGGTGGCCGATCAAGCGCAAGAAGTGCCATGATGTTATTGGCATCAAATGGAAGGCCGGCCACAGGGGCCGGTCCACAGAGTGTTTGTTGTATTGTTGACTGATTAGATGAGTCACAAAATTAGTGAGCCCATCTTCCTTATCCTTATTGGCATCAAATGGAAGGCCGGCCACGGCGATTGATATATGGTAGTCGTCGAAAGACACTGGCAGCAGCGGGCGGCGTCTAACATATATCCAGACGCACACTTGTAGCGGTGTCTATTCAACTACACTAGCTCGTAGCACGTGATCAGCGCTTTTTGCGCACGGTTTATCTTTGTGCACCAAATTATTCAAACACAAACGAAAGCCGTAAGACGCGTGCTCCAAGCGCAATAATAGTAATAATGCACTGTTTCCAATCTTTCTGTTGTGCACAGAGTGTGTCACCTAGCTGATAACCAGAACTGCGACAGTAAAGTAGTGTAATATGCTGGCTTTGTGGGCAGCATGTGTGCTTGGTTGCGGGTCAGTCAAGGAAAATGGCGTCAACTGTAATGAAGTCAGCAATTCTGCTTGGTATTTTTATTGGGATATATGGAACTGGAACACGGGTTAAGGCGTCTCGCTCGATGGTGGTAGCCAAAGGTCGTGTTGAAGACCCCGGCTGTGCTGTTTGAGGTTTTCCCAGGGTTTCCCGAAGACTTTCTGGACGAATGTCGGCACAGTACTCCCTGAAGTCGGCCCAGGACGCATACTAACCCCCCTGCCCCCCCCCCCACTCCTTCCTGCTGTCCACATCGGTACGCCGCTCATAGCTCCAGTTGCTTCGCGGCGCTAACAAGGAGTAAAAAAAATTGGAACGCCATGAACTACGGCTGTTCATAAATAGCTGGTACAAAAACGGAGAGCGCCTATACATGGGCGTACCGACTAAGGGGGCCTGCCCTCCCTCCTCCTCTTGGAACTCCAAGGTCACTTGTGGAGATTTTGTGCTCTTAATAGGTGGTCATGATTATTCTCAGATGTCATAATATGAACCTCTGAACATCCGCGTACACCGCAGCGTCCGTCTCCAGGAAGGAAGGAATGAAGGAGGGAGTGGAGGGGGGGGACGCTTTGCCCCCTTGGAAAAATTCCTGGAAACGCCCATGGGCGCCTTTCTACTATATACACTGCAGGCTATTATTCCGACATTTACGAGTCTCGAAGACTATACCAGTGTACTGCAGGCGCCTTAGTCTCGCGTCTTGGTTTCTTTATTTCTTTAGTGTGTGCAATGATATCGCGTACAGGCGTGTAGTCCCGTAACAGCAGCGTAGCCAGAAAAAAAAGAAAAAAAAATGTTCGGGAGGTGTTGTAGGGGAACTTTGCAAGGAGGAGAGGGAGGGAACTTTTTAGAAAATCCACGTGACCAGTGTCGTAGCCAGAGGAAGGGCTTCTGAGGTTCAGCCCTCCCCATCTGACTACGACACTGGTCCCGTGGATTTTCTAAAAATTCCGGAGGCTTTCTTTGGCGCAAGGGACAGAACAGAGGCGTCGCGTGAAAGGCTCCTTGCTAGCCTTGAAATTCTCTACTTGTGTGGATCTGCCTTCGCAAGCCTTCTTGCCCCTGGCTTTGGTAGGTTGCCACCAATCCCACAGCAAGTGGATTCCTACAAGCAATCTGGAGGCAGTTACAGCGATATACTCTGTACAAACTCCCATTATCCACTGCCCGAGGGATTTGCGTATTATCGTCTCAGGGTGGGTGTTGGTGAATAGACCTCTACCCGAGAAACGTCATCATGACGTTGGTAGACAGACTGACACCGAAACAAATCGGAAGGGGAGGGCTGGGTTCCACGAATGGCCACTTGTTCGCTGCCTCCCGTTGAAAGAAAAGTAGTACCGAAGATCGCGTCCCTTTCAGAGACCATCGTAATCCCTCTCAAGACCGTGGCTTTCGGGCACGACCTCGTTCGCCCTTAGCTTCGAGCATAGTTCCAACTCTACCAAATTGGTGGCGCTGTCGAACACTATGACGTCATTTGCTCACCTCCTCTACAGCGTCATTTACTTATAAACGGAGCGGTCTATTCCGTAGGAGGGTGTGCGACAGCCGTGTCTGCTGGTTTTTCCAGCTTCTTTATCCTTTTTGCAATTATTTAGGTATTATTCGGAGGGGATCTATGAGGGCTCGAGGAGATGGGGGAGGATTTCGCACTCGTTTCCCTCTCCCAAATGCGTTACCAAAGGTACCAAATTTCGGAGGAGGGGGTTGAACCCTGGAAGCCTTCCCTCAGGCTATGCCACTGAACCAGGCTGATGTTGACTGTTTGAGCTGACAGCCAAGACAAATAATGCCTTCAGTTTACCTCCATGTACCTCCATTCAAAGTTCTTTTTATCTTTGTTGTCATCACTATACTTTGACATAAAGTCTCAGTATGTGTACAACAAAGCTGCTCTTTTGATAAGAAGGGCCTCAGTGAAAAGGGGAAACCTTTTTATTGAAAGTCAATGATACTTTAACAAAAAAGGAACAGAATAAAATTGTCTTTGGACATACTCTGAATCATGATCGAACTTTTACAGAAAGCTTATTAGCACACTTTTATGTATGCACAGAAAAATAATATCGAGTAAGTTGAAATGGCACGCTATTTCCATTCCTTTTACTGCAGCACATAACTGTGTGTTAAGCTTGCACAGAAAAATAATATCGAGTAAGTTGAAATGGCACGCTATTTCCATTCCTTTTACTGCAGCACATAACTGTGTGTTAAGCTTGCACAAGCATGCACCTAAAGAAATATTTGTGCTGTTTATATTCAAAAGAATACAAACTCAACATGTTGCTCACAAAAAGTTATCTATATGTCGAAGGAAGTCTTGTAGGTGACGGCAGTGTCAACGGTGTGAACGCTGGTAGAAAAGCTCTTCAAGCGCACGGTCTCGCTGTCTTCAATCATGAGCGGAGATGATTCAGCCCACTGTTTAGGAACTCCGGAATTCTTACTGGTGTATATGAGCAGATCAAAGGCACCTGTAAAAGTAAATGAATGCGTAACCTACAACACAAAATAATAATAATAAAACTGATGCAAGTGTAGAGACAAGCAGGCAATATCTGTTGCGATTTGTAGTGGTTGTCTGTGTGTTCTTCTGTCTCAGGCTTACTTTTTGTCATGTTCCACCAGTTAGCATGGACTTTGATTTTTATACACGTAATATTTGTCAAACTGAACAAAGACCAGCTCTGCTCTGTGAGCAAACAAAGGTTCATGAACAAGATATTCCAAACATTACGTACGTAAAAGAAAGCAAAGCTGAAAGCTCTATGTTCTATTGGCTGCATGACAAGCATTCTGGGATGTGTGGTTATGGCACATGACGAGATAGTTTCTTAATGTTTGTACTCACAAGCAGTTTCCAGTATGGGAAGATAGGTGACACTTGCTACAATCTGTCGGATGATGTCCCGTATTCCACTTTGGATCTCCTTCAGGTCCTTGTGCTTTGGCTTGCTGAGGGTGAAAGTTTTATATGAACGTGACGCTTTTCTGCTGGCATTTCGCTTACCTCTCGTGTGTCATTTTTTCATCGGTCTGTACGTTAAATTCCCATCTTTCCAATGTTTCCTTTGTGTCAACACTTGAAATTACGAGTACGACTTGGTGGACTTCCTTGGCTTCAATCCATGCTATGAGTAAAATGTGTTGTTATTAGCTCACTTACTGTTTGAATGCAACGAGCCGTACCTTTCAACTGAGACAATACCAGATCGAGATAATCCTGCAGCTGTCGTTCAGTTGTCATCAAGACGCCCAAACCGTACTTCTCAACTCTTGTGAACATGTCAGGAGGGTAAACGCCCCGTTGGTACAATATGCTGTTGATGCCATAGTCTAAAATTTAAATAAAGATTTGGAAGCGATGGAAGATGAAACATGCAATTGTTCGCACATTGAAACAGCAATCCTTTTCTTCTTCATGTACTACCATATAAAACGGAGCAAATAAGCTGCTACTTACTGAAGAACTCGGCAACTATTTCTGCAGAGCCTTTTAATGTGATCGCGTTTTGCGTAGCGGTTGCAGTGCCAGACATATCGAAAACTTTGCCAATCTTTTCAAAGTTCTGAAAAAATCGGCGCCACACCGCAGCTAGCAGCAATGGCCGCAAGCCGCCTCACTACCGTAGCAACGATCTGCACCAAGTTCGCACGTAAACATATTCCGCATTTGGCAGTAGATTATGTTTAATAAGACATATATTTTTTACTTCATTTCCTACGATGATAAAATATTTTGAAACCCGATATCGAGGGTTTTGTTCGTAACTACCGGCACTGGCCGACTCTGCAGCAGTTCGTTGGCTTGCAGATGCCGCTCTTGTTATGCGATACGTAGAGCTCTGGCAATACGCAGCATTATATGTTTTTGACGCACCATCGCTCACAAACTAGTGCAAGTGACATCCGCGTGTGACAAAGAAGAACAAGTAATCCTACTGACACAGAGAAGTCTCAGCCGCGCAAGCATGCCGATTTCTGACGAAGCTATGCCAGTTATTTCCTACCGTCAGAAATACAGAAATCTGAAGCGTAAGCTTAAGTTCCTGCTTTACGAAAACGAGTGCTTTCAAGAAGAACTACGCAAAGCGCAGAGGAAGCTGTTGAAGGTTACGCGAGACAAGAGCTTTCTTTTAGATCAGATTTTGCAGTACGAGTCGATAGATTCGTCATCCAGCGATTCCGATGCGACCGTGTCTAGCGACAGCGAGCCCGAACATCGTGTGGAAGCTCCTCCTGTTATAAAAAAGAAGAAACCTAACGCACCCAGCGACACTGTAGCTCTCCATCACACCTCAGTTGCCGCCGTGTCCACTACACCAACGGGGAGCGCGGTGTCTTGTCCCGTACCCATCAAAACTGAATTGCCAGCTGTCGTTGCAACAACCAGCTCCGTTAATATCATTCCATCGGGCCCAATTAACACGAAACCAGTCGCCGCAATGCCCGTTCCGACAGCATCCGTACCAGTAACGGCTTGTGCAGACAAGAAGAAAAAGCCCATACGAAGCATGAAACCAGCTACTATTCAACCGCAGCCGTCGCCGAAGCCTGTTCTCTCTGCTGGCAGCATACAGAAAAGAATGGTGGAAGTGTCGGAAGCATTATCCGTCGGTCGTTTAGACGGCCACATGACATCCGAAGAAGTCGAGAGGCACCTGGAAGCACGCCAGGCACTTCGAGACCTCTTACCCGAAAAGGCGCCGCTTACTGTGCCCGCGGAACTGTTCAGCAATGAACCACCCGGGGAACTGTTAGATGGGCACCACCTCTTAAATATAGCCACTGCAAGGGTAATTGTGTCTGGCAGGCACGACGGCACAGCCGTAGTAGACGATGAAGGACTTGTTATTGACCTACCCGAATGATCGCCATGCCGTGACACTTTATACATTCGTCGTGTCAAGGAATCCATCTAGTACAATCGTGTTCACGTATTCAGTGATTGCTACATCTAAAAATACGCACACAGAGGCTGTGACGTAATTCTCGAACAGAAATTTCTCAAATTTTGAAGCATACTGGACAAAGGGAGGTGATACTTTCGACACACCGACCAGCGATTTTCTAAGGATTTTTATCTCGAAGAGGGGATCCTATGGGGGGATGGCGAGAGAAATTATGGGCCCCGGGGATGATTCCGAATGGGTCCTGCCATGGTGCCCCTCCTCACGTCTCCTGCGGTGCTAGCAGCCATCGGGCCTTGGGTCGGGCAGGCCCCTGAAGGGGCCGGGGCTCCATCCCAGGGCCCCCCCTTCTTGCCGCTCTGGGGGGGGCACCAAATCGGTTTGCTCTTTGGCCTTTCTGGCAGGTATTTTGGGGGTTGCGGTGAGTGCTAGGAAAATCGCTGATCACCAGTAGTCACCTCCAGGTTGAACTTCGTGCCAAACAATGCGGATTAATGTGTAATTAAGGCATCTTATCTTCCACAGAGCGCATGCATGGAGGCATGGGCGTTTCAATAAGCCTGGTGAGCAGGAGCTGAAAAAAAAAAATGTGGACCACACATGTCCAGTATTGTTCACATAGTTTTTGTGCATGTTCTTTTTCATGAATTGCGTGTAACTATCGTGTAAAATACACCAATTTTCGTGCCATTAATTTGGCAGCCAACTTATGAATTCAAAATACACAGTTGTAATCTGTGCAAGTTCCGGTCTTAAATCATGGTGCAGATCGATAAGGATTTGGATAACCCAACATGCTACGTGCAGTAACTTTGCAGTGCTCACACATGTTCTCTTGCACATAAAAAAAAAATCCCGCTAATTTCTATAATTATGTCAGATTTCAAAGCAAGTGCAAGCTTGAGGGGGAGGGTTCTTGGTGCAGTATTTCTGCACCTGCCAAACACACAGTCTGTGTTGTGCATGCAAGATTGAACAGTGCTTCTTTGGTGGTCTTTTCATGCATACTGTCCACTGCTTTTAGATATGCTATGATTTTAGGAGCCATTGAGCTTTCTCTGTATAACAATGCATTTGCACGCTGTACAGTTACAACATACGGTGTATCAGTTGATTTGGTGTGTACCTGGGTGCAACATCCAGAAGAAGTTACAGAACGGTTTAAGTGTTGAAGCTATCCAAAGATATCGGTTACTGCTATGTAACGTACAATGTGTGCTTCCTGTGTACCCTTTACCTGTGTAAGACCATCGTGGTGACGACAACTAAAGGAGGTGCCGTGAAGCTGGCACCTCCTGTTAATAAAAGAATCCTCAGCAGACACTTTAAGAGATCTCAAAGTGGGCTTTCATCATTGTCACGTTGCATTTTTTGAAGTGAGGAAGCAAGACATTTACAGTTTCAGGTTAGAGAGTATTGCATCTCTTTCATAGCAGTAACTTTTAGACTAGTATTACTACTTAGCTGAAACCTGGTGTACAAATTCAATGCTTGAAAGGAAAAGTTATGTTTATTGCTGTAAAAGCATTTACAATAAATGAGATTCGCAATAGCAGTTGAATGCGGGTAAAACAAAAAACATGGCACAATGTTTGACAACTTATTGCAAAACTCTCTGAGCATTTGTTCCCGCTTGTATAACTCTAGTGGATGGGTCATTGCGATTATTGCGCGTATACTTTTTGCTAGTGCTGCTTATCTTATCAGCTGGATTTGCGTGAAAAAAACAACAACAACAACACAGAAATGACTACTTCACTGACACGTTTTAACCTTGTTTTACACATTTAGCCTCATGCTTATCTTCACACGTGGCAATTGCTTTCAACTTTATCCGTGTCCTTGCTTTGCTAATAAGTCGTCACTTATTTATGGCGTTTCATACACAGCTGGGGTTCCCCCACTGAAAACATTTATCCAAAAATGACGTTTTCCCCCGAGACAAGACGTAGATCCCCAAAAATATCATCTTCAAAAGCATGGTCTAGCAGCTTCTTCACATGGCTTGGCGAATTATTGGTTTCAGTTCAAAAGGTGAAACTGCTAACAAGGTATGCATGAACAGGTTACTTTGATTTTAGAGATGATCCACTGCTACCACTCTACAAAATACGACATATATATACTACCATTTATAACAGTAAAAGGAACCTCAAAAGAACAGGTTTGTGACCAGATTATACAATAGTATACATGTAAACACTCACATAACATAAAAAAAAAAAAGACTTCTAGGCAATGGCAACAGTAACAATGCATATGTGCTATCATTTGTGTTCAAGAACAGCAAAGATGTATTGAGCGTGAGTCTTCTCCCAGTTTGGGACAATTTATAAAGCATTTCTGCTGACAGTGCATCAGCAGCTTTCGCAAAATAATTGTGAATTCAGCCATTGCAATAGTAGCGCAATATTTCACAAAGGAACAGGTACAAATATGAGTGATAAAAAGCTATTAGAGCTGCCTTGCGCTTTGGTATTAAAGGTCAAACCACATATGATAGCAAAACAGTGGTAAATACATAATGCTTCTAAAAAAAAGGAAAGTGTAAGATGCGTGAAAAAAAAAAACATGTTCTTAGGTATGACCGGGTGGACAATTTGTCACATACACTTGGTGTGGTCCATTCTAGGCTAACGAGACCGCACATATTAAGTGTAAATGTGACTAGACTGTTTGCATGTACAATATAAAAATAGGAAATCCTATCTAAAAAAACGTCGGAGGAAAAGCTCCACTTTCGGCGGTCGCAAAAGATAGCAACGGACGTGGTGTCCTGTCAACCCTGTGCCAGGAGTACAGCTGCCTGGAACTCGTTGGCATGACCGCCTTTTTCGTTGTCCCCTGCCCGGGTTGCCGGCGCTTTTATCAGTCGTTGATACGAAGGCCACATGGCCTCAAGAATTCTTGGCCTGCCTCGTGGAACCATTTGTTTGAGACTGCAAGAGATCAGCGTGTGACATTAATCTCCATCTTTAACACCCACTGTTTGTTTTTTTTAAAGTACGGTGCAAATATTCAGATTTTAAAAATACGCATGCAAAAAATTGTATACTACTCAATCCTGATTTCAAACGGAAGCTTTTTGTTTCTTCCAAACCAAGTGCACCGTAAAGTAAGGCATTCAAGCCACGGACTTTAGTAGGGATGGGTCAACCAAATCCACGAATCCCTTGCAGGGATTTGGGAGACCGAATCCGAGTGCCCAAAACGGCGAACCGGATCTTTCGAATCCACCATCCGCATTTTTTTTTTCTTTTTAAAATTGTTGCTTCAGGAGTCTGCCAAAAGCCTGTTTGACCGGTGGGCATTTTCTTGTTCGTTTATTTGCGTTGCTCTGGACTGAAAGATTTCAGGGAAGAACTCTTACATTACAAGTTTAAAAGTAATGCGGTTTAGCTTCTGATTATTTCATAGTTTTCTGGAAAGAATTCAGACTCGAGAGCTTATGTATTTCCGGTACTCGATGAACAACGTGTTAAATAAATTACATTTATGAAGTATATTGTACGTTTTCTCCTGAAAGTGAAATATTATTTATTTTTCGTTAAACAAAGATATCAAATTGTGCTTCAAAACGCTTTTCAGTAGAAGTGTTTTCTTCTTTTTTTCCCTGGCTTTTCAAACTCCCTTTTTAAAAAAGGATTCGAAAGATCCGAGATTCGTAAGATCCGTGGATTCGCAGAACCTTCCTCGGATTCGAACTCAAGATTCCGAAAATTCTGGATTCGTCCCATCTCTAGACCTTAGCACATAGATTTTTCAAAGTTTAGTGGCCGTGAAAAATGTGTGTAGCACCCGATTCAACAGAAGCCTACATTAGGTACAGTACTAGAGGATATTTAGAGCCTGAAGTTTTAGGGTTTTACCCGATTCTTCCCCGAATTGAAGGTTGCCCCTTTAGGGTGAAACCCGATTTTTACCAGGCAAATTGCCCTTACTGGGATGTCTGTAAGAATGCACCAACTAACTTGTTTGGCAGAAAAATGCAGTTACATCACCATTTGTACCAAACCGCTACAGTTAGTTTGAATAACTGAGCCCGATTTCTCCCCAATTTTAGCATAATGGAAGTTTTTTTTTCACCCGAATTCGCACGAATTTAGTGCGCATGTTTATTTACCAGATTTTTACCCCCCGAATTTAGAAAAAAAATATTTCCCGAAAACTTCAGGCTCTAAGGATATTCCATCAAACCTTTATTTCTGCCTCTGTAGCAGGATCTCGTACACGAAGCTTGTCAAAAATTGACCTTACCCCATTTAGAGCCGGCGAGGACAGGGCAGGCAGCATGCCGTGTCAGCACGTCCCCGTCACCGCTCCGATGCAGGTTGTGCCAGAACGCCGCAGCTCCCTTTGATACAAGTATGCAAAGAGATTACGGAATTCGATATACATTTGTTCAAACCTGACGTGCACTACCTTTTCTGGCCACAGCGCAATCCTCAGCTGTGGGAAGACCGTGGCGCCACCAGCCCAGACGTCGCTCATCTAAGCAAACGGACAGTAAAATTCAGCGGTGTATATTCACAGTACGTACATGCATCATGAACTTGAATATGCACAGAGGTCAGCTATTGTTGGTATGTACCAGTAAGTTAATTATTACAAACAATGTATTAAGCCACGTTGATATACACGTATTTGGAACATTTGGAAATCACAGTAAGGTTGAGTATAGCCATTCCAGCAAGCAAGCTTTCAGTTTTTCTTTTTTTGCTGCAAGATGGGTTTTGTGTGAAAGAAGCAGTTAAGGTGGCAGCAACACAGAGTGAGGAGGACGCCACAAGCAAGCCTTTTCGGGTTTTTCAATATACTATATATCTGAACAAGGGCTCAAAAATTGCGGTAGCTTACGTAGTTAAGCCATGTTGCAACTCTGTTCCCATTTGACAAATGGTGAAAGGCATTTTTCTTCCCTTTCTTAAAACGAGAAAAGAGAAACAAGTAGAGCAAATGCGAAATCTTCTTTATGAGGCATATCAAGTGAGGGAATGTCAGGAGATTACTGGACTGCTTGTAATATAACCCTAAAATTCAGGAATCGGGCAACGTAATAATGCTGACATTTAGATGGTATTCCTCTTTAGATAACTTCATTGCTTTATCCTATATTAGTTAACTAGTATAAAGTTAATTATTGCAAGTTCGCTAAACTATTGGCAGAGAGTTACGATAAATATATTTTTAAATATTTCCCAGCTTTAGGAATTGCCTCCCAAGATTTAATGAAATACGCAAACTTCACAACATTTCTTAAAGGTACTCTTGTTCATGAAAAAAAGAAAGAAACAGAAAGAGCAGGGCGGTGAATGCAAATAGAAAGCTAAATGAAATTGTTGTATAATTTACCATTACAGGAATGAGGAGCTAAAAGTACTTAATAGTTTATGGTTGTGGTAGCTAAATTTATTGAGAACGCAATTAATTGTGCTACTTTAGTTCATTGCTGCCCTGGCCTCATATTCGACATGCATGTTAACAGCAGGATAAACAGAGATAGAGAGAGGAAAAAGAGCAAGAAGAATGTACAAGCTATGCCTTTTGTATTCTGTTCGGGTTCAGCAGCGTTGTTGCCTCTCAAACGGCAAGCACAATGTTGTGATGTTTTTCTCACTCTATTGTGAGATACCAGAGCGACCAGATGATGTAAATAAGATCACAACTAATATTTTGTGCAGTACTACATTGCAACATAGAGGTTTTTTTTGTTAAAAGTAAACCATTTCTGTTCAGAACTTCCCTATTTTGCAAAAATTTTACCTTTTTCTAAAAATTGCTACAATGAAGAAGCCATTAAATTTTAGGCAGTTCACTAGAATAGATTTCATGAATGCCTCAAATCGACTGAAGAATACAGGGCAGCTCATTTGTAGATGTGATGAGAAAGGTAAAGATACTATCTAGAATGTGTATGAGAGCACAGTTTCTTGCTCTGGTGAACAAAAATTGTAACGACAAATGACAGGAAAAAAGAAGGAAGAGTTGGAAGGAAGGAGTGCACTGCCCGTACGATCAATATTTATATTTGTGTTTTAACTTCGACATTACGGATCACTGTAAGCAAGAAGCCATATTTCCCCCCTTTTTAATACTGTCCGAAACATGGCAGGCCCTGCTTGGAAGATGTTTTTTTTTTCTTCTTCTAAAGTTTATGTAAGAAACACCTCACAACTTTCTCAGGTGTTGCATAAATTGTATTTGATTACGTAACAACTGGTGACGGACAGTCGGGCTACGGACCCCTCAGTACCAACACCGGAGATACAGAATGTCAACATAGGGATGTGCAACCAACAGCTCGTGAGTCATGATCGAAACTGAGGAACGAATGTTGGGAGGTACCATGTGCTATTCAATACTGTCACACACTGATTGTTTATATGCAGCATCACGTTACCAGAATATGTAGAGACCAAATAGCTGCTGACAAACGCACTACTAGTATTGGGAAGTGGAGAAAGGAATATTCAACATTGACTTTTCACAACACAGCAGAATACTGTCACATGCCCCTTTCTGTCATGGCAACATCTCAGTGTGTCTCCTTGCATCACTTCAGCCTTACAGATTGTGCATAACCGGGCACTGTGTTTTAGGGCAAAACACGTTTTTACCCCAATTTGTATCGTAGTCACTTAAGGTAAAATGCAAAAAAAAATTTATAAAAACACAGAAAATGAACTTCATAAAATGCACATTCAGCCACTACTAGGGGAGACTATGTTCTGCATCTCAGGTTCATGTAAAACGCGATAAGCACTCCTTTTTTTTTTTTGCCACCCGATAGTGCCCAAATTTTAACCCGTTTTACGGCCCATGATATAACACCAGATTTTTTAACCCCGATTTTCAAAAGACATGAAACCCAAAAAAACCCGAAACCCGAAAACCACTATGCTTCTAGCTCAATTTCAAAATAGAGAGATATACTGCGTACGTAATTGAGCCACGTCGCGATTCTGTTTCCTGTGCCGAGGCTCCTGAAGGCATTTGTCTCCTCTCTCTGGAAAAAGTAAAGCAGTAAGAAATTGTATCGAATGCAAGAAAAATGTCCCGGGGACTCTGGAACACACCCTGGCAAAGTCAAAGTGTGGCTCGTAGTGACCACCAATGCCATAGTTGACCACCTGCAGCTCTTCAGCTGTTGTGGCTGTCAGTCCAGTGACATCTTCCACCCTTCGGGTTATCCGTGCTACAACTTCATGTTCACTGTTCTTGAGCCACGCACTGAAGCCAAAAATGAGTACGAATTACGATAAAACTGATCCGGCTGGGCACATAGCCGTTGCTTTCATTTGTTATACATAGACGCTCTTACCTTTTGCTAATTCTGTAATTAGCTACTTCCAGTTCACCAGACTTGTAGTTCTGTACCGTAGCTCTCCTTAACTGAAATTGACGCGTACATGAGCAGCGGTACATTCTTCTTCTGCAATACGTTTTGCTGAAGACGAAGGACACTGTGGATGGCCCATGATATTGCACCACTCGGCTTGTTGTAACCAGTAACTACAATAGCAGACTTATTTTTCGGACTCGTTCGATACTTGTCAGACCTTTCAGACTGCCGTATTATTTGTAGGGTGCTGACAGGTCAGAAGAAGAAGAAGAAGAAGCGAAGAAGAGGTTAGTTAGGCAAGGGCCGAGAATAAAACGAAGGTCCTTGTGTTGGCATATTACATTGGCGCAGTCGAGTTCCCGAGTTCTAGCTAACCTCTTCTTCACTTCCTCTTCTTCCGACCCGTCGGCACCCTACAAATAATACGGCAGTCTGAAAAGTCTGACAAGTATCGAACGAGTCCGAAAAATCAGTCTGCTATTGTGGTTACTGGGTACAACAAGCTGAGTGATGCAACATCATGGGTCATCTTCAGTGTCTTTTGCGTCGGAAGAAGAAGAAGCGAAGAAGAGGTAAGTTAGAACACGGGAACTCAACTGCGCCAATGTAATATGCCAACACAAGGACCTTTGTTTTATTTTCGGCCCTTGCCACGAGTTCTAACTAAACTGTTCTTCGCTTCTTCTTCTTCTTCTGACCTGTCGGCACCCTACATTGTTCACTTTTTTCCAGTCACCACCATGTGCAGGAACTCAGTTGGCTGCTGTACTTGTGAGTGTATGGTTAGGACTAACTTAACAAAACGCAGCAAAACCCATGATACTACTTCTGCTGATCTGCATATTTCTTTTCCACATGCCATTCAGAAAAGCAACGAGCCTTATATTACAGCAGAGACAACAATACAATATCAGCAACATGGTACAAGTTATTACTGCATCCCTTAAGCGTGCTTTTACAATAACAAAAATAAGTATTCTTACCCTGGGCTGGGCTAAATTCTTGACAACTTCCATCTCGCTGTCGGAAAGTACGTCGTGGTAGACGACAATGCGAGGCTTAGGAAACATGACCTCCTCTTTTACGGGTTGCAAGAGCAGGTATGGGTTGCCATTTGTCACATATTGGCATGTCATCTGCCAATCTTTGTACAAGTGCTGCAAAAGGGTGCAATGCCACATAAGCGCAGCAAAAATATTTCATAACAATCACACTGCAATAACTTCAAGAATAACACTACAAGAGTTCATGCAGTTCACGGCAGCTTTGCAGGGAACATTGTTTTCAGATATGGACGGAACAAGGCAGGGGCAGAGATGCTGTGATGGCGTGGGTAATGTTTAAACCCTAACTGCTCACTAGAGGGGGTTTTGGGCAATTAGCTGTAACTAGTGCTGGAATTAGCAAAATCTTCTGTGGTTTCTTTCGCAAGTTTATGCTTTATTGCCACGCATATCTTGATTTTCATCTGGCAACCCTGGTCTGCAATGTAGTGCCTCCAAAAATTAAGACGAAGGATGCTAAACATACTGGGAACTGTTCACCACGGCACAGCCTTTCGTAGATTCCTCGTTCAGAATCATCGAGGACGCCATGGCGGCTTCTTGCCGACATGCTGTGATCCACCGGAACATCACCGTCATCACCACGTTTATGAGTTTCTTCTTTTGCAAGAATGTCTTCATAGTACTTTATATTCCCTCGACCACGGGGATGGTCAGGTGCTGAAATAAACATGCTTCATTAAATTCAAACTATAAATTAAATATGGCAAAACAAAAAGTATATCCCTGTAAAAAAAACTGAAAGAAAAAAAGAAACTATTTTTGGAGCCAAAGAAAAAACAAAAAGCCCTGGGAAAAGAACAAAGACCCTGGATGCAGGGCAGATCCAGAACCTCGGTTTGGGAGAGGGGGGTTCTCTGTCGGAGCACTTAGTGGGGGAGGGGAGAGGGAAATCCAATGTACAGTCAAACTCCTTTATAACGAACACCTTTTTAACAAAAATACCACTACAGCAAATTTTTTTGCGGTCCCGCTGGAGCCCTATAGGTCCAATAATGGACATCCTTTTTAACGAAAATACCTTTACTGCAAATTTGTTTCGCTGTCCCCTGAGTTTCGTTGTAAAGGAGTTTGACTGTATAAACTGATGTTTTTTTTTGGGGGCGATCCAGGGACTTTCTGCTAGGCATCGTACTGATATTCCTATTTGATATAAGGTCACAACTTCACAGAACGTGAAGGAGACAGTGATCTCCTTGTTATTGAACAAAAAGCACAAACCAGTACATGATCAATACCCCCCTTTCTGGAGACTCGGAAAGATTATCTTTGGCAGGAGTTATGTATGTGCATATGTGGCATCTTAGGCTCGTTATTTTTACTCACCGGCAGCCAGCAGGTCGAGCGTCAGCTTCAATGCATGCCTGGTGTTGCCTTGCTGCGAAGAAAATGAGACAAAACCCAGTTGCTTGCATTCCTGACTGTCCACAAAACACTTCTTAATATGTTAGGCCTAGTGTAATGCACATGAATGCAGGGCGTCATCAGGGTCCACGACAACAATCGGAGCCATTATTCTTTCACTGGCCCCTGTGTTTTCAGGTTTTTAAAATTTTTCTTTAAATTGGGCAAAAAATCGGGGTTACATTTTAGGAGCTGTAGAACGGAGCAAAATTGGGCGATATCGGTGTGAACAGCTTATTTTTTGTGCGGAAAAGATAATGGAAAAAGGCGCTCCTCGCATTTTAGATAAGTGCGAGGTGCTGACCAGCTGTGCTGAATACATATGGTGCTGAGCATTGTCCAGTGCCTGGATTGATGGCTGAATGTATTTTGGCAAGTTCGTGTTTGATCTCTCTCCCTCTCTCTCTTTTTTTTTTGTAATACCCAAACTTATGATGGTGCCTGGGCTGGTTTAGATACACTTGCGATTGAGACACGTTACAAAACGTGAAATACGTACCTGGTAAGTCGAAAAGGCTAAGTATTCGAGGACCTCAGCTTTATCTACCGTTTTATTTACTTCCTCTTCCACCCTTTCTAGAGCCTCTTGCATCCACAGCACTGTGTGATAGTGGTCCTCATTGTTGTACGACTGCCGCCCCAATTCAAAGCAGTCCCCGGCTGGAAAAGATTAATACAGTGTATAACTAACGCAACTGCTAGTTCTAATCATTTACTGGGATACCCTGAGCATGTTCTTCGACCTCTCTGGCTGCGCAACACAAAACACAATAATAGAATACTGTCACAGGGTTGCTTGTCAGTCGCAGAAGAATTTTAATACACTTTTCAGGTAGTGACAAGAAAAACCATATTGTCTAGGAAAGTACATCACCTGTACAACAGCCCCTCAAGCACAGCATTGCAGAAGTTTGCAGAAAGAGACACTCATTATTAGTAGGGCCTGACTTTTTAGGGTTAAACCCGTATCCGCCCAATATTTACCCCCCGAACGAAATCTGTAAAATTCGGGTTTAACCCGAATCTACCCAAAAACATCCGGGTCGTGTGGCACACTCGTAAGCGTGCATTAAAATAAAGTTTGATAACATTGCTAAACATTAGTTCCATGTTAAGACAAATTTTTATTAAACAAAAAAAAAATCACCCGAATACACCTGAATTCCTGACGACAGAATATGCCGTAGCGGCATTTAACCCGAATACACCCGAATTTTCGAACGAAAAATATCGCCCGATATTTACCCCCCGAATTTGGCCAAAAATAAAACCCGAAAAAGTCAGGCCCTAATTATTAGCAAGTGTCACTGTCCCATATGACGTACCACTTTGTGAGAGCTGTGCATAGGATATAGTGTTCCACGGAAGGACTAAAACTTTAGTTGGAGTGTTACTGGAGTCAGTGCTTGTCAACCCTTATTTGCCCCTTGCAGACAAACACACTTTGGAGAAAAACTGTAACGCACCTGTCAATTCCGGTGACGGTTTTGCACCCCGAATGTGGCCCTTAGCAAGACTGGCAGTATCGAGCCTGTACGTATCCTGCAAACGCAGTAGAGCCACTGCGGCTCCTGTCAAGTCTTCTTCGTCGGGGAATCGTAGATCTGTGGTTTGTGTTATGTTTTCAACCAGTTCTACAGAGAATGGGATAAAATAGCATTCGTGTGTAGAGCAGCAGAACCTGTACAAGGCATACGCAGCAAATTTGTAAGTATACTGTACTGACGTTAGTCCTGTCTTTACAAAAACAGCTTGTGTGGCTTTTGCCTTCTCCGATAAGGAATACGGCATGTAATGAGCGATAAATATAATGATACGCAATAACTGTCTTTTCTCTTTCTTGTGTACTCTTGACCACCTACTCAACAGTAAAGCTTTTAGCTAAAATCAGCCTCGCTTTTGCACAAACCCAACATGGGCAGTATAAGTACAATAAACCTCTGTTAGAGTCCTTAAACTAAACATATTAAATGCAATATATGAAGTCCTTTTCATGAAGGCAAAGCAATAAGGCCATATTGTCCATCATATTGCTTTGACTCGCACTGTGGGTGTAGAAAAATGTAATTTGTTGGTCTCTTGAGATGAAACTGCATAGAAAATGGATTGTCACCATTACGGGGCCCTATCTATGAACAACAACTTTATTTTATGTTGATGATTGGGAACTATCTATGAGAAATGTCTGGCTTATGTGCATGGCCTTGAGCTGGCTCAACACAGATTTGCACATTAAACCAGCTTCTTTACAACACATCTCCAATCGTTACAAACCATGCAAAGTAACTGCCTGTGCCGACTCAATGCATCTTAAGGTTTCCTTCTACCGACACGTGATAAAATGTTACTTCCCGGTTGTGTGACAAGGAATACGTTGCGTAAAATAAGTGAGATTTATTTATTATTCTGCTCCGTGTCTAGTTCTTACCTTTTCCTTGGGCACTCGACATGAGCTTTGAGGCTGCCTTCCAGTCGGCTGTAAGCTTTTTGACGAGCAAGAACGCATTCACTGGATTTGACATGAAATCATCTGCGTCGTTTGCAGCGGTGTGGAACTTCTTGAATTCCTCCCTAAACCTTAAATTCGAGGTAAATATGATACATCAGCTATGATCACACACACTATTCAACATTTGAAATACTCTTTATATGACTTTGCATTATTCTTTAGTAGACATAGCCTCGCTTACGCAGATTAGTGTTATAATAATGAATATTATTATAATATGAATAATGAAGACGAAAATTTTAATTCCCCACAGTGGGATGGGTGACATTTGTCTCAGATTCTGTTGGGCACAGGTTGGCGCATCACACTCTGACCCATTGAACAATGTGTTCTACAGTTCTACAGACCTACACAAGTTGAACCAAATAACTAACGCAACCTTCTGCGATATGTATTGCACTATCTGCCTAAAATGGCTATACAATAGTTAATGAAAGGATCTTACCTCCTAATTTGTTCTAGCCTGCTCTCCTCATCAGCTAAATATTTCTGTAATGTGTTCAATATTGCCCCTTCGGTGAGGAGCAAGTTTTCAAGTTCCACCAGCGCCGTGAAAACTTCGCCCACTGCTCCAAGAATACCGACGCTGGAACAGACTAACAGTAGAGCGACGAGCTTGCGGTCGAACGAAGCCATTTTCATCGTTCCCTGCAAAGCACAGGATCATATAACTTGACGTTTGACACGGCAATGCAGGAGAAGACACATGGTTTCACTCACGACCAGTGAGCTCGGCTTTATCAGTATCTATAATGTCGCGATGTTACTAAAGATAACGCTTTGAACGCGCGATCGACAAGCATCTTCTCCACAGCAAGCTACACTGGGGATAACCGCACTTCCCTACCGGTTAAAGCATCTTCGAAGTTGAAAAATTAACAACGATTTACCGCTGCCGAAATTGACACGCCATCACGAACACTCTGTCCGTCACGAACACACGGTTCGGTTTTAACTACGCACGGAGCAAAGCGCTGTCGTGCTTGGGTACCGATCGCTGGCTTACCTCGTACTGACACAAAAGCGTTCTCCTTCCGAAATGTAGAATACTTTATTGCAGTTCAACCCTAACAGTAAACGGACGGTGAGGCCGAAGACTGGCCCATTCGATTCCACTTTTTCAAGGGCTCTAAACCGTTCGTTCGGTCGCCCACCTCTTTCGCTCTCCCTCTCTGTCTATCTCTCCCCGCAGCCGGCCGCGCCTTCGCCTTCGGACGCCCTGGCAGGACTTTGATAGCGCGGTTGCAGTGACTTGGCAGCCTTCCGGTTTTTGTTGGCCGTCAGATGTTCCCAGACACACATTTCGATCTATGAATGATAGTGGACGCGTTCGATATGCAACAACAAAAACTTTATTAAGAAATTATGAATGGGGCGTTTCATCGCCAGGGGCGATATTCTACTCCATGGCTATGAATTGTTTTCGATATGAACTCAAAGCTGAAAACAACTTTTCCGCTTTCTGTAATTTTGTTTTGCATTAATCTTTTGACATTTGCGTGCGAGCCATTCTGTGGTCCACTCAATCTAGAAAACTGTCATTTTCCGTCTATGTCTGTATATTTTATTTATATATTTATTTATTTATTCATTCGTACTTAGGGGCAAACTTTGGCCCACTCAGGAGATGCAATGGAAGTAATACAAGTAATACGTGCATGTACAGAGATGCAAGAAAACGGCAAATAAGTGAATAAATAGAAAAAAGAAAGAAAAAAAAACAAGGAGAAAAGGGAAAGTCCGGAAATCCCAATGAAAACTGTTCCAACTCTTTCCAAAAATTGTCAAAATCATATGCACTATTAGGCATGAGGTTCCAACCTGCTATTCGAAAGGGGGAAAAAAAGAAAAAGAAACTGTACTTGAATCAATTGGTTCTCGTAAAACGTTGGTTCCAGTAAGTGTTCACGATGATTGTGTTGTGCCTTTCTTGTTGTGAGAGGTTTCATACAATCTATGATGTCAAAATTAACTGTCCCAGAAGTAACAGCCTATGTAGTCTTCTCCGTGCCTCCAATGGGGAAATATGGCTTGTCTGAAAATACAGAAACACGACTATTCATACACCCCAAGGTGAAATGGGTTTGGGAGTGGGGTGGGAATATGTTTATTGAAAAAATGAAGAAAGAGGTGGGGGTGGAACACTATGGAACTATGAACTATCTAGCAAAATTTTAGTGGTTGTAACATGCTCATAAAAAGGAGTAAAATCATTGCGTGGGTATGAACTTGCCGCCGTGCGCTTGCGACGTGCACTCTTAAATATGATGATGACGATGGTGGTGGTGGTGATGAAATGGCTCGCTGTTTTTGGCCTCACAGAGGTGAGCAACGTCACGACTGACGCCCTGGGCGAATGTGCGTCCTGGGCCAACTTCTAAGGGGAACTGTGCCGACATATGTCTCTTAACAGTGAACTTCACCGCATGGCACGCTCCTAGCCGACCATCATCCTGGGTGACGTCGTTTTTTCCCCTGATTTGCTGAAAACGATGGCGTACGCCATTTTTATGTCATTATGCAGTTTATTATTGCCATAAAAGGGCGTACGCCTCCCGTTTTCATCAAATCTAGGGAAAGAACGTTGCCATTTGGGATGCCTAGGACACCTTTTAGAGAAAAATCTGCCACTGAAGCTGGTCATTTGTTTCAGTAATTAATTGGTTTCGGTTTACATGATTTTGTCGCGGCTTGTCGCGGTGAAGCGCAAAAGGACGCTCTTTCACTCCCTTATCTACCAATGAATTACGTCCTTCTGCGCTTCGCCACGACCACACAAAAAAAACGTAAACCGAAACCAATTAATTACTGCAACAAATGACCCGCTTCGATGACAGATTTTTCTCTAAAAGGTGTCCACTGAGGGTCCCCAAAGGGGTAGGATCCATTTTAATGTCGACGGCGCCATGCTTTAGAAGTTCTGTTTTTTTTTTGTTTGTTTTTCACGAAACTCATTTGAATTTGTATTTGAATAATGTGCGCCTCCTACTCATTTACACGGTGCGCAGCTTGTAGGTGGTATCAGACAGATACTAAAGTTCTTTGATTGGTGCACCCGTTCGCGGATTATTTAGCCCGGGGATTTAACTGATTAACACCCCTGTATATATATATATAATATATTCTCTCTCTCTCTCGAGGGTTTACATGTGGGCTTGGTTGTCTCCCGGCCCTTCTTTGGAACAGGCATCGCTCTAGCGTGCTTCCAGTCGGATGGTATGCATACAGATTTTTTTAATGATTTTTTTTATTCAGTGTTACCGCCGCGAAGCAACTGTGGCTATGAACGTAGTACAGACGTGGACAGATGGAGAGAGGACAGCAGGAAGGAGTGGGGGAGAGGGGGGTTAGTCTGCGTCCTGGGACGACTTCAGAGGGAACTGTGCCGATATTCGTCTGGAAAGTCTTCGGAAAACCCAGGGAAAACCTCAGACAGCACAGTCGGTGACAGGATTCGAACCCGTGTCACCGCCCAGTCTCGGCGTGGAAAGCGGCCCTAACCACACTCTTAAAAATGAACTTCACCGCATAGCACGCTCCTAGCCAAACATAATCTCGAATGATATCGTTATCTGCCCTGATTTGTTGAAAACGGGAGGCGCACGCCTTTTCTGTGACAATTATGAACAGCATAAGTGTCACAGAAAAGGCGTACGCCTCCCGTTTTCAACAAATCAGGGCAGATAACGATATCATTTGAGATGATGGTTGGCTAGGGACGTGCTATGCGGTGAAGTTCATTTTTAAGAGTGTAGGTCCAGACTTCGTTAAATAATCGTCGGAGAGTGTCATGCTGGTCATTACCGAAGCTCTTGAGGGCCTGATTGGAGATTCCGTCCGGGCCATTCCGCGCTGCGCCATTCTCTATAGGTAACGCAGTTAGTGAAGAATGAACCGTTGTCACTTCGGGAAGTGTAGAAAGGAGAAGTGGTATAGCTTCTTAGGAAAGGGAGACCTCGAAGAGGGGGGAACACGGAACCGATTAGCGGTGGAAGATGAGGGTGGTGGTGGTCGTGGTAATCGTTTTGACGATTAATACTGCGCATGCGTAGAGGCGTGTTCACGGTGTACACCGACGAGGCCCATCCGGAAACGTGTTATTGTCATCTGTGACGAACCATCTCCTCCTCGCGGAAGACGACAAAGCATCTCTGCCAGCTCGTGCCCTGTGAGCCTCGGTGTGGTGCAGGCGGTTCCACCCGCGTCGCTATACAAAATTCGCGCCTATCCAAACTGGCCATGCAAGATTCGTACGTGAAACGGAGGAGGACGGAGCCGGTTCTGTTGCACCTCACTCGCAAGCGGCTTCACAAATTCTCCGCGTAACCCGCTTTTCCAAAGGTACACACTTCACTTTCGCTGTGCCTCACGAACATGTGGAGGTACGCGGTCCTGGCCACCGTGTTGTTGGTGAGCATCATCAACGGGTCGCAGCAAGAGTATGAGATCGGAGTGGGCATCGCGGACATCACTGGACCTGCCGCTGAGATCGGAATGGTGAGCTTAAAAAGGGGAAATGTTTTTCTTTTGGGTTCTTTGAGCTCGCTGTGCATGCTCTCGACGAGTATGTTATTTGTTTACTTGGCCGTATTTGGTGCACGTGACCCATGGTGCGCGTATCTGATACGGCAGACTGGTTGGCTATTTTGTCCTGCTTCCTGTTCCGCATCGGCACATTTTTGCAAGCGTGTACAAAACGAATTGTTTGTCGCACCACGTACAACGGAATTGTCTACATGAGTACTATACATAGCGGTCTGTTGCTATCGTTTATAGAGCAAGCGCGGCCCAGGATGACAGTATCGTTTGGCGTGCTGGACGTGACATACGAATCTTCTGCAAGCGCTGTTGCGGTGCAATCCGTTGACACTGTCTGAATATGGGACAGTGTCCCCGAAGAAGCACGCGGATTACGAATATGAATGAGCGCAGAATGAATGAATGTCAATACACAACGATTTATCGTGCGTGTTAGATGAAAAAGAAAAAACGAACATATCACGAAGTACCTTCTTCTCATATTCATCTTATCTTATATAAATATGTATATTTTATATCTCGTTTATGTCAATTATATATATATATATATATATATATATATATATATCTCAATTTATATCTTTGATAATGAATCATTTATGTCTCATATAAATTGCATATTCTGACCGTTAATAAGACAGCGCTTGATAGTTGGTTCGAGTTGCTGTGATAACGTGAAATGACAATAATTATTCACAAACGATTGACTCGTTACTTGTATACTTGTTAATACTTGTATCGTTATACATGGTGTGACAGTGACGGGAATGAGCGAAACTGTTTCTTTTGTCTTTTTCTTTTTTTCATTTGGGTCGAATTCATGATTAAATGCTTCACACGCTCTGAAGCCATTCCGCGGAGAAATTCGATTGCAATATTGGAAATGTTGTTGCAAACAACTTTCACATATTTTTAGACATGCGTTTCTACGAGGCAATTATGGCTGCCTCTTTGATGACGCAGGATGTCCACAGCGGGTTGAAAGTTCTTCTGCGGCAATACGCTGTTAAAAAAAAGAAAAGAAAAGAAAAAAAAACAGAAAACAATAATTTTACACCAAAGTGACTGCTAACTGTGTTGCCGGCATATGTGCCATAAAGTAGTTCTTGCAAAAAAAAAAAAAATCGTTCGGAGTGCACTTTGCACAGTCCGTAATTGTGCCACGTGCACACCAAACGGATTTTGTGCACCATATAGGTACAGCAGCATATATGCCGGCAACAGAGTTACCAGTCACGTCTACAGTAAAAATTACGGAAATTTTTCTTCCAGTGTAACACCCATTTCCTCCTGCGCCGTGCGCGTGTAGTAGAATATTATCCGCGTCAAATGACATGTCATGTATACCTCGATTGATCTCCCATTGATTGTGTTGAACTCAATCTGCGACCCGGGTAGAATACGATAGGATGCTATCAATATATACCAATTATAAAAACAAACAATCAATCGAAATACGACGGATTGCATGTCATGGATCAACGCCCTACCCTAATTCTACCTAAATAAAAACACTCTTCACACCTTCTGGGTAAGGGTGCGTACAATCATGTAGACGAGAAAGAAAGGGTAATATATAAGACACACGGGGAAACCTTTTCAGATATTCGGATATTGCGGGAGCCGCGTGAGGTAATGGAGCATGCAAATAGCTACACTCTTAAAAATGAACTTCACCGCATAGCACGCCCCTAGCCAACCATGATCTCGAATGTTATCGTTATCTGCCCTGATTTGCTGAAAACAGGAGGCGTACGGCTTTTTTTGTGACACTTTTGCTGTTCATAATTGTCACAGAAAAGGCGTACGCCTCCCATTTCTAACGAATCAGGGAAGATAACGATATCACTCGAGATCATGGTTGGCTAGGAGCGTGCTATGCGGTGAAGTTCATTTCTAAGAGTGTAGGCTAATAACGTTAAAAACAGTCCAAGTACCGGGGGTAGACATTTATTAAAATACGTAGGCCACACCGGCAGCACAACAGGATAAAAAACAACTTAAAATATGCACTAAGTGTTAACGTAATAACGTTGTGCCGCGCACCCGTGAAACTGTATGTGGTTCGTCGGATGAGAGGGTACAAAGAGCGAGACGTTCGGGCGTCGCCAAATTGACACGATTTGTAACTCTCTGAACTCTCTTTACGCGGTTGGCAATACAAAAAACTCTCTTTACTCATCCTACAGTTGGCGATACAAGGTCGTTGGCAATATTAATTAACTCCCTTTATTTTCCCCAACCAAGTCAACAACGCAGGCCAGTTCTAAAACTGTGCAAAAGCAATGGGGCAGAGTTTTAGAACTGGCCTCGGTTGTTGACTTGGTTGGGGAAAATAAAGCTAATCCGTAAATTACGGATATAGGGAGTGGTAGGCTAAAAGATAAGGAAGATGGGCTCACTAATTTTGTGACTCATCTAATCAGTCAACAATGCAGCAACAACTCTCTTGGTCCCGGTCGTCGGGGCAGCATCGCTTGCGGTGTTGTTTCCGGGAAGATTTTTCCTAAAATATTGATTTATGTTGAAGACAGTTGAACTATTTTGTTAATAGCAGTCAGAATGATCGCCTAAATTGTACCGTAATTCGTTAACTGAATCCCCAAACCTTTGAGAAATGATCCACAAATTACTGTGGTGCTAAACCAGATATTTATTTCGTACGAGCCAAGAATGACAGGCTACATGATTTCATCAACTTGTATGGGTTAGTTGAGGGCATCAAAAAATTAATGCCGGGTTTAAATTTTGTCTTTTGTTTGGGCCAGCCGAAACCGTCAGCCACGAGTAGTACACACGGAAACACAGGGCAATGACATAGCATCATAACGGTGAGGTCATATTTTATTAGCCGAGGAGCAGAAATGAGCAAATTGGAAGTCAATGCTCGCGAAAGTTACAGATGGGACAAAAAAGGGCCCGTCTTATACCTCGACCACCTCTGCAAAACACTGCCTCACGTCTTTCTGAAAAGCCACGTGCAGAAACTCAACACGTTACTTCAAAGCCCAGACAACGGCTGTGCTCACCCTGGTGTCACAGACGAGAAAAAAATATTGCTAAGAAAATGCCACGCGACAAACCCAAACTGTCCTCAACTTGCCCCCGTCTTCAAGTAGCCACACTTTACCCTATTTGGCATTGGTAGTTCCGTAGTTCCGCCTGCCTAGCACTAGCTGATCCTGCTCTTTGTTTTTAGGGCGAGAGCAATACTATTTTTGAAATGTAATGTGGCCAAGCTTCCGCTTGTCCCATCCTGCAGCTGGCATTACGACTTCTGGGGACTACCTCCATGAGCAGTTCCCCCCTGCTTGATGACAATACACACAATTGAAGAGTCTGAAGTACTATTTTTGAAACGTGATGTGGGCAAGCTTGCGCTTGTCCCATCCTACAGTTAGCAATACAACGTAATAGCCATATATAGCAAGAACCAATAGAAGAACGTAAAGTTAGTGTCTGTGCAAAGGGGACTACCTCCATAGGTAGGTAGTTCTCCTGCTTGATGACAATACGCAATAGAAGTGTCCTTCTTGCTCACCAAATTATTTTTTAAAATAAATTTCTGTCTCTGTTCAAAAAGCAGTGGTCAAGCGCTTTGTCCTGTATGGCATTGCTTCCCAATCTTGCTACCCTGAGACTCATCAAAAATATAAAACATCGCGGCGCGAACCCCCGTCCCCCCTTTTTTCCCCTTCTTCTTCTTTTTTTTTTTTTTTTGCTATGTCACAGGCTTTTCGATTTCGGTGCATGAACAGCCTTGCACGAAATTACCGCTGAAATTTAATTGAACAGTTCATGTAGCGAATCCACAGGGCTAGGAACCACAGCAAAAAGAAATAAAGAACGCATGGCAGCAGGAATGGCGTTTGCTATTCACTAAAGCGAGCTTGTTTGTTAGATAAAACGGCATGTGTGCAAGCAAGCTGGTGGACAAACTCCACGGTAAATCAGCCCTAGCAGTGGGCAAACACTGAAGACACACGAAAAGACGGCTTGTCGTGTTATCGTCAGCGTTGTTGGTTCTTCGTTTTACCTCGGGGTCCGCTCTCACAGGCTTTATTCTGACGCAGAATAGTGGACAGAGCACGACATCATTTGCTGTCCCTTTTTTTCAAGTTCACGAGCTGTTTCGCGGCCCCCGCTGAACTTGTCGCGACGCGACCTACCGTTTGGGACACGCTGCTCTATGGTCTATAACAGAAATGAAGGATTTGCCCTTTTTATCCGGTATAAGATAGAGTATTCGTCGGTATAAAAGGGACTACCCCCAGTTCTCCTGCTTCATGACAATATTCCACACCATCTCCTTAGTCGCTATACGCTCTCAGAAAAAAGGGTGGAGCAGTTACACTTTTTAGGAGGTGATAGTTGTCGCATATGTCAGTTGTCGCATATGTCGCAGACAGGCATCCGTGATTGGAATTCTTTGCCTGAAGAGGTTGTCATGAATAATAACATTGATACTTTTACTACACTCTTAAAAATGAACTTCACCGCATAGCACGCTCCTAGCCAACCATAATCCCGAATGACAACGTTCTCGCCCCAGATTTGTTGAAAACGAGAGGAGGAGCCTATTTTGTGCCATTATGCACGGCACAAAATAGGCTCCTCCTCCCGTTTCCAACAAATCAGGGGCGAGAACGTTGTCATTCGGGATTATGGTTTGCTAGGAGCGTGCTATGTGGTGAAGTTCATTTTTAAGAGTGTAGGGCCTGTGAGAGATTGTACTTAGAGTAGGTAACAGCTTTATGGTTGTGCTTTCTTGTGATTGTCGTGTTTTTTTATATGTATCCTTTTCCTATTGTTTCCCCCCTTATGTAATGCCAATGCAATGGCACTTAAGGTATATAAATAAAAAAAATATGTTGTGCCTAAAAGGCCGCATATGTTATGCCACTTCTGATTCGGCGAGCGAGAGGGGCGTACGCCTTTTTGTAGCAATTTGGATATATGATAATTGCTTTTACCACCCTTTTACGCCCTTTTTTCTTAGAGGGTACAGTATATGTAAAATGTCATTTTATTATTCATTACCCGCACTCTGTTGCTAGTTTTTGTAACTATTTTGTCTGCAACGTGTATTTGTGTGAGCATGGTAACTTGTCCGTGATGCAAGTTTGGTGTAGTTTGTGTAAGCTTGGAAAGTCCATTCCTAGTCCTCTGAGGCGTGTCCACCAATATTAGTCTGATGGCCAGCAGCATGCTCGGCTCCGCTGCCTCTGCATTTCTATTCCTATATACGGCGTGATGGAAATTCTACTGCTCTATATTGCTCAAGGCCGGGTGATATGATACGTACTTATGCCCCTTTGAAACATTAGAGAGTTTTAGTGCGTCGCCCGATATCGCCTTTGCGCACGTGAGGGATAGCGTTAGTCGTTCTGCGCATGCGCAAAACATAAGGGGAGCTCCGCGTATTGCGCTAACCACCACGTTATCCCTTCTGTAAGGAAAGGTCATAGAGTACGCAACGTCCGTGTACCATTTTGAGTCTCGTTCTATCCTAATGCTAAACACCCATGGGGCGGAACACTCATGGAAGGAGAAGAAGAAGAAGAAGAAAAATCAACCATAAGCCCCGGCTGACTTTGACCCTTCATCTCTGCACTGTAAACGAAGCAGCACAACGGGACACTCGATAACTTTCTCCTATTGTTGTTTCGTTTGTCGTATTGGTTTGGTTCTCCTATTCGTTGTTGGAAGAAACTCTTATTATTCGTAATAATTATTTCTATAACGGTACTACAATCGAATCATTTGGCAGGTCAAATGTCACAATGGCATGTACAAACAATGCTATCCTCTATAAGAAGAATTTTTGTCCCTGATGGGGAGAAAAAAATGTTTGTTCTGGCAATCCACAACGTATATTGTTCACTGCGTACATGTGCATAGATATGCACACACGAAGGCTCTGCTAAAAGATTTCCCGACCACAGCGTCAGTGGAAAATTCCAGGCGTCTCGCGTCACCCGCGAATTACGTGACTTGAGTGGATTTGTTCTTTTTTTGTATTTGATTTTTAATGCGTATTTTTCCGTCGTTCGTCGTTTCAGAGAAATAAAAAATAAAAAAGGGCGCGCTCACGAAGCGTGACAAGGAAAATATACAGAAACGTTAATATTTGGCAGACTTGGTAATATCCCTCCCCTTGACGTGAGTGTCCTTGAAGTTTTTGAACAGCTCGCGAGGCCCGATTTCGGGTGGATCTCACTGAAAGGGATGGCCCGTAAGTAAATGGGTATCTCATCGACTCAGCAGTAGAATTATATTTTTATAAGACTTTTGCTTTCCTTGTGACGAGCACAGTGGCATATCGAACACGAAGAGCCTTTCTGTGCGACGCAGTGCGTTCTCTTTTCGAACTAAGTGTCTTCTCTGACAAGAAATGAGGAGCTGCTCAAAGTATTTCAGCATTCACCACCATTAAATGAAGTTGTTGTTGTTCAGTGGATGCATTCATTAGGGAAACAAACGCACTTTGAATTGAATTCTCACCGATAGCCACAGATAAGAGGTTTCAATTCCCTTGTGATGTTGGGCTACATCGCTATAGGGAACTTTTACTGGCACCACATTGTACCTACCTATAAGAGCTTTCCTTACAATGTTATGCTGCATTCTTTTTAAACTCCATGTTAAAGCCCAAGACGCAGCGGTGTGCAGACGTCGCCAGATGAAGATAGCTCAGCAGGAAGGAGTGGGGGACAGGGTGGTTAGTATGCGTCTAGGTCCGACTTCAGGGGGAACTGTGCCGTCTGGAAAATCTGCTGGAAAAACCTCAGGCAACACAGCCTGTGCCGGGATTCGAACCCTGCGTCACTTCCTAGTCTAGACGTGGAACGCTATCGTATTATGGTACACCATTAGACAACTTTTACTAAGGGCCCTCTTGTACAGACAGCTTTAACATAATTATAACTCCAAATTCAGCAGCTTTAACCCCCAGAAAACCGTGTGGCAGCATCCAAGGCAATTGTCTGCGCGACCTGACATCCACTGGTGTACCCACTCGTGTACCCACCACACACGAATACGCCCGTATGAAGTTTGGTTGCAGATCACCACCATAGTCAGGCGGAAGCGAACGAACTCGTTTTATTTTTTCGTTTTTTTTGTCGTTCGACTTTTCAATTTCACTCGCCCATCGCATTTTGTTATTTGTTTCCCTTTAGAAGAACGTACCATTTCCAGTGCTGCCATCGTCTGCATGGTCAAGAATTCCGTGGGGTCCCGTAGCGGTGGCGAAGACCTGAAAGAATCAGTGAAGCATTGTCTTTTGTGCCCTGTTTGATATTGAAGAGGTGTTCCGGTTGATGGGCGTGGTATTGCAGGAGTACTGCATACGCCGGTGACGTTTACTATGTCATTGCATCAACTATTGTGGTGTGCGAAGGATGTGGCAGATTAGTGCTAAGCACTGCATGCCATCATGGTTCGTCCTATACGCTGGCTTTGCTTCGCAGCGAAAGGAACCGGTTAAACGACGGCAGTGCGACTGAGGAAACTGTGGGCTACAGTCTATATGTGTACGTACATATATAGCAGCTTTCCAATCAGAAAACAAACGGAACTCAATGCCTCTAGAGGGAAAAACTATATAACGTAACATGTGATTTTTTTTCGCTTGCTCTCGCTTATAACCAACAAGCGTGGTTGCGTCTGTCCCGAAATAGTCTGTCCCCGGTCAGTGGTATAGAAGGACGGAATTATTCAGCGTCCGTGCGGGTTCTCAAACTTCCTCCATACATATAGCAAGACAAGAACGGCTCGGAACTTGGGCATAGAGGCAGGAAGGAACGCAGGATATACTTTCCCGTTCAGCCACTTTTCTCCGCTGACAATTACGGCTTTTCAGGTATAATCATCTTCCGAAGAATGAACTCTTTGAGTGCAACCTTTTCAGGAGATTTGATTCGGTTGCCTATATCTTGCCTATATCTTGGATGGAAGCTTCGCTCCCACGACAGCGGGCCTTACTTCCTGCATTTTTTATCACACTGAACTCACAGAGACACGTTTGTTTTCGGATAAAGACCAGCTAGAGCCCATTTTCACCCGTCTTTGATTTGAGTTCGCTCTCTACGTGAGATGTAAAACTCGTGAGGCGGAATTGTTATTGTTAAGTACATTGTATTGACGATAGAAGACGACACTATGTGTTCTTAAACGCGCGAGAATGAGTGAATACAGTGAAACCTCGTTATAACAAACTCAGTGCGATCGGGAACAAATTCGATATAAGCGACAGTTCGATAAAATCGGGAGTGCCACAAAAGCGGTGACAGCAGCCTCAGATGAATGCGGAAACACCGCGTGAGCCCTAACAAGCAAATGAGCCTTCATGAGGAGCATCGTGGTATCCTTTTAAATCCGTAGTACCTGCTGGACGTGCTTTCATCGGCTCGCAGTTCGCAATAAGTGGAGCCAGCTTCGAGTAATTCGGTTCGAAACGCATGCACTTCGGCTGGGACAGCAAGAAACTTGGAATCAAGAATAATTCGAAAAAAAAAAAGCGATTTCGTTGCAACAACGCTGTACTGCATCCATGTAAATACTAAAGAAGCGTGGCATGCGTGTTTCGTATGTCGAATAGTCCGAATTCGCCGACCGCATTCGTTCTTTTTTTTTTTTTTTTTGTTACGAACTATGATGTTATTTGTTTATTTGATGTACAGTGCCTAACAACGGCGAGAGCCTATGGTAGTTATGCAGAAGCGGGCAGGACAGTTACAGAACAAAAGATGCGAGAAGGACGAGTTATGGGTGAGAGTGGCCTTCATGGAAAGAAGATGGAAAGAAGTTCTGAGAATGAGGACAGCGCTCAGTTTTGTTTTGTGGATCTATTCTGCGCCACGAACTGGCTTGGTTTCTTGCTTGAAATGTTGGTTTGCCACGATATAATTCGTTTTACATAATATACGGAACTATGGTGCAGTGACTACCTGTGTTAGTTAACGAAAAGGTGCTACTCAGGGCCCGGCTAGGTTAGTGGAGGGTTAGGGGGGGAAGTTACCTAGATTTTTCGCAAATACTAATTGGAGACCTTACCGTTTCTCCTGAAGTGTGCGGAATTTCATGTGCGAGAGCGATTGTCTAAATGCGCGTCCACGAAAGAACAAAATGTGGACTCAGTAGTGAAAGTTTCCTAAGGATAGAACGTAGCGTAAGCGATGGGGACCATATGTCGAGTTTGGTGAATGCCCTCGTGTACGCCTTTCTTTGTTGACGTGTGAGGCTCCGCGGTAATTCATCATTTCGTCCATTGTTGGGATACTTTTGCCCCAGCAACACCGAATATCCTCTGGAAGTACGAATAATGCCCTAACGCATTCGTACGTCCGATGGATATCCCTAAGATATCCATCGAATCCGCTAGGACATTATTCGTACATCCAGAGGATATTCAGTTTTGTTGGGGTTTGTACCCACACTTTGTCCGAAGCTTTGTTCGCAGTTTAAGCTGTAGCAATAAAGCTAACTTCGTATGGCAAATATATCAGTGTCCAGATATGTACTTTATAGATGAAACTCACCAACCATCATCATGATAATATAAAGTTGTTGTTGTTGTTGTACTTTATAGTTGTGTCTGTATACTACTTGCAATCGTTATGCACCTTACAGTCGTTATATTTTAAATGGAGGACATGTTTTCTAGGGAGTTGTGCGCTCTAGTATGGATCGTTAAATGACGGTGTGATACGAATTCTGCCAAACGGATAGTCGTAAAAAAAAGGGTAAAAGGAAATCAACTGAATCTGCATACCTCACTACCTCTCTTCCGTCGACATCGTATGAGGACCAATCATCGCACGTCTATTGAAGTACGTGTAGGGACACGAATGACCACCAGGATTTTTTTTTTAAATCGCCAGCGGTTACTAAGAGTAATAACCACTGCTCAGAAAATACAATTGTTGCACGCAGCAATAACTGCACTCTTAGAAATGAACTTCACCGCATAGCACGCTCCTAGCCAATCATCATTTGGAAAGATATCGTTATCTGCCCCGATTTGTTGAAAACTGGAGGCGTAGGCCTTTTTTATGACACTTATGCTGTTCATAATTGTCACAAAAAAGGTGTACGCCCCCCGTTTTCAACAAATCGGGGCATATAACAATATCATTCGAGATGATGGGTGCCTACACTGTTAAAACAGAACTTCACCACATAGCACGCTCCTAACCAACCATCATACCAAATGATATCATTCTGTGCCATGATTTGTTCAAAACAGGGGGGAGGCGCCTATCTGGGACAAGATAATCTGTCCCAGATAGGCGCCTCCTCTCATTTTCAACAAATCATTGCACAGAATGATATCATTCGGAATGATGGTTGGCTAGGAGCGTGCTATGTGGTGAAGTTCTGTTTTAACAGTGTAAGAGCGTGCTATGCGGTGAAGTTCATTTTTAAGAGTGTGGGCGCTAAACAGGGCAGTAATGACAGACTAATTGATAAAGCGTTCACTTTCCCAGACCCATATATTGAGAGGCCTTTGAGCGTGTTTACCGCGGAAAACAACACGTGCCGCCTCCCAACTTAACGTTAGACAATGGGTCAGCTGTGCACGGTGATGTATGTGCACGGAAGATGCCTATACCGACGGACAGATTATGAGGAAGTTCCTTGACCATCTGCGGTTCATGAGCGAATGAGGGGAAGCGGAAGACGCACTTCCTCCTCCGGGCACTTATTTGAGGTCGTCAATGTTACCGGCAAACACCCTGCATGGGAATCACGACGATTGAAAACAGCCCTTCTTAGATGTCAGAAGACTGACAACGTGGTAGTTGATCTCGCCCTGTATGGCTGCCCGTATCTGAATCCATGTGGAAGTTCCACGTATACACTCTTAGAAATGAACTTCACCGCATAGCACGCTCCTAGCCAACCATCATCTCGAATGATATCATTATCTGTCCTGATTAGCTGAAAACGGGAAGCGTACGCCTTTTCTGTGATACTTATGCAGTTTATAATTGTCACAAAACGGCGCAGTTTTCAACAAATAACGATAGCATTTGAAATTATGGTTGGCTAGGAGAGTGCTATGCGGTGAAGTTCATTTCGACGATGTGTCTATCTTTTGAGGCTCCCGTTCTTTTTCGCAGCCTAAACTCTTAAAAATGAATTTCACCACATAGCACGCTCCTGGCCAAACCTCATCCCGAATGACAACGTTCTCGCCCCTGATTTGTTGAAAACGGGAGGCGGAGCCTATTCTGTGCCGTGCATAATGAGCACAAAATAGGCTCCGCCTCAAATTTGGCTAGGAGCGTGCTATGTGGTGAAGTTCATTTCTAAGAGTGTACGTATTTGTGATATGAGGAGATAACTCGTCTCGAGTTCGGAATATGTGGGCAGATTAATTTTTGCACCTTCCACATGCAGGATGTCATTAGTCTAGATACTTTAGGGTCTTCCCTTACTCTGTATTCATTTATCTTTTTTATCTTTCAGTTGGGGTACGGTAAGGCCGGCCAGCTGACGTCCGGCATCCACATACGAGTCTACAGCCGAGCTTTCATAATCAGCGACAAGAAATCTCGGGTTGCCATCGTTAATGTCGACTCGGGGATGATATCGGACGCGGTGAAAACACAAGTAAGCTGGAGGTGACTTGCTGGCAGCCACAATGTGTTGTTCGTGCATATCTGCCATAGCCAGCACTCTTAGAAATGAACTTCACCGCATAGCACGCTCCTAGCCAACCATAATCTCAAATGATATCGTTATCTGCCCTGATTTGTTGAAAACGGGAGGCGTACGCCTTTTTTTGTGACAATTATGAACAGCATAAGTGTCACAAAAAAGGCGTAGGCCCCCGTTTTCAACGAATCATTGCAGATAACGATATCATTCGTGATGATGGTTGGATAAGACCGTGCTATGCGGTGAAGTTCATTTTTAAGAGTGAGCGGCGTATATGGGCAGAAAAATATTTTCGGGAGGGGTATCTATGGTTACTTGACATGGGAGAGAAGGATTCCCCCTCGTTTCCCTCTCCCATATGCACTACCAAAGGTACCATTTCGGGGTGGGGTGGGGCTGCGTAGCCATATTTGTGCTCAGGTCAACTCTGCAGACTTATTATTCTCATGCCTTCCTCGAAGGTAGTCGAACACCTACAAGATAAGTATGGTAAGCACCTGTACGGAGAAGACAACGTCCTGGTGACAGCCACGCACACCCATTCGTCTGCGGGAGGATTTATGCAGTATCTGCTGTACAATATTCAGAACCAGGGATATATCAAAGAAGTGGCTGATGTCCAAACCAGTGGCATTATCAAAGTAAGTCATGCACCAACGTATATCGACAAATTCACCAATCATATGTGGGGACACCTTATACTGTTATTCACACTTACTACACTGTTTTATTTATTTATTTATTTACCTTCAGGGCTGTGAGGCAATAGAGAGGGGAATGGTTAATAATTTCTAGCACCATACAAAATATTTCAAAATTAGGTTCACATGAACAAAATTGCACTTATTGCACAAATTGCACAGATACGTATATGTAAAAAAAAAAAATGAAGGGTTTGAGTCTATTAGGGAGAAAACAGCAGAAATGTACAACGTGTAGAATGAAAAATGGTTATGCAGAGAAATAATGGCATAAACACTTCTTAAATTGCTTGACGTCGGTAATGGAGGTGATGGTACCGGGAAGGCGGTTCCACTCTAACGACATGTACGAGGAAGAAATGAATCGTGAAATGATCTGGTTGAGCGTGACGGAATGCCGACTTTTTTGTGGGTGATCGGTACGAGCTGCGATGTATGAATGTTGATATGCTGATATGTTGAATTCCGTCTACTTTTGCTTTCTGGCAGAGCATAGATCAGGCTCATAACAATATGAAAAGGGGTTACATCTATTGGAATGAAGGGGACGTTCTCCATGCTAACATCAACAGAAGCCCATCCGCGTACGAGGCGAATCCCAAAGAAGAAAGGGATCTGTAAGTGTACCTCTTGTACCTCCTGCACCTATACCTGTAAGGGACTTCACAAACATTAATAATGTTCAGTGCTCCTTTTGTTTATATATGAGTGCAGGACCTCGAAACATGCTCCTTCGCATTTCTAAACTATTGTTCTCATTCAGGTACAACAAGAACACCGACACACGGATGTTCCTGTTGAAGTTCACCGACGTCCACGGAAACTCCATTGGCATGATCAAGTGAGCAGTCGTTATTTTCCATTTCGGTCGACATTCATTGGGACTGGTCATTTATTGGTTCGACTTCAACCTTTGACTCTGTCATTGTCACGTTCAAAGATTCGTGAATATCTTCCATTTGACTTATGAAACATTCACATTGTGATGCTGCTGTGCGAATATATTACAGGATTTCGCCACAATCACAGATTCTGTTGAAAATCTTAACAATTGAGGTATAGGGAGTGACTTTTTCGGGTTGAAGGCCTTTCTCAGATTCGGCGCTATTTTTAGATCTGTAATTCGGGGAGAAATCGGGGTATAATTGTGCATTCGGGTGTTATCGGGTGTTGTTGGGGTTGTTTCTTCTCTTGTCTACTAAGTCATTTTCTATCTTTTCTTCCTTTTTTTTTGGGGGGGGGGGGGGTGACCTACCAGCGCTAATACTCGAAGGCATATACAGTGCTGACACACATGGGTATATTTCTGGGAACATAAGTGACCCATTCTTTTATGTGCTATACGTGGCGACCTCTGTCCGTC
Source organism: Ornithodoros turicata (assembly GCF_037126465.1). Lineage (NCBI taxonomy): Eukaryota > Metazoa > Arthropoda > Arachnida > Ixodida > Argasidae > Ornithodoros > Ornithodoros turicata. The sequence continues at coordinate 37,909,523 of NC_088209.1, read as the reverse complement.
TTCAGTGCTTGAGGATTTCATAGTGACTGGAATTCGGGGAGAAATCGGGTTTAACCCGAATTGGTCGGAGGTCAGTTCGGGGAGGAATAACCGGGCGGAATCGGGTTTAACTCGAAAAAGTCACTCCCTAGGTATAATACAACGAACCCAGATAAAAAAAAAACTGTGTTTTTTGCTCCTAGTTGGTTTGCCGTACATCCTACGAGTATGAACAACACCAACCAACTGATCAGCGGGGACAACAAAGGGTACGCACAGTTAAAATTCGAACAAGCCATGAACGGAAAAGCGCTTCTGGGAAAGGTATATAAACAGGGAAGGAAGAAGGGCGGGAAGGCGTGCCCTTGCGAAGTTATACAACGCCAAGAATTCTCCTACTTTCTGCCTTTCAGGGTCCGTTTATTGCCGCATTCGCGCAAGCGAACGAAGGCGATGTTTCGCCTAACCTGGAAGGACCTCGTTGCATTGATACGGGTCTACCGTGCGACTTCGAAACGTCGACTTGCAATGGGAGGGTGAGCTGTGCATCCAAAGTGATCGCGTATGTCTCCGTAAATGTAGACGGTAAAGATATCGGGAATGCTGTTAGCAAGGTTCCCTGAAGGCTTCCTTTTTTCACGTTGAAGTCTGATTGACTCGCAGAATTACAAGTGCATTGCCTTTGGCCCAGGAAAGGACATGTTTGAAAGTACAAAGGTTCTTGGAGAACGTCAGTTCCAAAAAGCTATGGTAAGGTATTGCACGTACCATTTCCCTATATGTCTTTCTTTTGACTCTCTTAAAAACCGTGCGCAGGATCTTTTCAACTCTGCGAGCCAAAAATTGTCAGGGCCTGTAGCGTTCGCCTACCAGACCGTTGACATGGGACGATACGAAGTAGACGACAATGAGGCAGAGCCAGTAAGTTTGTGATTTTGATTTTGATCGAGATGGCAATCATGTCCACTGACGTCTGTCTCCAGGCGACCACGTGCAAAGCCGCCCTTGGGTACAGCTTTGCTGCGGGCACGACAGACGGACCTGGAGAGTTCGACTTCACTCAATGTATGTTTCACCAGCTCTGAGTAACGAACAGATCTTGCTTCGCCGCAATCGAAAAGAATACTTAGGGGGCTAGGACTGTAATTCGAAGGTGCGACGAATGTCGGCACAGTTCCCCTTGAAGTCGGCCCAGGACGCACACTAACCTCCCCCTGTCCCCCTCTCCTTCCTGCTGTCCTCTCTCTATCTGTCCATATCTCTACGACGCTCATATAGCCACAGTTGCTTTGCGGTGCTAACACGGAATAAAAAAATAGAAGGTACAGCTCGAAGCGCACTTAACAATAACGCAGTTTCCGAGCCGATGTGTCTGACTTACGGCAGGCACCCCTCTTCCGACCATCATTCCGAGTGACGTCGTTATTTCCCCAGATTTGCTGAAAACGGTTAGCGTACGCCATATTTGTGGCATTATGCAGTTCATAATTGCCACAAAAATGGCGTACGCCTCCCGTTTTCATCAAATCAAGGCAGAGAACGTTGACATTGGGGACGATGGTTGGCTACGAGCGTGCTACGCGTGCTTCGCTTGCGCGCATGCGCACGGGGCGATCCGAAAACGTTTCCCAGAGAACACCATAGATGGCGCGTTTGCTGGCGTCATAGCATCAGAGGCGGAACCGGTGTGAACTGTCACTTTATTACTCGAACCGGTGCGAAAACCGGAATGAAAATGGAGAATAATTGCAGTCTAGGGGACTACAATCTGCAATTACTCCTTATTTTACTCCTTCTTTTCTTAGAGTATCCGTAGTCACTTTCTATTACATAATAAGCCATTGCTTGAACCCCGTGCAGCCACAACCGAGGCTACCGTCTTCTGGAACTTCTTGCGAGATTTCATCCAAAGGCCTTCCAAAAAGCTCAACAAATGTCAGTACCCGAAGCCTGTTCTCCTTCCTGTTGGAGAGGTGAGGACATATTGAAAGGTCACGTCGTCATGCACCTGCATGGACACATGCGTACATCTTCCATTCATGTAACATGTCTATTACAGATGCGGTTCCCATCACAATGGGTAGCTTCTGTCGTCCCGACACAGCTGCTGAAGATTGGGCAGGCTTACATTATAGGTGCACCTGGAGAATTCACGTACGTCATCATCTACTGTGATTCCTGAGTTCACTGAAGTTGTGTCTTTAACTATTATGATGCAGTATATCGAACACGATATGGTGCTCTGAAGGCGACTACATACTATAGTTATAACCAATGCACAAATGGTGTTGCTAAGACCGTGTCGTCGTGGGAAATCCATAACAGCACACCCATAGCATCCTACTGCCATTTGTTATAGTTTCGTTTTCGCCAAAGCTGGTTCAGGATGGCTGCGTCCAACATAGACAGTTTTTTTTATTATTCCACACGTATTTTTTAAATTAAGGAACAACTATTATAGCTGCATAAATTTCGTTGTCACAGGTGGGGTATACGTCCAGGCGGATATCCTGTAGGACTATATTGGATGGCTAATTAGCTAAAATTAACTAGTTAACTTATTAATTTTAATATGCAAATGAGCCGAAACCAGGACTATGCACTTCTCTTGCGCAGAAACGACACGATCTTGGCCTTATCTGGGCCTGTCTATCTGGCCAACGTATTAGCGTCTACTCCAATCGGCTCCGTCGCTCCAAAGCACGTGGCTCTGTCACGTGATAATGTCTGTCGCTCTTTCTGAGCTCGAGTAGCGCGGAGTTCTGGTTTCGGCTCATTTGCATAGCGAAATTCGGGAATTTATATCTCAAGGTACGTTCGCTTCTCAGGGTGTTTAATAAAGACGATGGATTTGAAAAACGACTGGCTCCAATTCGCGCTATCGCGCATTTCGCAGAAAACATCTAATTAATAAGTTAATTAGTTAATTTTAGCTAATTAGTCGTCTAGTAGACGCATACACTGTCCTACAGGATGTCCGCTTGGCTGTATAACCCACCTGCGAAAACGAAATTTATGCAGCTGTACAATAATTTTTTAAATTAAAAATCTGTGTCGAAGGGGAGAAAAAAACACAATGAAAATGACGTAATAGCCTAAGCAACGAATCCGGCGTTCCCATGTTTGCTTCTCTCGGTTTAAACAGAATACGCCGAGCTATAACGTACGACTCGAAGTAAATGCTTGGAAAGAAGTGGTGTCTGTACTATATGCCCCCTCCTGAAGCTTCTCCTTCACATGTCTGTAGAGGCCTGCAAGTATCATTCCGTAAAATTTGTCGTCCTAAGCATTCTTCTCTTTTTAGGACAATGGCAGGACGACGAATTATGGCTGCCGTCAGAAAGGCAAGTACACTGCTGGGTTAACAACTTCTCCGAACCTCTCCAGAGTTGTAGAAAGAGCACAGTGATTGGTTAGTGCCTCCCTCGTCCCTAAAACGAAGTGGAATCTACATAGACAATATGATGTAATACAACTGTAGCCAGAATGCCAGAAAAATATCTGAACCACTGGGAACCGTAGCCTCTGACTTCCTTTGTATATAACATCCAGTTGCGTATAACTTACGTTGACTCTCACTATAACACAATGATAATCTGACGGCACAACTTCATCCGTTCACCCAGGTTGTGAGTGAAAAGGACAAAGATGCCTTAATCGCGTTTGCCGGCCTGTCCAACACGTACACGCATTACGTCACCACGTTCGAAGAATATCAAGTGAGTGAAATCAGAGTTATCGCCGGGTTCTGGACCTATTTTACAGTCCTGAAATAAAACCCGGTTTTTGTCCTCCCATTTAAAAAAACAACAACATAAAACCCGAAGACACAATAATTTGAGTAATATTTCATCGAGGCATACAGCAAACAACCTACGTGATATATGTCGTTCATGTAGGTCCAGCGGTATGAAGGCGCATCGACACTTTACGGGCCCCACACTTTGGCTGCTTACAAAAAGCAATTTGAACTGCTAGCGCGATGTATCACAGAGTCGAAGCCTTCACCTCCTGCGGTTCCTTTGCCAAATCTCATTTCAAGGCAGATTTCATTCAAGACGCCCGTGGTCTTTGATGGAGTCCCGATCAGGAAACATTTTGGGCAGGTTGTGGCGGACGCAAAAGGATCGTACTGTAGGGTAATTATAGACGTATTTCTTACCATGTCATTGTGCCAGTTGTCATTATTTTTACTATATAACGTGCGCGTGTTCCTATTTCAGGGAGAAACTGTGTCTGTAACATTTATCTCTGGGCATCCACGAAATGACCTAATGGTACGACGCTTGCAGAGGTGTAATTGGTGTTTAATATGGATTTTTGTGGTTGATGTTTTATGCAGGGAACGGCAATGACAATGTAAACGAAAACAGAAACATATACAGTGTAGTCCCATTAATTCGAAATTTCTTATTTCGAAATTCTAGGTAATTCGAACTTCTGGATAATTCGAACTGACGCTCACATCCTATAACAGTCGAATGTGTATTTGAATGGGAGAAATCTCCCGGAAATTCGAACTCATTAACGTGCGCAACGTTTTATTCGAACGCAATTATTCGGCCGCTCCCGATATATATGCATCGATCCGAAAGTGCAAAACCGCGCGCCAGGCGGCGCGCTGCTAGCGTGTCAGGGGCACATTTGGCTTGTTATGGTTTTAGTTCGTTTATTATCATTATACGACCATTGCTTGCAAAACCAATACTTATGCCAGAGTAAGGAGGAACAGGAAACGAATCACCGTGATTGTGCGTGCGTGGAACGGTACGTACTCATGGTGAGCAAAACAAGCGTGGTGGGCGTGATGGGCAAAACAAATGTGGAAGTATCAGCATCGCTGTTTTAAGGGTATCGAAACATTTCCAACACAGCCAAGTAAAAGACGTGGATGTCGGCCGATATATTCTCGAATTATGTTGGGCTCAACTTCGCAAATGATGTTGATTGAGTCGCGGCAGAAGAAACGAATGCAACCGCAAATAACAGATTATTTTCTACCTTATGATGTTTGGATGCTTACCTGTACATAAATATTTTGGAATGAAGGGGTCCCTTATATTTCCGGCATCGTGTGACCGCGAACGTGCGGCAAGGCCTGCCATGACCCGTCTCCCATGCTGATACGCTCACTTCACACAGCTTCCTTTAGTTCGAACAAATCTTCAGTCCCCTTCGAGTTCGAATTAACGGGATCGCACTGTATTAACGGAATCTGACTTGGTAACGGTAGAGAGTTCTAGCAAACCGTTGATAACGTGACTTGCGTCTTGGTATCAACCGGAACCAATCAGTGGATAAGATTGTGTGTCGCACGCGACTGCAATTGGTTCCGATAAGCACGATAACCTTACCAACGGTTTGCTAAAACTGCCTGGTATTACCTGTTACACATTCTTGTTACCGTTTTAACTATTTTCCTTTTTTTAAACCAACGTTTCCGTAACGGGCAACAAAATTTAAAGGCCCGTATCAGAAACAGAAAATGGGAACGGAAGTGTGACCGTTGCCCTTCCCTGTTTTTGTGCATATACTGTTCCCATCATTCCCATCCTCACCTACCACCAGACGGACACTAAGGGCATTCTCAGGGCTTTTCTTATTTTCATTACAGTTGGATGGTACATACCTGACTGTAGAGAAGCTACGAGACGACGGAGATACGTGGGAGGTCATTGCCACAGATGCCAATTGGGAGACAAGGTATGCCGACGGTCAAAAACGCTGATGAACGTGACATTAACGAGCAGGGCTTATATATTAGACGGCGTTTACACCATTCCCGTGAACATCTCATGTCGCGGGGTTGAGTGCAAGCTCGCAACCCGTGGCCTGCATGCATACTGGAAGCCAGGAGCTTTTATCTCAACATTTATCTCTGGGCATCCACAAAATGGCCTAATGGTACGACGCTTGCAGAGGTGTAATTGGTGTTTAATAGGGATTTTTGTGGTTGACGTTTTATGCAGGGAACGGCAATGGCATTGTAAACGGAAACAGAAACGTATACAGTGTAATCCCGTTAATTCGAAATTCTTATTTCGAAAGTTTGGGTAATTCGAACTTCTGGATAATTCGGACTGACGCTCGCGTCTTATAACAGTTGAATGTGTATTTCAATGGGGGGAAACAAAATCGCTCTTTACTGAACCACATAACTGCTGCCAAAGCATCACAACCCGCGTTGTGATGCTTTGGCAGCAGTTATGATGACGATGTGATTTGGTAAAGAGCGATTTTTACTGCGACAGCGAAATGCAGGGGCTGCAATCTGCGCACTTGGCCACTCGCTGCAATTTGCAGCGCGGTTCTTTCTAGAAAGATTTATGGATGAAGCTCTCACTCTTCATCTGGGAACTGGGTGTCAAAGCCATATGGTGGCATACAGTCACACCAGTTTCTGCACCAATATAGGTCACGTGCATTTCAATATCCTTGGGGCAAATTAAAACTGCTGGGTGATGTATATAGTGCAGGATTAGTTTTGTTTGCAATTTATTTTCACAGTCACACCACATCTCGCAACACTGCATACTGTGAGGTGCAAGTGGAAGATATCGTGTGAACTTACCTCAAATGCTTTGGTCAGTGTGTTGAATGTGGATTTTGGCATCACACCCGTACAAGGGGGTAATGCACAACAAATGTAAAATTTTTATTTCTAGTTGCTCAAGTAGCATGCTGAAAAAAATAGGTGATTTTCTTGGAAACACAAATAACCCTCAGAATGTAGACACACACACACACACATACTGCCTGCCAAATTTGAAGTACGACTTTCTCCCTGTAGATTCTACTGGAAACGGACGTCAACGTTATGGGGCCACAGTCAAGTAACAGTGACGTGGGACATTCCTAAAGATGCAGAGCCAGGGCTGTACAGAATTCGTCACTTCGGACACAGCAAGAATTTGCTGCAACTCATCATGCCATATGAGGGCACCAGCGGTCGTTTTAGGATAGAAAGCTAGGTGTATAATACAACTTCGTGCCCAATGGTCTTGACTACATTCGAGCCAAGATGCTCAGTCTTAAACATCTCTTGATCTCTATGCCTGAAGTGTGCATGAAGCGTGGATGAAGTGTGCATCTTTTGGTGCACAACTGATCGCGAAAATGAAGTTGCGCGACGCACATGGAAATCATCCTTTCTTTTGGAGGGTAAAACTATGTAAAATACTTTGCCAATACTCACACACATCCAAACGCAAACCAAAGGGCTCAATGGTTTAACTGAGCGACGCCGTACCAAAGTATGTAGGTCAGTCGTGTACATAGCGTGAGTATGGTACCTTGTCCAGCTGCCCCAGGACGTGGTGACTTGCACATAGCACTTGAGAGCACGAGCCAGTCACATCATAGCAAGAAGATTGAAGATTTTTAAAACAAGTATTTTAAATGCCAACCAGTATACTGTATCTGAAGACCAACTGATGCCGCTACATAAATAAGCACGAGCTGTCTCGTAGAAGGAAATGCAGAGCAAGGGTCTATTTGACTGGCAATGATTGGCCCTAGCGCTATGCACATTTGGGAAAAGAGGGTTCTTGATTCGAGTCTATGAAATTCTTATGAAGACGTAGATGCGTCTGCGTCCTATGGTGCACTATAGGACTGAACTTGATTTGTCTTTTACTTTTCATCGCCTTTCTGTTTCAAAATACTATACTGCGACTAATATAAATACTGCGACTCATGCATTATTTTCTTACATGAAGACACATTGTACATATGCAGGTAGAGCTTTTCCGTATCATGCGACTCCTCATCACAGATATCCATTTTTTTTTCTATGTGCTTCTTTCACTAGTCATTCTGTTATTTGAGGAATATTATTATGCGTCCTTCATGTTCTGCTTGGTTTTTTCAGTCAAATATGACCATTTTGCAGACTTCTTTTTTTATAAAAGCCTTGTGATCTTATATGCATACAGTGAGTGACAATAAAACTAGAAGGTTGCATTTGATTTTATCTTGTCTATGTCTGAATGTTCCGCATTTTCCTTAAAAATGTATGTATGAACCCCCTAAATAAATAAAAATAAAAACAAAAAGGAGAGGACTGGCATGAAGCAATAAGTTATTAACTGTATGCTTATGTGACTGAGACCGGAAGTTATGGCCATCCTTATCTTTTTGCTTCCTTTCTTCAGCAACCTCATTTTTAAAATCATGCAGTAACAATAACAGTTCTTGTACACACTTCCATCAGTCGTACACCTATTTATTACAGTAACATCTCGTGTAAAGAAGTATTCTGTACTGAGTAATGTGGTATTACACAAAAAAAAAATATAAAAATAAGGCTTACTGTACAATTCATGAATGAAGGAGTGTATGAAGTTTATAGACTTTTATAAATACAAATCTATACTTATCCTTCATAGTTTTCAACTTGTTTGTTTGTAGTACATATATTGTCTCTCGTGTATTATAAAGACATTCTGGAAAGCTTCTTGTAAAGATGATAAAGCACTTAAGATATTGGGTACTCCGTTTTTGTACAACAAGTCTCGCCTAAATATGACACTGTAGGGATGTACCCTCAGAGCGAGGGTACACCTTTAGTTTTTGAACAGTTGTGGATCTCCCGTTGAACGGCAGTAACTGTAAGCTGGAATGCAGCAGGCAGGAATCTTGCCGTGCGACACACCCTGTACCCATTGAGGGAGCTGCACGAGCGACTGCCCGAAAATTGGGCTTCAACTTTTTTTAAAAAAATACAATAAAGAGGAAGAAGGGTATGGTCCAATTCTAGCTGAGGTATCTGTATAATAAATTTTCTCTTATGGTACACTAAAATACAATTCATGTGCAGCTGTTTCCTGAGAGGATTACTCGCCTCCCTGAATCGAAGTATAGCATCTCCCGTTCGTGTACGCTCACCACGGCTCTGAGTCGCCGAGAAGCGAACGAAACAGCGCATCCCCTGAGAGGCGTGAGCAAAAGCAGTTTTGCCCACCGTCGGCGTCTTGAAGAACACTTTCTTGGCCCTGCCACTGGGAAGAGTCAGCAGTGGATAACTATACTCGTCGCCCATAACACACAGTCCTTCCTGCAAGGTTCTTTGGTTGGTCCCACTGCTCGCTCTGACGAGAGTCTTTTTGCGGGCTCACAGTTTCTCCCCCGATAAGTTGGTGATGTTGTAGTAGGAATGGTCTGGGAAACGGTCCAGCTCGATGTACTCATTCTCGCTGACGAGCAGCTTGTCCAGGAGGCTGGTGAGTTCAGTGAAGGAAGGTCGTTCCTTCGGGTCAGGGTCCCAGCAGTAGTACATGATGTTGTACATTTCACGTTTGCAGTGTTCTGGTTTTTCGAGCCTGTAGTTGTCCCTGACGCGCCTCATGACCTCCGCTGCCGCGAGACCAGGATAAGGAGTGGATCCTGTTGAAATATAGTCACGGTAAGTGAAAAAATGCGGAGACAACAGTTATCTTAAATCACCACGGTCCACACTTTGTACTATGCTTTGTTGAGGGTACATTATGAAATATCCGTGGCTCCCTGCCGTAATCTAGTCTGAAAGACATATCAGCCTTGCCTGGCACCATTGTAGCTCAGTATTCCCGATTGCGTGCGACTTCCAGTAACAAACTCATAAGGAAGCAAGAGACGTGCGTAGCTGTGAAAATTTTCCGTCTTATTGCAACCAATTTTATAACGCTGCGCAAATAGACAATTTTACAAAGATGCGCGCGCCACCAAGCGCGCGGCGCAAGGCAGCATGGGAAATTTGAGGAACGCTGCTCCGTCGTCTGCTCCGGTTATGGTTTATCCCGGCTATGGTGAACTACCCCGGCTGCTGCAGCGCACACCGGGAACGTTGTTGTTGTTCTACCTCCGCCTCTGGCCGTCTCATAATGCTCTAAGGCGCTCTAAGTTCCCATGAGTCCTTGCGTACCACAGGTGGCGCTTACTTCTGTAAGAAGGTATATCCTACGGTTGCAATACGATTACTTCTGTAAAAAGGTGTATTCTTCTACTTCTTCCTTTCCTCACACGATTATATGTATTTGTCTTGCAATGTGAACAAACATGACTTTATCGGAAATGAAAAAATTGCATATGCATGTGCAAAGAAACCTCCATTATAGGACCGCACGTGATCTGAAATTATAATTTCGTACGACAATTGTAAAGCTTGCTGCCTGTCTCCACCAGGAGATAATATATATCCTTTCCATCTAACACGATTTGCATGACTCCGTTTCCAGGGTGATGTAATAGGAGAAGGAGCACACGGGTTTCAGAGAGCACTGAGGTGATACCGCCCTCCATTTTTATTTTTATTTTTTTGTTGCGGCGTGTTCTGCAACGAATAAAATGTGCTCCTGCGAAAGAACGACGGGCGCAAATGACCAGCAGCACGCGCGCGCGCTGGGCCTCTGTTCCACACACTTTCCAAAAATCCTCCACTCTTGGAAAGAGCGCATCGGAGAATGAGGGAACGTCGTGACGTAGTCTATTCCCCTGGCACGTGACTCGTGGCGTAGACTGGCGCGGCTCAAGCGGGTATAAGCAGCGCGTAAGCTGAGAAGAAAGAAACAAAGAAGAAAAAAGCACGGGGACTTCCCTACGTCACGCGAGGATCGTGTCGGCTGTCCGCGACTGCTTTCTCCGACTGTTTTTGTAAATTTGGTTGCGCAGTGACTATTCACCGCACAAAGAAAACATTTTGCCCGGTGACTCCTGATGGGCATCTTGATAGATAAGACAGAGATTCGAGCCCCGTTAAATGCCACCTCATTGCTCCTTTAAAGCACGTTTCACGTTCTTCGTGCTGATTTCTGCTGGTATTCAATAGCGTTAGTATCTGTGATGCACGGAAACTGTGACTACTGCCAAACCTGGTGTTAATAGACCTCTACCCGAGAAACGTCACCATGACGTTGGTAGACAGACTGAAACCGAAACAAATCGTATGGGGGGCTGGGTTCCACGAACGGGCCTAGTTCGCTGTCTTCTATTGACAGAAAAGTAGGACCGAAGGTAGCGTCCCTTACAGGGACCATCGTAATCCCCTCAAGACCGTGGCTTTCGGGCGCGACCTTGCTCGCCCCTAGTTTCGAGCGTAGTTCAACTCTAACAAATTGGTGGCGCTGTCGAACACTATGACGTCATTTGTTTACAAACATGGAGAGGTTTATAGGGAAGCATGGCGCATCGGGAGGGTCTGGTTCCATAGATGTCACATCAATGAAAGGGCGACAGGATCTTACCTGCATGTGCAGTACGTCAGCAGCAGAAATTTTACTTTATGACGGTTATTATATCAGACACTACACTGGATTTTGAATAGTACAGCTCGCATCGGAGTCAACTTGAACGCCATTCCGGCCTGTGGACCAGCTGGTGGAGCTTAGTAGAAGTAACGGGGGACGGTGGTGTTGGTCACCTGTTTACAATTAGAGGAATGACCCTCGTTGTGAAGGCGTTGTTCTCTGCTAGGCGCTGCCAGGGTGGCCCCCTTCTCGCTTCGCAGGCTGGAGCGCTGTTCAAGTTAACTTTGACGAGAGATGTACTTCTTGAATGTCTCACGTACGCTGGGCCTTGTAACATGTATCTATGTATCTAGTAATACTCGTGGCTCGCACATGCTATACGCGTGCCAAACTTTTATTTTTAGGGATTGAGATATATGCGGAGATATCTTTTTTTTCTTTACTGATAGCCACAATTTAAAAAAATAAAGGTCTTACCTAGGGTCACTATCTCCCACATGAGAATTCCAAAGGACCATACGTCTGTCTTCGTTGTGAATATATTATCATACAATGACTCAGGAGCCATCCAACGAATTGGCAGACGTCCCTAAAGTCGGAAATGTTTCTCAATGAGAATGCATATGGTTGGGACATGATACACTAACTTTAGTTTATTTACACTAATTGCAAGTAGCATACCCGTAACATATGCAAAGTGTTTCGGTAACCATATAAAAAAATAGCGAGATTTAGTACATCGGAAGAGCTCTTAAAAAACGGTCCGATAAAGGAAGTTATCAAATCGAAGCTTATAGCAATGTGATGTCACCCCCTTCAAAGAAACAGCCCAAGCAGCACAATGTACTGAAAGTCGAGTGCAATGGGTGGTTTGCAACTTCCTGTCAAAATGACGTAAGGGAAGTTGCAATGTCACGTGGATTTACGCTTCCGGTCCGAAGTTCTGCTGGAGTCTTATAGAGTAAGTGCGATTTTCAACCTAAAAATAAGCTAATGTTCCGTGCGTAAATGCACTAATTCTGCGGAAAAGGGACATATAATGTATCGCGTACCCCTGGATCCCGCGCCTCTGGAAAAATGTTGTCAACGTAAACGAAAATTGAACTAAAGGGTGTAGGCACTTGTCACGAAATGCCGTGCTGTGTACTTATCACGTTGAATTGTGCGTGGCTATGATAAGATTATCAACTCATAATATGAATAGAATATTACTAAAGCCACAGCTTCTTCCCAGACTTAAAGAAAACGATTACATGCGTACTATCAGTGCCGAACCAGTACCAGTACTATCAGCAGAGTGCCGAAGATTGCAGCGTAAAATACTGCCTACACATTTTGTTGTGCCATATCTGAAATGTTGTCTGTTATCTTTGTTATTTGAAGCGTCAAATTGACCGCATTGTAAGAGAACATTTCCCGCAGCAAAAGATTGCGATTTTGAAGCGCACGCCGAACGAAACCGAAACATGCACGATGTGTTGCGAAATATTATGTTTGTCGCAAGAAAAGTACGTGCGAAGTATTTGTTACAGTACCTTACTTCTTTGGGGTGCAGGCATTCCCAGGAAAACTCATCTTGGTTGTCTTTTAAGCCAGATGGTATAAGTTTTGCTTTGCTCCAATTGAGCGCAATTTCGGACCGGAAGTTCGAAGACCCAGCATGCGTAGCGCCACTTCTCAACTTGAAAACCACCCATAGGGGTGGACGGTATGTGCCTTATCAATGTTCTTTAGTTTCAGGAGTCTGTTCAAGGCCTTCCACCTACCCGTCCACCCCTATTGCACTCGACTTTCAGTACATTGTGCTGCTTGGGAGGGCGATTGGCTTATCGTGTTTTCGGAACTTTTATCGGGGACACCTCACAATGTGCTAAAACTCGCTCATTTCAATGAAAGAAAGATATGCAATCAATGGCATTTCTCTGTAGGGAATTTTGGCCATGTACTATATAGTTCACCATGCATGTACTACAAATCATGATATCACAATCTAATCAAAACAAATTTAATTTATTGAATAGAATTGTGAAATGTGCCAAGTTAAAGTGTCATTTTCTTGTCAGAATCGGGAAGCGCATTGCGGATTTACTCAAATGTACAGCTCCGATCAACCTTAATAATAACACTGGAAAAACTTCGGTCTCATTTGCCAGCGCCGTAACAGCCACCCTTGGGGCACTGAGGGACCATCCTTGCGTTAACCTAACAGAATAATTTGATTGAATTGAATTGAATTGAATTTTATTTCACACAATGGTGTGAGAAACTATGGCAAAAAAAACCAAGTGGTTTGACAATTCAATTAGGATTTCCTCATGACCCCAAGGGTTGCTGTAATCGCGCTCGGGAACGAGACCACATTTTTTCCAGTGTTATTATTAAGGTTGACCGGAACTGTACCACACGATATGCTAGCCAGTGTAATGGCGATGATGATAATGATTGGAGTCCTTATGGCGCACAAGCAACTAGGGCAATAGTGCAATGGTAGCAACCGAAAAAAAAAAAAGCGGTATACAATAAATAAAATACTGGTATAGAAGTAAGTAACAGTCTGTGAAGCAGGTTCATTCACTGAATTCGTGATAGCCTTTTTGATCTTCACCCTAACACCACCTAGCATTTTAGGAAAAGGCACACAAGCAGCACAATATCTTCGCTCGATGTCTAACCAATATGGGGCCAATATGGTGTGGTGCTTCATATGGTGGACATATGTTGCTTTTAATATGTACGACAGAACGAAAACAAACAAAAAAACAAAAGGGCTATACCTCAGACTTCCTTTCGTAGACATGATTGCTGATGACATCTCTTGCGAAGCCAAAGTCAGCGACCTTGCAGACCTTGCCTTCTCCTACAAGGATATTCCTTGCTGCCAAGTCTCTGTGTATGATCTATTATGGAAATATACGGTCAGGCAAAACAAACAAGAATAACACACGAGTAAAACAATCGGTATAGCACTTGCTGTCACGATTGCTCAGAATTTATGTCGTGTACATTATGTTTCTTTTTGAGGAAGTGCATATTCTACAGTACATTCCATAAAGTTACTTAATTCGGAGGAAATGTCCACAGGAATGTCCCCCTTTTCTTTCTTGATGAGTCTTATCAATCAGCCTTTGCATTAAAGTGCCACTCCGAACTCGGAATGACACTTATTTTATTTGGTCTATGCCTCAGGAATTCCATACGCGAAATTTCAATTTACGAACGCTGTGGATTTCTGTCAATTTTTGAAGACCTCCTGGGCCTCCACAAGTTTCGATGACGCGAGGAGCGGGTGACGTAATCATGTCATGTTCTGGAGAGAGCACCCGTCTCCTAGGGACGACGCCGGCGTCCGGGGAGGGTCACGTGGTGGAGAAGTCACGTGACGCTGATCGAAAGAGGGGAAAGTGGCGTAGGTGTCTTCTCCCTCCTTGTGTTTTCTCGAAGGTCGGAGCGGCCGGATGATATGCCACGTGGGGATTCGCTAGCGGAGTGCAAAAAGTGAGTCTCCCGGAAGACGCGAAGGGCAACAACGTTGCCAGATGAGAGCCGGGTGTTCCGTCGGAGCCTAACATGACGTCACAGTTTTCAAAAATAAAAATTTTCTCTAGCTTTGGCGTCACGTAGAGCCAAAATATTTTGCAGGAATGTAAAGTGAGGCAAGAAGATTTCAGTAACATAACTTTGATAGGATTCTGAAGACATGAGATTTAGTCCGTTGTGGCAGTTTAACATTCACAAAACATACAAAACATAATTAACAATTTCTGTTTGTTACATTGTTTTTCGTTTAGAAGTTCATGGAATAAAGTGGCTACTGTGTACGTCATATTCTGCATTTTATCTATTACATTTTATCCTCTCTACTTAGCTTGTTGCATCATACAGGATCATACAGGATCCCATTCGTTCCCTGTATGCTTTTGTGAGTTATCTTACGTTGCTACACGTGGACGATGACGCAGGTGTCGGAGCTCGTGCTCAGAACCGCCGCAACCATAGAGACAGAAAAACTAACGAAGCTTATGCTACGCTTATCATTATTGATCATACATTATTTGCCAGATATCAACATTCGATTCATATTTTATTCAAATGAAAATAGATGCGGTCCTTGTATGTACTAGCGTAGTCTTTTTTTAACGTAATGTAGGGTAAACAATGTACACTTACCCCTTTTGAGGAGAGGTACTCCATCCCTTTGGCAACTTGATAAGCAAAGGACGTGAGGTCCCGTGACGTCAAGTGTTTGCTGCTACCGTGCAGGCAACCATACGACCTTTCTACTCTGCTTTCCCGTAGATACGTTTGAAGCTTTCCGTAGGGCACAAACTCCATTATAACGAATAATGGGTCTATACGGAAAGAAAGTCCGGCATTAGCTTTGCATCTTGCATGACAGCAGTGGTGTCCTTCTCACCTCTATCGGTGCAGCTACCGAGTAGTGTGACTACATTAGGGTGAGGGTTTATCAGCTTCATGACCTTTAATTCACTCAGGAGGTCCTTCTTTTCCTTCTCCGTTGCGTTTTCTGGAACGTGTTCACAAAACGCAATGAGCATGACGATGCAGAAGGAATAGGCGATTTTACAAAGATGCGAGCGCCACCAAGCGCGGGGCGCAAAGCAGCATGGGAACTTTGAGGGACACTGCTCCGTCGTCTGCTTCGGTTACGGTTTACCCCGGCTGTCGCCGCTCCTGCTCAAACCGCGAATGTTGTTGTTCTTCTTCTACTACCTCCGCCTCTGGCCGTCTCGTAATGCTCTGAAGCCCTTTAAGTTCCCATGAGCCCTTGCGAGTCACAGGTGGCGCTTGCTTTTGTAAACAGGTGTCAATCGTATTGCCAACTGTAGGATGGGACAGTGGCAGTGTAAAGGGTTCCGAGTAGTGGAGGGTGTTATTAAATTTAAATTAATAGATTAGTTAAATGAATTTAGAATATGCTAAAGCCGCAACACAGGGAGGGATACGATTGAAAATTTGGGGTGACTTAATTCCAAAGCACAGGAATGTTGGCGTTCTTCTGAAGCGCTCGATGCAGCGTTACACTCAAGTGCAAAAGCAATGGGGCAGAGTTTGAGAACTGGCCTCAGTTGTTGACTTTGTTGGGGAAAATAAAGCGAATCAGCAAATTATAAGGAACGATATGATAAGGAAAGGTGGGCCTAACGTTAAGCGACATGGGCTAACAAATTCTGACTCATCTTATCGGTCAACAATGCAATAAAATCGGTATATCATCAGAAGTGCAGGGATGAGAAGGACCTTTGAGCGTCTTCACAGCAACGATGACAGGTTCCTCTGTACCGGTGATGTTCATGGCCTCACATTTCCAAACCTGCCCGAAACAACCTTCTCCCAGGATGCCAATGAAGCGCAGGTGATGTCTCGGGAATTCCCACTTGTTGTTGTCGTTAACCTGGAAGGAGAGAGGTAAACACTCTAAATAAATGTCGGAAAGTATAGGATCTCAATCGTTGGTAGTTTCTTTAGCTCTCTGTTTTGATGATGTGTAGCACTGAAAGTGTATCACTTGTATTAAAGGGACGGTCGCATCTGTTCCTAATCGATTACGAAACTATACGTCGCACTATACGTGGAAACTATAGCAACGCAATGAGCGTGCCTTCCCAAGCAGCATAGCATTGGGTTATATCTTTTACACCTCCATGATGTAACTTGTAACTTACCGCTGACATGAGATCGGGTTCATATCTGTTTGATAGTGCTCTGCATGACCTGGGGTTATAAAGGGTAGAAGGTGGTCTGTCAAAACTGTGGGAGAAGTTGCTGTCTAGCCTGTCTGTAGACTTTTTCTGTAACCAAATGGACGAGCATGTTTGAGGACAATGGAACATGATTTGATCAACGATACAAAACACTGACACAACAGAGAAGAAGTACAGTGGTTCAACGTACAGGTTTCAACTTCTCTTCTCTGTTGCACCTTCGATGTAGCAGCCAGAAGAACAGGGCAACGAGGGGTGCGAATCCCACAACAGCTACGATGGGAAGGACAGTCGCTGTTACATCAAAGCCTCCGGGGGCGGTTCCCCCCGGACCTCGGCCCTTCGTCTGAGAGTCTGCATTATCCTCCACTGTAGGGTCTGGTCGTACGTCGTTTGCGACCCCGTCGGGTACATGAGAGGTGGAGGCTGTCGGTGCCGTGGGCTCCTTGGAGGGCCACTTCTTGCCCCCGAAAGGGGGCGGTCGTGGGTGAGAAGGTCGGGGGTTATAGGGGGCGGGTGGAGCACCCGGGGGGCGCGTTGAGTGAAAGGGCCGCTTTTGAGGTCCACTCCCGTGCGGATCTTGGTGGATGTTGCTGGGGTCACTGGGGTGCAGGTCGGATCCGTCATCGCCTGCGCCGCTTGTGGGTTTCACTACTTTGACGTATACTTCGATTTTGGCCTGGAAGGCAAAGGCGGCTGCTTTTAGACGTCGTGCTGAAAGTTGCTGCTCGTACCGGTAGCTTTAGTACTTTCCACCGTCGACATCACAGAGCTCGTTATTATGGGGCTGGACAGGTTTAGTGACCACCTCAAGCTACACTTACCTTCGTTTCGAAAGACCCGCACACAGTAATTTGTGTCCCATAAGGGGTTACGACATTGATTGCGACTCGGTTCGACGGAAGTTCCAGATGACACTTCACATATCCATAGGGTTTGAAATCTTTGTCTTCCAAATGGGCAGAATAGCTTAATTAAATGATTCGAAAACTACAGACATTGGTCTGTTAGACCACGTAGCATATACAATATGCTAATATCCTACAGAAAGGTGCTTACGGCACCGCGGCTCCTGGCACCAGTGGTAGGAGTAGCGGACACAGCAGGGCATTGCACCCACCTTCTACCTCACGCCCTATAGTCCGTCACACCTATATGTTTCACGATTAGAGTGACGCAAAACGAGTGCTTTGTTCTGACAGCTGATCTGCGTAAATCCTGGTTCTAAAAGAATACACTTGTGGAAACCCTTGTTTGACTGGCTAAGCTATAACAACTGAAGAAACGGGACTTGAGCTGCAGAGTGACGTCCACCCTGTCCCGATGAGCCATTTTTCATCGATTAAAGTACGGAACATGCCTTCTGCACAGATTAAGCAAGTTCCAACCATTGCTTCTAAGGCGCCACCACGAGCAAAAACAGAGAGAGAGAGACACCAGGACAGGAAGCGCTGGTGTCTCTCTTTTTGTTCGTGGTTGCGCACAAAAGTATGCTTTGACATATGGTTTGAAGTACGCTTTGCCAACAATTTAACCCCCGGACAGTATGCTGTTTGTGCTGTCACGGCAGATGAAGCCTACACCATTGCACTGCTCACATTGTGAACAGGGACGCAGTAAAGAGTTACAGACATGGCACCTGTATCATTGCACAAATATCCCCCTCCCCCCACTCCAGGTGCGTCAGCCCGTTGAAACAATAGTCCCCCTCTTTGGCATGTTGAGTAAGAGGTCGGATGACTGATAAGATAAACTTACCGTTTGGTGGCCGTCATAGGCCGTGATGAAGAGGTAGTAGTCGGATCCAGCCTAGAACACATAGAAAGATTCCCATGAGTACAATAACTGTAGCACAAGGGGTCAGTTTTTATACGCTACGTTTCATTATTTCAAGTAAACAGCGATGAATATCATCAACGCAGTGGCAAGAAGAAGGCTTCCATGCCAACGTGCGAGGGGCTCATTGCATCAACTCCTCCTCTCTTCATACACCTCTTTCAGTACTAGACCAGATAATATATACTTGTAAGGGCTTGGCCAAAGTGTTTACCGACATAAAATTGAGCAGGAACAATATTTGAACCAGCGCTCTCCGGGTCGTTGCTGAAGCAGAGCCGATGTGTTCTGCATCGCGTCACAGTGCATCTGGTGCATCTTGTCATTTTGTAACATAAAACCGTTTTGCTTTTAGCCTAAAGCATCGGCGACGAGCTCTAATGTAGTATTCCACGTTTTCGTCGAATATGAAAAAGTGTGTGTGTGAAAAAGACAAGTGAAGAATAGAAACTCCGTCGGCACGTGGTCCGCCATTTGCGAATGTAAAAAAAGAAAAAAAAAAGAGAGAGAGAAAGGTCTTAGCAAAAGAGTGCAGGTCTGGACTTCGCAGGATGCCACAAGAAGTTCCCTCCCCAAGTTTCGTTCGCTCTGCAGGATATATTTTCGGAGATTTATTCCCGAGCTCTGCAATCACGTCCGAGATGCGCGCATTCCATCATACCCGAAGGCGTCATTTTCGAAAGGACACCCCCACATTGGGCCCAGATGTGGCCCTTCTTCTTAAGCCCTCCTCTGCCTGCCGAGGCAACGCTCGGCTATAGCTCGGCGCCCTGTAATTACGGCCGGACACCCCCTTCCTTCTGTTGCTACATTCCCGATGGCGGGCGCGTGGCGTTCGTCCTCTCTTATGGCCCTCCTGCCGGTCGCCATCCTGGTGAACCACACCTACACGGCGCGTGGCCAGATCCGGCACAAGCACACCGCCGCCCCCATCGCTCACTAAAGTTCGCTGCAACGGTAATGAACTTGCTCTGGATGCCGGATAAGGAACGAGTGAGGCTCTTCCCAAAATGGTTCATCTCGAGTGGGAGGCATTATGCAGCGCTTGTGTACCAGGAAGCCTTCGGAAAGTATACTAACGCGGCTTTAGTGGTGCATCTAGAACAAAGAACGATGGAGGTGACACCGTGTGTTCGTATCAAGCTCTCATCAGAGTGTTGAGTTATCATTTTCATGTACCCCTGGGGAAGGGTACTTATTTTGTGATGTTGCTGCACCGATGCGTAGATGGGAACGCCGGCGAAAAGCGGCCGCCAATGCCGAGGCACGCAGTTTTGCTGAGCATCCCGTATAAGTGTAGTGGATTTTATATGGATAATCACTGGAATGCAGTCGCATATAAGCCGCACAGGCCGATAATTATTATTAGTAATAAATAACAGTAGTAATGCACTGACCCACTACTACGACGTCGCGAAAGATCATAGTTATCTCGTGAAATAGAATCCGAATTACTGTTATTATTAAAAGCTGCTGAAAGTCCGATCACCGAGCTGCAACTCGTGCCCCCAGTGTCGACAGCACAGAACATACGCTCCTGCCTGTCGTGACCGAAATATGAGGAAAGCCGGCGACATCTCCTTTCAAGTCCTGTCAGATTGGACAGCAAGCAACATTACTGAACGTTAGCCAAATACAGTATGCATAGAGTTCAAGCTGTCCTGTCCGTCAAAACTATTGTGGCACATTACTGCACAGTGTTGTCCTTTTGAGTGTTCCCTATGGAGCGTGCTAGAGGCATCACTGTGTACCTCAGGACAGGAGCGGCCGATATTTCGAACAGAGGCTGTTCTTCTTCTGGGCACCGTCCTCATTATTGGCATGGTGTTCAAATACCATGCCCCTTTAAAAGCCGCAGATACCTTTAAATACCATGCCAATGATGAGGACGGTGCCCAGCAGAAGAACAGCCTCGGTTCGA